>NC_053025.1:562783368-563089432 GCF_003073215.2 Triticum urartu
CATTTCTTACTTGGGAATCGATGTGAAATATACACGGACCATAAAAGTCTCAAATATATTTTCACACAGCCAGAACTAAACTTACGGCAACGACGCTGGTTGGAATTGGTAAAGGATTATGATGTTGGTATCCACTATCATCCAGGGAAAGCAAATGTAGTGGCCGATGCTCTTAGTCGGAACCCCAGCTCCGACGAAAACAGTCTGCAAAGCTTGAGACCTGAATTCCAACAAGAATTTGCCAAACTCAACTTGTTAATGATCGCGGAAGGCACCATATCAAACTTGGAAATAAAGCCCGACCTTGTGGAGAGAATTAAAGAAGCTCAGCCTGGTCACCCCAGCATTGAAGGAATTAAAAGAAAGGTGAGTATGGGCAAGGCCTCGGAGTTTGTCATAGGCGATGATGGAATATTACGGTACGGGGACAGACTCTGCGTGCCAAACATAGAGGACCTCAGACAGCAAATCCTAGCTGAAGCACACACCACTCCATATTCAATCCACCCTGGAGGAACCAAAATGTATAAGGATATTCAGGAAAGATTTTGGTGGCACGGTATGAAGAGGGACATAGCCACATTCGTTGCATGTTGCGATTCTTGTCAACGCATAAAAGTTGAGCATCAAAAACCAGCCGGACTACTGCAACCAAACAAAATACCTGAGTGGAAATGGGATGAAATAGGGATGGATTTTATTGTTGGACTACCTCGGTCACGACACGGGAATGATGCCATATGGGTCATCACCGATAGATTAACCAAGGTGGCACATTTCATTCCAGTAAAGACAACCTACAACACTCAGAAGCTTGCCAGGATTTATCTCTCCCGTATAGTTTGTCTGCATGGAGTCCCGAAGACTATAATATCCGACAGAGGCACTCAATTTGTCTCGAGATTCTGGGATCATTTACAACAGGCTCTGGGGACTCAATTGGCCTTCAGTACGGCCTACCATCCCCAGACTGATGGACAGACTGAACGCGTAAACCAAATTTTAGAAGACATGCTGAGAGCATGTGTCCTCACCTATGGAACCAGTTGGGAAGAAAGTCTGCCATATGCCGAGTTCGCATACAACAACAGCTACCAGGCCAGCCTGCAAATGGCACCTTTTGAAGCCCTATACGGACGGAGATGTCGTACCTCGCTAAATTGGTCAGAGACCGGAGACAGCCGTATCTTCGGCCCAGACATGCTCAAAGAAGCCGAGGAAAAAGTCAAGCTAATCAGGGACCGACTCAAGACCGCTCAAAGCCGACAGAAGAGTTATTACGATCAGAAACATCGTGGGGTCAATTTTGAACCCGGTGAATTTGTGTACCTACGAGTATCACCTATGAGGGGACTGCAACGGTTTAAGATTAAAGGGAAGTTAGCACCAAGATTCATTGGACCATTCTGCATAGTGGCACGAAGAGGCACTGTAGCCTACCAGCTAAACTTACTCGAAGACTTGTCCTACATTCACGACGTGTTCCACGTCTCACAATTAAGGAAGTGCGTAAGCAAACCAGAGAAGCAAGTATCCCATGAGAACATTGACGTGCAGCCAGACCTCACATATCGGGAACGCCCCGTAAAAATATTAGAGGAGTCTGAAAGGAGGACCCGACAGAAGGCCATCAAATTCTTCAGAGTTCAGTGGAGCAATCACACCGACAGTGAAGCAACTTGGGAAAGAGAGGATTTTCTTCGGACAGAGCATCCACACTTATTTGAGGAACAGCTGAAATCTCGGGGACGAGATTTTTCCTAAGGGGGTAGGTGTTGTGACACTCCAAAAATTTTAATTTGGTTTTCATCAAAAACTTTGTTGGATTTTTTTTAAAGAGGGCATTTAAAATTTCTTTTCCAGAAATCCTTCCTCTTAAAAACTTCCTTTTCTTTGGCAAGGATTTTATTTTTCTTCAAACTATGGTGTTTGATCTTTTGAAACTTCTTCTCTGTTGGTTCCCTCTCAAATCATTTTGGGAGTTAAATTTTTTTTTTAAAAGAAACTCTATGAAAATTTGGGATTTTCATATCTTGGAAACCACCCATGACTTTGTATATTTTGCCCATGTGGTAAAACCCCTCCAAAACCTCCCCTCCTCCTTATCAACCTAAGTTCTCTGTCCCTACTAATCCAAGCAAGTTTTGGATTTTATTCTAATTATTTTTCCCCTCAAATCATTTCTGCCAATTATTTTGAGCTTAAGTGATTTTCAAAGCAAGTACCCTTTTTCATTTGAGTTTTGACCTCAAAACAACTCTCCTGGATAGTCCTTTGTACCCACAACCCAGAACCATCTTGATCCACTCCTCCCCTTTTCAAATTTTTCAAATTTCAGTCTCTGCAAGTTTGGACCAGATTTGCCAAATTTGGTGAAATTCATATCTACACTTCTCCAAAAATTCCACCAAAATTCAGGCAGCCTACTGGAGCAATGAGTAGCCACTCCACCAAAAATCAGCTCAAGGAAAAATCCCCAGAGGCCAAATTCATTCTGTCGAACACTTGGCGTGCACTGTTGCTGTTCATACTCAGAAAAATTCAGAGTTCAGAGTCGATCTTCGTCAGAAGTTCAGTCACATGCTCACAGTGCCCTTGGCACGTTCCTCGCCGCCCCTTCTCCCTGGCCAGCACCCCCGCACGCGCGCTTGGCATCTTCCTGGCGTCGGTGGCGCCCTGAGCCGCCCGCGCCGGCGTGTCTTGCGGCGGCCGAACCACCGTAGCGGCTGACAGGGAACAGAACGGCGTCTCAACGCCGTTCGGCGCCGCCCAACGCTCCTCTGCTCTCCGCGTGGCTCATGCATGCCAGCGCATGCCCGTGGCACCGTCGCCGTGGCCCGGCAAGCACGGAACGTGCTCCCTTCCGCCGACGGGCCCGCGCCGCCCCGTTCTGTCGAGCTCGCCCATAGCACCAAATCCAAGCCTGGTTAGCACCTAAATGGAACCAGTAGACCTCCACGATGACGCCCAACCCCCAAATCTCCCCCGACCAAGCACTGCGCCACCGTAACCTTCACCGGAGATCCCCGTTCCCGGCCACCGCCTCGGATCGCCTATAAAAAGGACCCCGAGCTCGCTCACGAGCCCCACACCTTCACTGCACCTCTCCAAGACCCTGCCAGGCCACCAGGAGGACCTCGAGGAGGTCTCCTCCCCCGACTCCGGCCGCCCCGTTCCGCCTCGGCCTCCACCTCGATTCGCTCCGGTGAGGCCGTCTCCGGCGCCCAAACCCCGTCCGTTACCCCCTCTAGCTACCAGTAGTCTAACCCCCTCCTCAATTTGGCCTTCGCAGCTCTCTCCGACGAGTCCCACGACCACCCGAACCGCCGTCCGCCAGAGCAAGGCTTGCCGTCGACGTGGTGCTCGCCGACCGCCACCACCACCACCAACCGACGCGGAAGGGCGCCCTGAACACGGAGGTACCCTCCGATCCCCCTGCCTCGCCGTGGATCGCCGCCGGCAACCACCGCGGCTCTCGGGCGTCGACGAGCTTCGTCCCCCGTTTGAAAGTTTAAACCTGACGAGTGGGACCCGCCCGTCAGCCCCTCAGGTCTTTTTAAACGAATCGTTTTCTAAAAACGCCTTCAGGCAAAATACGCTTTCCCCTCTGGGCTGGCGTATTAAAGACTGGAACGTTTTCTGTTTTTATAAGCTAGCCCCTGGAAACCTTCTGTTTCATTACAGATGAGTCCCTGGACAAAAAGCTTTATAACTTTTAAACAGAAAAGTATTTTTGATTGATTCTTTTTCGGTCCTCTTTAAAATTTTGTCTAGTTTTTTATCAGATTTATTTGAAAAATATTTGGAATACTTTTTGTGCACCTCTTGGTATTTACGATAGCGCATATATTTTCTTTATACCGAAGATACCGAAGGAGGTGACGGAGCCGCGAACTTCACCGAGCTAGGCTCCGACTACTCCGAACCATGCAAGCATGTTTGAACTTTTGATATGATGAGTTTCTTGGCATGTTTTGAATTTGGTTAGTCTCTTGGCATGTTGTTGAGCATACTGATGAACGTTATTTCCATGCATTGTTGAGGTAAGTGAGTTCGATGATCCATAAGTGGATGGATGTGAGTATGAATGGCCATGTGTTGGCATGAGGATGGGTAAGATGGCAGTGTTGTAGCATGCCAGTCTTATGCCAGGCTATATGACTACAATGTCAAACCGTATCGGTCCAGTTCCTCCCATTTCCTTCCCTGTACTACCACATGTTTTCCGCAAGGAATATGGCGTAGTAAGTTGTAAACCGCTTACCTGGTACACACCAAAAAGGAGAGGCCGTGATGATGGTTCCATGGCCCTGGATTAAAGCCAGTCATCCGGTCAGGGGGCATGGGTGTTTCCGGTTGGGACCGAGAGGGGGGCACCCCTTAGAGCGCGCGTATATAAATTTGATCCCATGCTATTCGAGATTGTGATCTCCCCGTCTCAAAAGTTTTTCTTGGACGATGTCTAGGGTGATTCCTAGTATCGAGAGGTAGGATGGGTGTGTACTGATTAGCTGTGTTTTCTTCCGAAATACCGTAAACGGAAATAGTCCTTCGTGACTACGGAAATCCGTTGGCTGTGGGAAATTTTTGTACAAACTCTGCAGAGTCATATATCCCTTGAATCATCTATTCCATGTCCAAGTTCAGTATTATCTTATCCTGACAAGTGCCAGTTTTGATGACAGAGACTCCGGTGAATCGCATGAGTGCTAAGTCCGGTTAAATGATTATTCCTGTGGATGGACTAACCCGTTTATTTTCATGAATTAAATATTTATTATGAGCATTACTTCCTTGTGAATAAAAGCCCTCTATGTGGTGTCGCTAAGACGCCCTACTGTGGCATTTCTTTTAAAGCCCTTTCTGCGATGTCGCCCCGACGTCCGACTGTGGCATTTCTTTTAAAGCCCTTTATGTGGCGTCGCTAAAACGCCCGACTATGGCATTTCTTTTAAAGCCCTTTCTGTGATGTCGCCCCGACGTCCGACTGTGGCATTTCTTTTAAAGCCCTTTATGTGGTGTCGCTAAGACGCCCGACTGTGGCATTTCTTTTAAAGCCCTTTCTGTGATGTCGCCCCGACGTCCGACTGTGGCATTTCTTTTAAAGCCCTTTATGTGGCGTCGCTAAGACGCCCGACTGTGGCATTTCTTTTAAAGCCCTTTCTGTGATGTCGCCCCAACGTCTGACTGTGGCATTTCTTTTAAAAGCCCTTTATGTGGTGTCGCTAAGACGCCCGACTGTGGCATTTCTTTTAAAGCCCTTTATGTGGTGTCGTTAAGACGCCCGACTGTGGCATCATTTCCTTATATTTATTTGTTCACCTTTCGAGGCGTCGCTTCAGACACCCGATCGGTTTTCATTTATGTTTTGTTGGGATTTCAGGCGGACTACCGCCGTTTCCCTTTTACTTACTTCGTTATGCTAATTTTTAAATGTACATTGGTGAATTAATCATGACGCATTCATGCATGCATTTGTTATATCTTACGTCCGAACTTGTCTTGCGAGTACTTTCAAAGTACTCACTGGCTTGTTGATTTGGCCAGATGCTGACGAAGGCGATCTCATGGATGAAGAATTTGATAGCGAGTCCGACGCTTAGAGGAGTCCCAGTCAGTCTCGTGCGACCCTGGATTTGGTCACTGTATTATATCCGCTTCCGCTACCAAATAAATTCATCGAGCCTCACCTCGACGCTCGATGAGATGACAGTTTTAGAGTCTTGTATCTCTCTCCCGCTGCGTTTTTCCACCACCGCCCTATCCTCGAGTCAGTAGTATGCCTCCACACCACTGTGTCATGTCCGCCATTATGTATAATTATTGGCGTGCTTGTAATAATTTGGTTGAGCAACCGTAGTTCGACCCTGTAATATATTTTATGCTACTGGCTTATTGTATTAAGAATTTGTCTACCAGTGAGGAGGATTTCTCTCATACTGGACTCAAAAGATTGGTTTCTCAATAAATATTTTTATTGGAAAACCGGTCGTGACACAACATCAAGAGAAATTCTATCCACGTTCCTAGCCAACTCATCAATCTTAAGCAATTTTTCTTCAATCAAAGCATTGAAACTCATTTGCGAACTAATAAATTCTTTCATACTAGATTCAAAATCAGAGGGCATCTTATTATAATTTCCATAAGAATTGTTGTAGGAATTACCATAATTATTAAAGGAATTACTAGGAAACGGCCTAGGATTAAAATTACCTCTATACGCGTTCTTACCAAAATTGTTCCTACCAAACAAATTCACATCCATAGATTCATTATTATTATCAATCAAAGTAGACAAAGGCATATCATTATGATCTGTAGGAGCACTCTTATTATCAAACAATTTCATAAGTTCATCCATCTTTCCACTCAAAACATTAATCTCTTCAATCACATGAACTTTTTTACTAGTAGATCTTTCGGTGTGCCATTGAGAATAATTAACCATAATATTATCTAGGAGTTTAGTAGCTTATCCTATAGTGATTTCCATAAAAGTGCCTCCGGCAGCCGAATCTAAAAGATTTATAGAAGCAAAATTCAATCCGGCATAATTTTTTTGTATAATCATCCATAAATTCAAACCATGTGTAGGGCAATTATGTATCATCAGTTTCATCCCCTCCCAAGATTGTGCAACATGCTCATGATCAAGTTGCTTAAAATTCATAATATCGTTTCTAAGAGAGATGATCTTAGCGGGAGGAAAATTCTTAGAGATAAAAGCATCTTTGCACTTATTCCATGAATCAATACTATTTTTAGGCAAAGACGAAAACCAAGCTTTAGCACGATCTCTAAGCGAAAACGGAAATAGCTTAAGTTTAACAATATCATTATCCACATCTTTCTTCTTTTGCATATCAGACAAATCAACAAAGTTGTTTAGATGGGTAGCGGCATCTTCACTAGGAAGGCCAGAAAACGGATCTTTCATGACAAGATTCAACAAGGCAGTATTAATTTCACAAGATTCAGCATCGGCAAGAGGAGAAATTGGAGTGCTAATAAAATCATTATTTTTGGTATTGGTAAAGTCACACAATTTAGTATTATCTTGAGCCATCGTGACAAGCAAGCAATCCAACACACAAGCAAACAAGCGAAGAAAAAGCGAACGGAAAGAGAGGGGGAAAGGAAAAGGAGGGCGAATAAAACGGCAAGGGTGAAGTGGGGAGAGGAAAACGAGAGGCAAATGGCAAATAATGTAATGCGAAGGGTAAGAGTTGTGATGGGTACTTGGTATGTCTTGACTTGGCATAGTTCTCCCCGGCAACGGCGCCAGAAATCCTTCTTGCTACCTCTTCATCATGCGTTGGTTTTCCCTTGAAGAGGAAAGGGTGATGCAGCAAAGCAGCGTAAGTATTTCCCTCAGTGTTTGAGAACCAAGGTATCAATCCAGTAGGAGACCACGCGCGATTCACCTCGTACCTACACAAATAAATAAGAACCTCGCAACCAACGTGATAAAGGGGCTGTCAATCCCTTCGAGGCCACTTGCAATCGTGAGATCTGATAGAGTTGATAATAATAAGATAAATATTTTTGGTATTTTTATGATATAAATTGAAAGTAAAGATTGCAAAATAAAATAGATTGGAAACTTATATGATGGAGAATAGACCCGGGGGCCATAGGTTTCACTAGTGGCTTCTCTCAAGATAGCATAAGTATTACAGTGGGTTAACAAATTACTTTCGAGCAATTGATAGAATTGAGCATAGTTATGAGAATATCTAGGCATGATCATGTATATAGGTATGATCATATATATAGGCAACATAAATAAGCCCATTAAACATCCAAAACAGAATATATAATAGCATGGAACAATCAAAAATTATAGATACATTGGAGACGTATCAATCGGCTGCACGGACGGCAGGTCGAGCGCTCTCGGCATTTGCAGCCTCCGTCGCAGCAGCTGCTGCAGCCATCTCGGCTGCTGTAGCTACCCTGTCGGCTGCCGCAGATGCCCTCTCGGTGGAAGCGGCCACGCTCAATGCGGATGTGGCGACACTCCTGGCGTAGGCGGCGGCGCTCGAGAGGGGGGTGGGGGACGCGGCCATCGTACGGGCCTTCATGAAGCGTTTCCATGACGTCATCTTTGCAAGAAGGGGTGCAGGAACGGGGATCGGGATTTGTGGATTTGGGGGTTGCCGGCACTGGAGCAGATGAGCCGGCGAAGCTTAAGGAGGAAGACTTAAATAGACCCAGATATTTTCATCGCAAACGGTTCCTAGAAAACAACTATCTGTGATGTTGTAGATATTTTTTTCATTAGCTGTGAAAGACGAACTTGGAGTGAAGTGGCAACGGATGGTGTTTTAAATGTACAAGAAAATTTGTAGTACTAATACAACTATCGTGTCAAATTTTGGAAAATTTCAGGGGTCATTTGACCTTTTAAGACATTTAAGTGATTTTGACAGTTGTATTAGTGCATGTTACACGTAGAAAAAATTTGAAGGGCGTAAGAGGAAGCTATCTCCCATTCGTCATCAAACATGCATTGTTCTCTCTCAGAACCACGAGCCTTCTAATGAGTTGCTCCAGTTTGTGAGGGGTGTGTGTCCAAACTTTCATCACACATGCCAAATGTTTCACCACATCATCTTGGTGGAATGCCATTACATCAACCAAGGTTTCATGTGTTTCTGATATATTTTTATTTTTTTTGGAATTCAAATGCAATGAAACTCCATGCTTAATTGTTTCATAACCGTTAGACCAATATATTTGAAAATTCCTTCCAATTTATTGCACATGGAATTAAATCACACACAAATACACAAAATATGACTTTTCAAACCGTTATGGTTAGCTGTTGCATGTACATGTAGTTCAAATTTCAATTACGGTCATTAAATGGCTAGAATTTGGAAAATTTCAGGGGTCATTTAACCTTTTGAAGACATTTAAGTGATTTTCTAGCCATTTAATGACCGTAATTCAAATTTGAACTACATCTACATGCAAGGGCTAACCATAACGGTTTGAAAAATCATATTTGTGTAGTTGTGTGCGAGTTAATTCCATGTGCAGTAAATTAGAAGGAAATTTCAAATGTATTGTTCTCACGACATGGACACATGCATATGTATGCATGGAGTGCCATGGCATTTTAATTCCAAAAAATTAAAAAATTATCAGAGAAACATGAAACCTTGCTTGATGTAATTAATGGCATGCCACCAAGATGATGTGGTAAAAAATGGCATGTTTGACAAAAGTTTGGACACACACCCCTCACAAACCGGAGTAACTCACTAGAAAGCTCGTGGTTCTAAGAGGGAACAATGCATGTTTGATGACGAACAGGAGATATCTTCATCCTACGGCCTTCAAATTTTTTCTACGTTTAACATGCACTACTACAACTGTAATGTGAAAATTTGGAAAATTCTAGGGGTCATTTGACCTTTTAAAGACGATTAAGTGATTTTCTAGACATTTAATGAACGTAATTCAAATTTGAACTACATCTACATGCAACGTGTTGGGGATATAACTATTGGGTATAACCCACCCAGGAGGGGCTGGGTCATACCACAGGTGACTGAAAGATGAAGATGGCAGGTCATGAAGGAAGCCTATTGAAGGCCCAAGATCCAGAGGTGACTTGAGGCCTAAGAGGATGAACCGCCATGTGTGTAACTTGTATTGTAAGGCAAGCTTAGTTAGTCACCAGGCCGGACACGCTGTGTATGGGCCGGTCGGGACTCTATAAGCCGCCAGGCATCAACCTATGCATATAAAGGGTGACCCGGTAGCGGGTTAACTCAAGGAACAACAATTCGAGAACTAGGTCAAGCGTATTCGCTCCCTGGTAATCGAAACCCAAGCAATACAACATAAAGCAGGAGTAGGCTTTTACCTCGTTGAGAGGGGCCAAACCTGGGTAAACTCTCTGTATCCTTTATTCCGTTTTAACCCCTTCAAGCTAACTACGTCGCGATGGCTCCACACCTAAGTCCTTTTGCCAGGGCATCTACCGTGTTAAGTCCATGACAGTTGGCGCTCACCGTGGGGCTAGCGCATGGTGGTTTCGAGTTCTTGAAGGGTAGCTTTGCAGGGATCAAGGGGTACGGTGTGGGATGGAAGACTAAGAGTCATCGTGGCAAGCTCTACATCGATGACGCTGGCTGGGGCCCCGAGGCCAGCTCAGTTGAGTACGGGTACCGGGTCCCGTTTGGCGGAATCCACGTGTTCACCATTGGGGCGGAATTTGAGGAAGGATCTATGTCCGACGGTGAGATGGCCATCTACTCTAATGGTGAGTCATCAACCAGTGAGACCGGTTCATTGTATCAACTGAAAGACGGGCGACTTGGGGCCTGTTCCGATGGTGATAGTATTCCAGACCCCTATGAGCTGCCGAACAGGGTTGTGATCTTCATGGCCGGTACACAACCGGTGGTTGATTCGACGATCGCCGCAGCTATGACCTCTAGCTCAATGGCTGCAGCGACAGCTGGGGCAAGCGGTTCTGCGCACCCGTCGACTCAGGTTCTGACCGAGCTATTGGATTCTTTGGCAACATTGATGGGGGCGGAGGTAACACCGGTGACTCAGGAGTAGCATAAGGTGGAGGTGGCAAGGCTACGAGATGAGATAGCTCAAGCCAAGGAGGAACTCGCGGCTGAGAACGCTAGGATGGCCATGGAACGAGCTGCTTTGGACGCTCAGGCACAACGGATTCAGGCAGAATCATTCCGACTCACCTTAGATCAGAATGCTTCAAACACTATCATGAGAAGGAGGCACCAGAGTCGCTTACCTCCGGAGTACGATGCGAGAAACCTTTTCAACACACGTGGGGCAGGGACTAGTGACCCACTTGTGACGAACCGGGCTAGTGAAACACCAATGATAGGAGCACCGGTTCAGCCATGAGCTGCTGACACGCCCCGCTTGACTCCACCTCAGCATGCTCCGACACCGTCGGGTAATTATTCCAATCCCCTGGATAACATGATTGCAGCGGCGACACAATTGGCGGCTCTCCCGTTGGAAGGCGAGTCTCCGGCCGTGATGGAGATGCGGAGGGACAAAGAACTTACTCAGACAATAGTGGCTCAGTTGGCAGCTTACTCGTACAGTCATGAACGGATTCATTCGACCCCGCGTCCGAGCCCAAGTTATAGCCGGCACATTGACTCACTAGCGGTATTGAGCAGTGAGCAGCACCACAACCAGCTTCGTAGGCCTGACCCGCCCCATGCTGGCAATGATGTTCAAGCTTTTGTGGATCAGGGCAGGGCACGGCGCGAGGCTGAGCTCGCGGCTCAGCTAGCGGTTCCACAACAATCTCTGGTTTATCCATCAACGTCTGTGGGGGCAGGAGTGACCTCTAGAACCTTGGGTGTGCCATGTTTAGTGCTGACTCTACGCAACAAGCGCTTGTCTAAGGATTTCAAAGGCCCCCATAAGGTGCCTAACTATACAGCGGATCAACCCCTAGAGGCTTGGATTGAGAGCTATGAGATGGCTATGGAGATGTTGGATGTTAGTGATGCTGCATGTGCTAAGTATTTCACCATGATATTGTTGGATGGGCCGGCTCGTAACTAGTTGAAGGGATTGTCCTCTAACTCCATTGGTTCATGGGCTGAATTGAAGTCCCGTGTCATTCAGAATTTCAAAGATACATGCAAGCAGCCCATGTCAATTCTTGACTTAGACACTTGTGTCTAGGGCGAAGGTGAGTCAACGACCCATTGGGTGCACCAGATCTCGGCCATTATTCATTCCTCGGACAGTATTAACGTCGGCTCAGCTGTCCTCATGTTAGAGAAGGATTGTCGTTTTCTTCCCCTCAAACAGAAGCAGGGGCAGCTGAAGCGCCACTGTAATGATATGGGGGAGCTCATGTCAGCTCTTGTTAAATATGCCGACTCGGATAGTACCAAAGATCCAGAGTCTGATGAGGAGAAGGCTGGAAAGGGGAAGAAGAATAGCAATGGAAAGGGCCAGCAGCACCATACGGCGGGTCAGGGTAATAATTAATGGCAAGTGCAAGGCTGACGGCGGCTCAGACTTTGTGGATAATACCAATACTTAGAACAATAATCAGAATCCTAAGGGGAAGACGTTCCCACCCTGGCTTGGCGGGCCAAAGTTTAATATTGACGCGGTGATGAATCAACCTTGCCCGAAGCATAGTACCCCTGATAAGTCGGCTACCCATATGTGGAAAGATTGCTTCATCATGAAGGAGTACCGTAATTCTGGTTTTTATCAGGGCCATCATGGCCCGCATGGCGGGTCAGGATCCGGCTCACAAGGGCATGGCTTTGGCGGCGGTGGATCAAACTCCGGTCTTCAGGGCCAAGGTCACCAAGGCGGTTTCAATCAGCAACCTGGTCAATGGAATCAGCAACAGTAATCTGGTTATTAGAGTAATCCCAAGCAGTTGAACAGTGGATAGTATCATGTGTTCACCATGAGTTTATGCAAACGAGAAAAGAAGATTCATAAAAGGGCAGTGAATGCAGTTGAACCAGCGGTCCCTCGTTACTTGCGATGGTCTGAACATCCTATTCTTTGGAGCCGTGAGGATCACCCGCCCCGGGTTGACAATCTGGGTCAATTGGCTTTGGTGGTTGCACCTCAAGTTGGGGGTACAGGTTTACTAATGTGCTCATGGATGGAGGCACAACATCAGTATCCTTTACTATGACATGTTCCGTCGTATGAATTTAACTGATAAAGATCTTAAGTCATCTAATACTGTTTTCCATGGTGTGGTGCCTGGTAAGTCGGCGTATCCGGTGGGTAAGATAGCTTTGGAAGTGGCTTTTGGTGATGATCATGATTACAGAGCTGAGGCGTTGAATTTCGAGGTGGTCAAGATCAAGATCCCTTATCATGCTTTGTTTGGGCGGCCGACTTATGCTAAGTTTATGGCAAGACCTTGTTATGTTTATCTGCAGCTTAAGATGATGGGCCATAAGGGTACCATCAGAGTGCATGGGAATAGGAAGATAGCCTGGGAATGTGAAGAAGGCAATGCTGCTTATGCTGAGTCTGTTTGTGCAACACAGGAGTTGAAGTTTTATAAACATAACGTTGACCCGACAGATATGACTCCTTTGAAGAAACCAACTATAGAGCATGACCCTCTGTTGAAGTTTAAGTCGGCAGATGACACTAAGCTGGTTGACTTTGTTCCTGGCGACTCATCCAAGCAGTTCAGTATCAGTGCTAACATGGATCCAAAATAGGAAAGCGCGCTCATCGAGTTCATCCGTGAGAACCGGGACATCTTTGCATGGAAACCTTCTGACATGCCAGGTGTACCGAGGGAACTCACTAAGCACAATCTCAATATTGATCCAAAGTTTAAACTGGTCAAGCAATTCCTTCGTCGTTTCAATGAAGAGAGGTGCAAGGCCATAGGTGAAGAAGTGGCCCGGCTCTTGGCGGCTGGGTTTATTGTTGAAGTTTTTCATCCTGAGTGGTTGGCTAACCCAGTACTGGTACTTAAGAAGAATGGTACTTGGCGTATGTGTGTGGATTATACAGACTTAAACAAGGCCTGTCTGGCTGATCCTTTTGCTCTCCCCCGTATTTATCAGATTATTGATGCTATGGCGGGTTGTGAGCGTTTGAGCTTTTTGGATGCTTACTCTGGTTATCATCAGATCAAGATGGCAGTTAAGGACCAGGAGAAGACAGTTTTCATCAGTCCCATTGTAGCCTTCTACTATGTGTCTATGCCCTTTGGGCTCAAGAGTGCCCAGGCAACTTATCAGTGGTGTGTTCAAAATTGCCTTCATAACTAGATTGGACGCAATGTTCATGCTTATGTGGATGATATTGTTGTGTAGTCCAGGAAAAAGGAGACCTTGATAGATGATTTGAAAGAAACCATTGACAATCTCCGGGTCTATAAGATGATGCTTAACCCGACCAAGTGTGTCTTTGGTGTGCTAGCAGGAAAGCTCTTGGGTTTTTTGGTTTCTGAAAGGGGCACTGAAGCTAACCCGGAGAAAATCAAGGCTATAACTTCCTTGGCTAAGCCGGTGTGTATAAATGATGTCCTGCGTCTGGCGGGTCGTATTGCGGCCTTAAGCTGATTCATAAGCTGGCTGGGCGAGAATGCTATCCCTCTGTACCAAATGATGAAGAAAATAGATCAGTTTGTCTGGAGTGATGCTGCTGATCAGGCGTTTGAAGCATTGAAAAAATAGTTGGCTGAGCCGCCGATCCTTGCAGCTCCTATTTATAAGGAGCCATTATTGTTATATGTGGCTGCTAATAGTCGCGCCGTCAGTTAGGAAATTATGGTGGAATGGAAAGAGGCAGGCAAGGAATATCCAGTTCAGCGGCCGGTTTATTATAATTAGTGAGGTCCTCATTGAATCCAAGCAGAGGAATCCACATTGGCAGAAACTGGTGTATGGAGTGTTCATGGCTAGTCATAAGCTGAAGCAGTATTTCTTTGGTCATCCCATCATTGTAGTCAGTTCTTCTCCTTTAGGGGATATTATTCAAAATAGTGAAGCCACAGGTCAGGTTGCCAAGTGGGCCATTGTGCTTGGACCTCATGGGTTGAAATACATGCCTCGGACAACCATCAAGTCTCAAGCACTTGTGAATTTCATCAACGACTGGACAGAGTTGTAGATGCCTGAGGAGAAGCCAGATAGCACATATTGAACTATTCACTTTGACGGATCTAGGCAATTGGAAGGATCGAGGGCTGGAGTTATTTTGACTTCCCCATGAGGTGATAAATTTTGTTATGTCTTAAGGTTGATATTCTCTTGTACTAACAATGCAGCTGAGTATGAAGCCCTGCTCCATGGTCTTCGGATGGCTGAAGATATGAATTTGAGCCGGGTAAGGTGCTTTGGTGACTTAGATTTGGTGGCTCAGCAAGTTTCAGGCACTTGGGATTCTAAAGATCCACTCATGGCGGCTTATCGTCGAGAGGTTGATCCTATTGCTGGTCATTTTAAAGGTTATCAGGTGGGACATGTTGACCGCAGGAAAAATGAGGCGGCTGATGCTTTAAGCCGACTTGGATGCCAGCGTAAGCAGGTACCACCTAATGTTTTCCTTGATATTTTGCATAATCCTTCAGTTAAACTGCCTATGGAGGAAGATCTAGCTATTCCTAACCCAGAGGCACAACTGGTGGCGGTTCTTCATGCTATTCCTGATTATACAGTTCCATATTTGGCTTATATGACCCGGGGTGAGTTACCTGACAATGAAGTTTTGGCCAGGCAGATAACCCGGCGGTCTAAGTCCATGACCATTGTCAATGGAGAGTTGCACCGATGCAGTGTTACGGGGGTGTTTCAACATTGTATTTCTCCTAATGAGGGCCGTGAGATTCAACGAGAGATTCATGAAGGAGATTGCAGTCATCATGTCGGCTCTAAGTCTCTCGTGGCTAAGGCTTTTCGTCATGGGTTTTATTGGCTGACGGCTCATGCCGATGCAGAGGATTTGGTCAGTAAATGTGATGGTTGCCAAAAAAATTCAAGACGAGCTCATGTGCCGGCTCAAGAATTAAGGATGATTCCAATTACTTGGCCATTTGCAGTCCGGGGACTGGATATGGTGGGACTGTTGGGGAACACAATATTTTAAATTTTTTTCCTACGATCACGCAAGATCTATCTAGGAGATGCATAGCAACGAGAGGGGAGAGTGTGTCCATGTACCCTCATAGACCGAAAGCGGAAGCGTTAAGTAACCCGGTTGATGTAGTCGAACGTCTTCGCGATCCAACCAATCAAGTACTGAACGCACGACACCTCCGCGATCTGCACACATTCAGCTCGGTGGCGTCCCTCGTACTCTTGATCCAGTTGAGGATGAGGGAGAGTTTCGTCATCACGACGGCGTGATGACGGTGATGATGAAGTTACTGACGCAGGGCTTCACCTAAGCACTACTACGATATGACCGAGGTGGAAATCTGTGGAGGGGGGCACCGCACACGGCTAAGACAACTGTCAACTTGTGTGTTCTAGGGTGCCTCCTGCCCCCATATATAAAGGAGCAAGGGGGGAGGCCGGCTGGCCCTCATGGGGCGCACCCCAAGTAGGATTCCTACTAGGAATAGGAATGCTATTCCTAGTAGGTTTCCAATAAGGGAAGAGAGGGGGAAGGAAGGAGAGGGAGAGAGGGAGAAGGAAAGAGAGGGGGGGTGCCGCCCCCTCCTAGTCCAATTCGGACTCCTCAAGGGGGGCGGCCAGCCCTAGGGCCCTCTCCTCTCTCTCTCACAAGGCCCATGTTGGCCCATTAGTTCCCCCGGGGGTTCCGATAACCCCCCGGCACTCTGATATTTATCTGGTGACCCCCGGAACTCATCTAGTGTTCGAATAACATCGTCCAATATGTCAATCTTTATGTCTCGACCATTTCGAGACTCCTCGTCATGTCCGCGATCACATCCGGGACTCCTAACTATCTTCGGTACATCAAAACACATAAACTCATAATATCGATCGTTGTCGGTGTACTAGAGTAGGGGTACCCTAGTATCCCGAACTTGTGCACGGGCAGTCGCAGCATCCCGCGGCAAGGCTTGCCGGGTGACCGCCAACATCCTCCGTGGTTCATTTGGAGCCATTCAAGGACAAAGTATCCAAGCCAAGGAGACAAGACCCCGGCAAGAGGAGCTTGCCGGGAAGGCCAACCAAGGCATCTCAAGCAAGGAGACAAGACCCCGGCAAGAGGAGCTTGCCGGGAAGGCCAACCAAGGCATCTCAAGGAACTTGCCCCGACGCGCCACGCGTCCCGGCAAGGCCCGGTGAGCGACAAGCTCCCGGACGCGACAAGACAACGACCGCGGCAAGGCGCTTGCCGCGGCAAGCCACCACTCTGTGCCCGCGCTCCAGCACATCCACCAACGTGTCGCTCTGGGACCCTTCCAGGCGTACGTGGCGGGAGGCTGTGCAGCCAGCGGCGCGCGGTGGCAAGCGGCGCTGACAAGATTGCCATCGTGGCAAGCGGTGGCGTCCCTGACGGTCCCTTTTGCACTATTTAGGCGATGCAGACGGGCATTTAATGCCCTTGTCCCCTGCCGTCAGGGTTAGGTATGATACACTGTATCAGGTAGCTGTACCAACCGCAACACCTTTCCATTTTTACCCTTGTCTACGTTGCCACCTGTCGGTGACCCCTTGAGCATATAAAAGGAGGCCCATGCGCAACGTAGAAAGGGAGGAAGAGAACACTCACGCTCGGTCTCGTTAGCTGCTGGAGTGTACTGTAGCACTCCGCGCTCCCGAGCTAGAACTCAATACAAACCACAAAGCAGGAGTAGGGTTTTATGCATCCGTGCGGCCCGAACCTGGGTAAACTTCTCGTGTGCTTCGCCTCGATCCGCTCTTCGTGCAACCCTCGCCCCTGCCGAACCGAAAGGGACTCGGTCTGCCAGTCCCATAGGTGTTCGTGGATTAGTCCCCCGGCATCTTTGGCGCGCCAGGTAGGGGCGTCGAGGTTGTGTGAACCAGATCCGGCGTTCACGTGAGCTAGATCTTCATCATCTTCATCGACATGCCGCCGAAGAAGAAGGCTTCGGAGGCGGCTGCTCCGTCCGCGCCGAACCCACCACCGCCGGAGCAAACGGCTGATGGGGCAGACGCCGGCGGAAGAACGGGCGTCGACGAGGGAGCTCACAGTGCTGCCAGGTCCATGGACAAGGCTGCGCTGCCCATCGGCGGCGTAGCCGGCTCCCATAACGACCGGGCGCACTCCAAGACCTCGGCGTCCGTACATGCACCGCGCCCATCTCAGGAGGCGCGGGACCGGCAGCGTCATGGTACTCACGGTACCATGCGTTTGCTGGACCAAGATCGAGCTGGTGGATCTCGGAGTGCTCAAGACCAGCATGCACGCCAACATGCTGGCACGAGCGAGGCACGGTCGCCTGGACGGGATACTGCTCCTTCTAACATAGTTAGAAGTCCGAGCATATACCGCTCCTCACGCCGTTCGCCACCGCCACCCGCCACTGCAGCAGAAGCTTTGGCGCGAGCTCAACTGCTCCTGGACTACCCTCCAACGGCAGACAAGGTCGAAGACTGGAGGGCCACCATCCAGAGTCTCATCGGCTTCGCCAATGGCGACACTCAACGGCAGCCGAGCACGTCGCAGCCGCGGCAAGTCAGCCAGACACGAGCCGGTGGCGACAAGACCGGTGGGGGTGCAACCACTGTGCACTCTCCGCCCCGAAGGCCAAGATCGCCGACACACCGGATCCACCTCGACAGCGACTCCACCGCGTCATCAGATCCACGAGCTCGTCGCGACCAGCGCCAAGTTCTTCACGAACGGAAGCAAGAAGACGCTCATACTCGCATCGAGCGCCGAAGAGAAGCGCGACGTCAATCGGACCAGCGCGCTGGGCCCTCTGTCGACATGCATGCGCCAGGGGAACCAGGCAACTTGCCGTACGCGGTAGGTTGCCCTGCGTTTACCCGTGAGCTGCGGCAAGTCCAGTGGCCCAGCACGAAGAATTTCAAGCCAGACGTACCAGAGAAGTACGACGGCAAGTCGCATCCGTCGGAGTTCCTCAGCATCTACACCATCGCGGTGCATGCTGCCGGGGGACGGGACGACAAGATCCTTGCCAACTACTTCCCGCTGGTGCTCAAGCCCAACGTCAGGTCCTGGCTCATGCACTTGCCGGACAACTCCATATCCTCCTGGGCAGACCTATGCCATCAGTTTGTCGGCGCCTTTACAGGCGGCCACAAACCTCATGGCCAAGAGAGTGACCTTCTCCTGCTCGCCCAGAAGGAAGGAGAGCCCCTGCGCAAGTACATTCAGAGATTCAGCCGTGTACAGCACAACATCCCAGATATCCACCCTGCCGCGGTCATCAGCGCGTTCCATCAGAACGTGCGTAACCGCAGGATGCGGGAGGAGATGGCGATGTGCAGGATCAGAGACGTCAGTGAGCTGTATGCCCTGGCCGACAAGTGTGCACGTGCTGAGGAAGGGAGGAAACTCCCCGGAGAGAATACAGGAGCAGGAGGATCTGACAGCGAGGATGCTGCCCCGGCAATCGTCATCGAACGTTAAGCGTGCGGACCCTACGGGTTCGAGAACTATGTAGACATGACCGAGACTCATCTCCGGTTAATAACCAACAGCGGAACCTGGTTGCTCATATTGGCTCCCGCATATTCTATGAAGATCTTTATCGGTCAAACTGTATAACAACATACGTTGTTACCTTTGTCATCGGTATGTTACTTGCCCGAGATTCGATCGTTGGTATCATCATACCTAGTTCAATCTCGTTACCAGAAAGTCTCTTTACTCATTCCGTAATGCAACATCCCGCAACTAACTCATTAGTCACATTGCTTGCAAGGCTTATAGTGATGTGCATTACAAAGAGGGCCCAGAGATACCTCTCCGACAATCGGAGTTACAAATCCTAATCTCGATGTATCCCAACTCAACAAACACCATCGGAGACACCTGTAGAGCATCTTTATAATCACCCAGTTACATTGTGACGTTTGATAGCACACTAAGTGTTCCTCCAGTATTCGGGAGTTGCATAATCTCATAGTCATGGGAACATGTATAAGTTATGAAGGAAGCAATAACAACGAACTAAACGATCATTATGCTAAGCTAACAGATGGGTCTTGTCCATCACATCATTCTCTAATGATGCGATCCCATTCATCAAATGACAACACATGTCCATGGCTAGGAAACTTAACCATCTTTGATTAACGAGCTAGTCAAGTAGAGGTATACTAGGGACACTCTATTGGTCTATGTATTCATACATGTACTAAGTTTCCGGTTAATACAATTCTAGCATGAATAATAAACATTTATCATGATATAAGGAAATATAAATAACAACTTCATTATTGCCTCTAGGGCATATTTCCTTCAGTCTCCCACTTGCACTATAGTCAATAATCTAGTTCACATCGCCATGCGATTTAACACCAATAGTTCACAACTTTATGTGATTAGTTCACATCTCCATGTGACTAATACCCAAAGGGTTTACTAGAGTCAATAATCTAGTTCACATCGCTATGTGATTAACACCCAAAGAGTGATCATGTTTTGCTTGTGAGAGAAATTTAGTCAATGGGTCTGCCACATTCAGAGCCGTATGTATATTGAAAATTTTCTATGTACACAATGCTCTGCACGGAGCTACTCTAGCTAATTGCTCCCACTTTTAGTATGTATCTAGTTCGATACTTAGAGTCATCCAGATCGGTGTCACAACTTGCATCAGCATAACTCTTTACCACGAACTCTTTTATCACCTCCATAACCGATAAATATTTCCTTAGTCCACTAAGGATAATTTTGACCGCATTCCAGTGATCTACTCCTAGATCACTATTGTACTCCCTTGCCAAAATCATGCTAATGTATACAATAGGTCTGGTACACAGCATGACATACTTTATAGAACCTATGGTTGACGCATAGGGAATGACTTTTCATTCTCTTTCTATTTTCTGCCGTGGTCGGGTTTTGAGTCTTTACTCAACTTCACACCTTGCAACACAGGCAAGAACTCCTTCTTTGACGGTTCCATTTTAAAACTACTTCAAAAACTTGTCAAGGTATGTACTCATTGAATTTTTTTATCAAGCATCTTGATCTATCTCTATAGCTCTTGATGCTCAATATGTAAGCAGCTTCACCGAGGTCTTCCTTTGAAAAACTCCTTTCAAATACTCCTTTATGCTTTCTAGAAAATTCTACATTATTTCCATTCAACAATATGTCATTCACATATACTTATCAGAAATGTTGTAGTGCTCCCACTCACTTTCTTGTAAATACATGCTTCTCCAAAAGTCTGTATAAAACCATATGCTTTGATCACACTATCAAAGTGTATATTTCAACTCCGAGAGGCTTGCACCAGTCCATAAATGGATCGTTGGAGCTTGCACACTTTGTTAGCACCTTTTGGATCGACAAAACCTTCTGGTTGCATCATATACAACTCTTCTTTAAGATATCCATTAAGGAATGCAGTTTTGACATCCATTTGCCAAATTTCATAATCATTAGATGCAGCAATTGCTAACATGATTCATATGTACTTAAGCATCGCTACGGGTGAGAAGGTCATCGTAGTCAACTCTTTGAACTTGTCGAAAACCTTTCGCAACAAGTCGAGCTTTGTAGACAGTAATATTACGTCAGCGTTAGTCTTCTTCTTGAAGATCCATTTATTCTCTATGGCTTGCCGATCATCGGGCAAGTCAACCAAAGTCCACACTTTGTTCTTATACATGGATCCCATCTTAGATTTCATGGCCTCAAGCCATTTCGCGGAATCTGGGCTCATCATCTCTTCGTCATAGTTCATAGGTTCGTCATGGTCAAGTAACATGACTTCCAGAACATAATTACCATACCACTCTGGTGCGGATTGTACTTTGGTGACCTATGAGGTTCGGTAGTAACTTGATCTGAAGTTTCATGATCATCATCATTAACTTCCTCACTAATTGGTGTAGGCATCACTCGAACTGATTTCAGTGATGAGCTACTTCCCAATAAGGGAGCAGGTACAGTTACCTCATCAATTTCTACTTTCCTGTAACACCCTCGATGCGACTATAGCTCCCACGTGTCGAGGCATGACTTAGAGACATAATCGCATTGAAGGCATATGTCGCAAGTAAGGCAATCATCACAAACATCCCATGTAATATAGATAATAAAAGGGATATTTAGGGTTTCGGGGGGAGAAGGAGATCCGAATTTCGGGGGGGGGGGGTCTATTTATAGGCATAGAGGGAGCTAGGAGAGTCCAAATGAGGTGCGGTTTTCGGCCACGCGATCGTGATCGAACGATCTAGATGATGGAGAAGGCTTAGGTGGGTTTTGGGCCAAATTGGAGGGGTGCTGGACTGCAACACACACGAGGCCTTTTCGGTCCCTCGGTTAATCGTTGGAGTATCAAACGAAGTCCAAATGATACGAAACTTGATAGGCGGTCTACCGGTAGTAACCCAAGGCCGCTTGGCAAGTCTCGGTCCAATCTGGAAATGTTTAATCCCCACACACGAAAGAAAGCTAGAACTGACCACCGGAGGAGAACGAAGCGCCGGAATGCAAAACGAACAACGGGGAAAATGCTCGAATGCATGAGATGAATACGTATGCAAATGCAATGCACATGATGACATGATATGAGATGCATGACAACGATAACAACACACGGAGACAAAAACCCGAACCCGAGAAAATAAAATAACTTAATGCCGGAAACGGCAAGAGTTGGAGTACAAATTGGGAAAGTCACATCCGGGGTGTTACAACACTCCACCACTACGAAAGGATCTCGTCCCGAGATCTAGGACTGAAAGAACGCCGGGTACTCAGAACGGAGGTGATCCTCACGTTCCCAGGTAGCTTCACGGTCGGAATGGTGTGACCACTTGACTTTGAGGAATTTGATTGACTTATTGCGAGTCTTGCGTTCAGTCTCTTCAAGAATAGCAACTGGGTGCTCACGATAGGAAAGATCTTCTTGGAGCTCAATGTCCTCGAAGTTGACGGTGCGGTCAGGAGTCTTGAAGCACTTACGAAGCTGAGAGACATGGAACACGTCATGAACATTTGCAAAGTTTGAAGGAAGCTCGAGTTGATAGGCGAGATCGCCTCTCTTGCTGACAATCTTGAAAGGTCCCACGTATCTGGGGGCAAGCTTCCCTTTGATACCGAAGCGACGAGTACCTTTCATAGGAGAGACGTGGAGGTAAACATGATCTCCGATCTCGAAAGCCAAATCACGGTGCTTACTATCATAGTAGCTCTTCTGGCGGGATTGGGCTGCTTTGAGGTTATCTCGAATGACTTTGCACATTTCCTCTGCCTCTGTGATTAAGTCATTACCAAAAAGCTTACGTTTATCGATTTCAGACCAGTTGAGAGGGGTACGACACTTCCTGCCATACAGAATTTCAAATGGGGCCTTGCCCGAACTTGCTTGAAAACTGTTGTTGTAGGAGAATTCAGCATAAGGAAGACAATCCTCCCACTTCATGCCGAAGGAGATCACACAAGCCCTGAGCATATCTTCAAGAATCTGGTTGACACACTCGACTTGACCGCTAGTTTGAGGATGGAAAGCTGTGCCGAAGCGGATGTTGGTGCCCATGGCCTTCTGAAAAGAATCCCCAAACTTTGAGGTAAAGATGCTGCCACGGTCTGAAGAGATCACTTGCGGAATACCGTGCAGAGAGACAATTCGAGAGGTATAGAGTTCCGCCAATTGAGCTGCAGTGATTGACTCTTTGATAGGCAGAAAGTGAGCCACTTTGGTGAGTTTATCGATGACAACGAATATAGCATCATTGCCATGCTTGGACTCTGGAAACCCAGTCACGAAGTCCATTTCAATGTGGTCAAACTTCCATTCTGGAATGGCAAGAGGTTGGAGGAGACCAGCTGGCCTTTGGTGTTCTGCCTTCACTCTTCTGCAGACATCACATTCATTCATGAACTGAGCAATCTCGCGCTTCATTCGAGTCCACCAATAAGCCTGCTTGAGGTCCTGATACATCTTCGTGCTCCCAGGGTGGATGGAGAGGAGAGAATTGTGTGCCTCGTTCATGATCACTTTACGGAGGTCACCTTTGGGTACAACAATACGATCCTCGAAGAAGAGAGTGTCCTTGTCATCAAGGCGGTAGCACTTGTACTTGGGTTAACTCTTGGCAATCCCAATCTTCACCTTTTTCACCATAGCATCAAGAAGCTGGGCTTGGCGAATCTGGTCTTCCAAGGTAGGAGAGACTTGAAGGTTGGCGAGGAAACCTTGAGGAACAACTTGCAGATTAAGTTTGCGGAAAGCTTCACAAAGCTCGGGTTGATAAGGCTTGAGAATCAGACTGTTGCAATAAGCCTTCCTGCTCAATGCGTCAGCAATCACATTGGCCTTGCCTGGAGTATACTCGATACTCGGATTATACTCTTGAATCATTTCGACCCATCGAGTTTGCCTGAGGTTGAGATTAGGCTGAGTGAAAATGTACTTGAGACTCTTGTGATCAGTGAAGATGTCCACTTTTCTTCCCAATAGAAGATGTCTCCAAGTCAAAAGAGCATGCACAACTGCCGCCAAGTTGAGATCATGAGTGGGGTAGTTCTTCTCATTAGGTTTCAACTGGCGAGAGGTATAAGCGACAACTTTCTTCTCTTGCATCAACACTGCGCCAAGACGTTGGAGAGAGGCATCACAAAAGACCTCGTACGGTTTGGATTCATCAGGCGGAGTCAGAACTGGAGCAGTGATCAATTTCTCTTTCAAAGTGTTGAAAGAAATGTCACACTCCGGAGACCAAACGTACTTGACGTGCTTCTGGAGAAGATTTGAGAGAGGCTTCACAATCTTAGAAAAGTTTTGAACGAATCTTCGACAATAGCTTGCGAGACCGAGGAAGCTACGGAGTTGCTTCACGTTCTGAGGAGGTTCCCAATTCACAATTGCAGACACCTTCTCAGGATTCACCGCAATGCCCTTGGCAGAGATGATATGACCAAGATAAAGAACCTCATCGAGCCAAAATTCGCACTTGGAGAACTTGGCGTAGAACTGATGTTCTCTGAGCTTATCGAGTACCAAACGCAAGTGCTTGGCATGATCTTCCTTGTTCTTCTAGAAAACCAGAATGTCGTCGAGATAGACCAAAACGAAGTCATTGGTGTAGGTGTTGAAGATGAAGTTCATCATGCGAGAGAACGTCAGAGGAGCGTTGACGAGGCCAAAATACATGATAGTGTATTCATATGAACCATAGCTTGTCCTGAAAGCCGTCTTGGGAATATCTTGCTCACGGATTCGAATCTGATGATAACCCATACGGAGATCAAGCTTGGAGAATACTTGGGCACCTTTGAGTTGTTCGAACAGCTCGTTGATGTTAGGAAGTGGGTATTTGTTCTTGATGGTCTTCTTGTTCAATGGACGGTAATCAACACAAAGTCGGTCCGTTCCATCCTTCTTCTTCACAAAAAGAACACCACAACCCCACGGAGAAGAACTAGGCCGAATGAGACCCATTCTCTCTTGAATATCGAGTTGCTTCTTCAGCTCCTTCAACTCTTCAGGTCCGAGCTTGTAAGGACGCTTGCACACAGGTTCCGTGCCGGGCTCAAGATCAATAACGAATTCAACTGGCCGGTGCGGAGGCATTCCTAGAAGCTCTTCTGGAAAGACGTCTTGATATTCGCAAATGACTGGAATTTGCGAGATGGCATCGAGTTCACCCTTCTCATTGAGAGAAAACAGACAGATAGTATTATCCCGAGCGGCAAAGACAATTACATCCTTAGACGAATGAGTCAATTGAATCTGCCTGGCTGCACAATCAAGCTGAGCCTTGTGCTTAGAAAGCCAATCCATTCCGAGAATAAGATCAATATCCGAGTTACCAAGAACCATTGGAGAAGCCAGAAACTTGAAATCACCCATCATGATAGAAATATCCGGAATCTCATGGTTAGCGAGCAAACATTTACCTGGAGATACAACTGCTAACGGTTTATGCATAACTTGGGAAGTCAACTCATGCTTAGATGCAAAAGGCTTCGAGATGAAACAATGTGATGCACCAGTATCAAAAAGAACTTTTGCAGGAACATCGTTAACAGGAAGGTTACCCATGATCACATCTGACGAGTCCTCTGCCTGAGCTGCATTCATCAAATTGACCTTGGCGTGCTTGGGGTTATGCTTGACCACAACTGTACTTGCCGATCTGACAGGAGGAGGAGGAGGAAGACGCCTCTGGTTGAAACACTTGTTGGCATAGTGACCCTTCTGTTGGCACTTGTTGCACGTGACCTCTGAAAGCGGGCGGTGATACGGAGCACTCGATCTTGGAGCTTGAGACAAAGTCTTGTTCTGAAAGCCAGGGTTGGGTGGGTGGGAAGATCCACTGCCACCTTTGCTCTTTTGCTGAAACGGCTGATAGAACGGAGGAGGAGGAAGCCAATACTTCTGCTGCTTGGCCACTTGAGTAGAGGAAGAAGGAGTAACATCTCTGACTCGCTTCTTGGAAGCATCACACCTCAACTGAGCAGCCTCTTGCTTCAGTGCCATGTTGTAGAACTCGTCGTACTTCAAGGGCTCAAAGAGAACAAGAGCTAGCTGAATTTCTTCTCTGAGACCACCCCTGAACTGATATATCATGCTCTTCTCATCAGGGACGTCCTGCTTAGCAAAGCGGGCGAGCTTCTGGAACAACTTGTTATAGTCATAGACAGACAAAGAGCCTTGCTTCAGGTTGCGGAATTCCTCACGCTTGCTTTCAACCACGCTCTGGGGAATATGATGAGCTCGGAAATCTCGACGGAAATCCTCCCAAGTGATAACACGTCCACCTCTGGAGTCCTTGTACTGCTAGAACCATTCTACAGCTTGATCTTTGAGTTGGAAGGAAGCGAACTTGACAAAGTCCTCAGGCCTGACGTTACTGCACTCGAAATACTTGCACAGATCCATAAGCCAATCGTCAGCATCGGTTGCCTCAACACAATTGCTGAAAGTCTTTGGCCCATTAGCAAGGAACTGGTTGAGTGAAGCAAAGTGATTCTGATTGTTGCCTTGATTCCCTTGGTTGCGCTCTTGAAGAATTTGCATGATCAACTGTGTGTTTGCATTGGTTGCGGCCATCACAGCTTGCCATGCCTCCAGAGGAGGTGGAGGTGGTGGCGGATCAGGATTCGGAGTCGTGCACGTTGGAGGAGCCATCCTGAAGAGGTTGACATCCATTAGCACATTGATAGACAAATGAATATTGAAGTTGAATCCAACGGAATGAAAATTGCAACATATAGTCTTCACATCCGAACAAAATGAACGAATGCATTCCTCTTGAAATGGTCACATATCCATAAATTGAGAAGCCACTTAGAATTTAGGTAGAGAAATAAATCAACAAGGTACGGATCAAGAACGAATAATCGGTAAGAAATCCCAATCTCAAACCAATATCCGTGGAAGAAGAACTAGAGCTACGAGAATTCCCACCTATGAAACTCCCGAACCTTTCCGGTTATGCAATCAGGTGTTGGGGATACAGGGGAAGCATAATATCTCACCCAATTCTAGAAAAACCTAGATCCAGCTGTATCCATCCTTCAACACATAACCGAGAAAAACTTCGGAAACCATCTACCTTAACCTTCGAAAAGCATCCGTTATACAAGTTATGGCGATACTCCCGAACTCCCGCCCCAGTAATGGGTGGCGTTGAGGTTATCTCACCAACGAACTGCATAAAAGAGATTTTCGATGTCGGCGTACTAAACTCAGGTATTCCAGGACTGCAACGATAAATTTATGACGACAACACCTCAGAGCTCAACTCCCCGGGACACTTCCACAAAACCCCTGATAGGAGGCACCAAGACAATGTTCTCATCATAAAACCATCGGAACGATTCCAAGATACCCGCGTGATCCTAAATTTTTTTTAGTGAAATTTGAGAAGAGAAGAGTCAAAACTCTACGTCAGGATGCCTTACCAGAGTGATGAGGAGACTGGGAAGTAAAAAGAATTCCTAAACTCTCCGATATATAATTCCTAAATGACTCAAATTTTTTTTCTAGACACAACTCGGCCGCTAAAAACGATCAAGCAATGGGGCTCCTAAGGGCGGGGAAGGCTCTGATACCAACTTGTAACACCCTCGATGCGACTATAGCTCCCACGTGTCGAGGCATGACTTAGAGACATAATCGCATTGAAGGCATATGTCGCAAGTCAGGCAATCATCACAAACATCCCATGTAATATAGTTAATAAAAGGGATAACATAGTTGGCTTACACTCGCCACGTCAATCAAGTACATAAATAACATTACATCATCCAAACACTCATGGCCCGACTACGGCGCCAAAATAAAAGATAACCCAACATGCGACATGGTCCCGATCACCCCCAACTGGGCACCACTACTGATCATCATGAAAGGAAACATAGTAACATTGAGAGTCCTCGTCGAACTCCCACTTGAGCTCGAGCGCGTCACCTGGAGCGGAATCATCAGGCCCTACATCTGGTGTAATAGTAATCTGTGAGCCACAGGGACTCAGCAATCTCGCACCCTCGCGATCAAGACTATTTAAGCTTATAGGTAAGGCAAGGTAAAAATATATGTGGAGCTGCAGCAAGCGACTAGCATATATGGTGGCTAACTTATTCGCAAAAGAGAGCGAGAAGAGGAGGCAAAGCGCGAGCGAGAAACTAGAGGACAACCTGCGCAAACATTACTCCAACACCGTGTCCACTTCCTGGACTCCACCGAGAAGAGGCCATCATGGTAACACACTAAGTTGATTCATTTTAATTAAATTAAGGTTCAAGTTATCTACAACCAGACATTAACAAATTCCCATCTGCCCATAACCGCGGGCACGGCTTTCGAAAGTTCAAATCCCTGCAGGGGAGTCCCAACTTAGCCCATGACAAGCTCTCACGGTCAACGAAGGAATAGACCTCCTCCCAAGACGTTCCGGTCAGACTCGGTAACTCGGTTACTCAAGACACTTCGACAGGTTAAAACAAGACCAGCAACACCGCCCGAATGTGCCGACAAATCCCGATAGGAGCTGCACATATCTCTTTCTCAGGGCGCACTCAGATTGTCCAAACTTCCGGTAGGCCAGCCCAGAGTTGCCCCTGGTAGCCACCGGCGGCTGATAGTTTGGACCAACACTCAGAGGAGCACTGGCCCCGGGGGGGGGGGGGTTAAAATAATGATGACCCTTGAGTCTGCAGAACCCAAGGGAAAGAAAAGGCTAGGTGGAAAATGGTAAAATTAAGGTTGGGCATTGCTGGAAAAGCTTTAATCAAGGTGAACTATCAAGGGGTTCCCATTATAACCCAACCGCGTAAGGAATGCATAATCCGGGAACATAACACCGATATGACGGAAACTAGGGCGGCAAGAGTGGAACAAAACACTAGGTGAGAGGCCAAGCCTTCCACCCTTTACCAAGTGTATAGATGCATTAAGATAACAAGATAATATAATGATATCCCAACAAGTAAATAAATGTTCCAACAAGGAACAGCCTCCAATCTTCACCTGCAACTAGCAACGCTATAAGAGGGGCTGAGCAAAGCGGTAACATAGCCAATCAACGGTTTGCTAGGACAAGGTGGGTTAGAGGTTTGACATGGCAATTGGGAGGCTAGAAAGCAAATGGTAGGCATCGTAGCAATGGCGTAGCAAAAGAGCGAGCAAACTAGCATAGCAAAGATAGTAGTGATTTCGAGGGTATGATCATCTTGCCTGCACAGTTGTCAGAGTTGACTGGATCCTCGAAAGCAAACTCAACGGGCTCCTCGTTAGCAAACTCGTCTCCCGGCTCTACCCAAACAAGACAAACAAGCAACAAGGATACAATCAACCATGTGCAAGACTCAAACAATATGATGCAAAGATGATATGCTATGCAGGATGCGATGCGGGATGCATATGCAAGATGTGACAGGGAATGCATGAACCTGGCCTCAACTTGGAAATCCAAGTGTGCCACTGGAAAGATGAGATGAAATCGCTTGAAAACGATATAAAGAACGCCGGAATCGGAGTTACGGTTTGGAAATGGCAAGCGATTCAAGAATGACACCGATCTGCGATTTACAGCAAGTAGCCATCTAAATGCAATGAGATGAACATGCTACAACACTCAAACATGACAACAAAATACATGGCAGGGATGCATTCAAGATGCTTAACAAAAGTCTAGCACTGAGCTATGGACAATTCATCCATTAACAGGTTCAAACAAGCATGGAAAAAATGCATATGGCAAACAGATCTCAGACTTGGTGAAATTAACACTTGTCTGGAATTTCAGATCAGGTAGCACTCTTCGGAGCAACAAAACTACATGCTACATGACCTGAACATGGCAAAGTAAAGCATGGCATGGAGCTACTCAAAGATCTTAATAAAAGTCCCTTAGTGACCTTGAGCCAAAAGGGATCAGAAAATACAATTGCAAGCATGTGAACATAGCAAATGCATAATCAGTTTTCAGACAGTGAAAAACTGGAACATGCTGAAACATAACTCAAGTAGGCATGTTTACGAGCTCGATGCACTCACTACGGAGCAAGTCATAACAAGATAAGCATACATCCATCAAGAAGGCACAAAATTCAAGCTATACATGGCAAGAACAATAGCATAGCATGCACGGATCAACTACAACATCATCGGCAAAATTGCAAACAAGTTGACAATCTGCCCAGATTCACAAAGTAGCAAAAGTAGAGCTCGATTGACTCAAGCTAGGGTGCTCCATAAATGCAAACAAAGACATGGATGGATAGAGCACTACAAGATTAACAAAACATCCTTACTGACCATCCTCAAAAGAGGCACGTATCACTAGGAAACAACATGAACATATGGCATCATGAGATAAACAGCTCAAGGACTTAGTGGAAAAGCTAAGTCCCTGAAAACAGAATTACTAAGTGCACCACTTTGCAAGCTCGTGCTAGTCACCACACACATCACAAAAATACATGGGTTGCACCTATGGAAAGATGACAAAACCCTTAACAAAACATATGTATAACTCAGGGGCATATCATGCACACATTAATCATGGCAAAAATGACAAAAAGCTAAATGGAGCAGCAGATCTGACAGTTATCTCAATTAGCCCTCTTCTAACAGCATTTCGGGCATCAAGATGAACTCAAATGAAAATGATGCAATGGAATGAAATGATGTACTCTCTGAGATGAACATTTTGATATGCTATATGCATGAATCGGAGCTACGGATGCAAAGTTACGAGGGCATGAACAGGAGCACTTGGATCTGAGATTTCGGGACTTAGAAGAAAAAATACATCGCGGATCTAGGGTTTACTGCTCACGTCACGCGAACCGAGGCGGAATCCGGCGAGGTGGCGGCTGCTCCGGCGAGGGGAGTCGAGGGGGAGGTGAGGGAGAGGCGAGGCCGGCCCCCTATCGTCCCGATCCGGCGAGGGCGGCGGCTCCGGCCGGCTATGGCGGCGAGGGGCGCGCGGCGGCGCTGGCGCCGGCGAGCTGCGCGGCGGCTGGGGCGAGATCCGGCCGGCGAGGGGCGCGGTTGCGGCGGACGGCGTCGGAGGAGAGGGAGGCGCGGGGCGGCGCGATCGATGGGCCCGGGAGGGCCTCCCGCGGGCTCGGGCAGGCCTCGGGCGGCGGCGGCGAAGTGGGGCTTGCCCGGGCCACATGGCGGTCGGTGGCTGCCTGCGGCGATTTTTGTCCGGCCCGGACGGACGTGTCTGGCCGGCGCGGAGGCGATATTTAGGGTATCGGGGGGAGAAGGAGATCCGAATTTCGGGGGGGGGGGGTCTATTTATAGGCATAGAGGGAGCTAGGAGAGTCCAAATGAGGTGCGGTTTTCGGCCACGCGATCGTGATCGAACGATCTAGATGATGGAGAAGGATTAGGTGGTTTTTGGGCCAAATTGGAGGGGTGTTGGGATGCAACACGCACGAGACCTTTTCGGTCCCTCGGTTACCCGTTGGAGTATCAAACGAAGTCCAAATGATACGAAACTTGACAGGTGGTCTACTGGTAGTAACCCAAGGCCGCTTGACAAGTCTCGGTCCAATCCGGAAATGTTTAATCCCCACACACGAAAGAAAGCTAGAACTGACCACCGGAGGAGAACGAAGTGCCGGAATGCAAAACGAACAACGGGGAAAATGCTCGAATGCATGAGATGAACACATATGCAAATGCAATGCACATGATGACATGATATGAGATGCATGAAAACGATAACAACACATGGAGACAAAAACCCGAACCCGAGAAAATAAAATAACTTAATGCCGGAAACGGCAAGAGTTGGAGTACAAATTGGGAAAGTCACATCCGGGGTGTTACATTTCCTCCCACTCACTTCTTTCGAGAGAAACCCCTTCTCTAGAAAGGATCCATTCTTAGCAATGAATATCTTGCCTTCGGATCTGGGATAGAAGGTGTACCCAACAGTCTCCTTTCGGTATCCTATGAAGACACATTTCTCCAATTTGGGTTTGAGCTTATCAGGTTGAAGCTTTTTCACATAAGCATCGCAACCCCAAACTTTAAGAAACGACAACTTGGGTTTCTTGCCAAACCACAGTCCATATGGAGTCGTCTCAACGGATTTAGATGGTGCCCTATTTAACGTGAATGCAGCCATCTCTAAAGCATAACCCCAAAACGATAGTGGTAAATCAGTAAGACACATCATAGATCGCACCATATCTAATAAAGTACGATTACGATGTTCGGACACACCATTACGCTATGGTGTTCCGGGTGGCGTGAGTTGCAAAACTATTCTGCATTGTTACAAATGAAGACCAAACTCGTAACTCAAATATTCTCCTCCATGATCAGATCATAGAAACTTTATTTTCTTGTTATGATGATTTTCAACTTAACTCTGAAATTCTTCAAACTTTTCAAATGTTTCAGACTTATGTTTCATCAAGTAGATATACCCATATCTGCTCAAATCATCTGTGAAGGTCAGAAAATAACGATACCCGCTGCGAGCCTCAACACTCATCGGATCGCATACATCAGTATGTATTATTTCCAATAAGTCAGTTGCTCGTTCCATTGTTCCAGAGAACGGAGTCTTAGTCATATTGCCCATGAGGCATGGTTCGCAAGCATCAAGTGATTCATAATCAAGTGATTCCAAAAGTCCATCCGCATGGAGTTTCTTCATGCGCTTTACACCAATATGACCTAAACGGCAGTGCCACAAATATGTTGCACTATCATTATAAACTTTGAATCTTTTGGCATCAATATTATGAATATGTGTATCACTACGAACGAGATTTAATGAACCATTCACCTTGGGTGTATGACCACAGAAGTTTTATTCATGTAAACAGAATAACAATTATTCTTTGACTTAAATGTATAACCATATTTCAATAAACATGATCCAATCATATTATGCTCAACGCAAACACCAAATAATATTTATTTTAGGTTCAACACTAATACCGAAGGTAAAGGGAGTGTGCGATGGTGATCTTATCAACCTTGGAATCACTTCCAACACACATCGTCACCTTGCCCTCAACTAGTCTCTGTTCATTTTGTAACTCCTGTTTCAAGTTACTAATCATAGCAAATGAACCAGTATCAAATACCCAGGGGCTACTATGAACACTAGTAAAGTACACATCAATAACATGTATATCATCTATACTTTTGTTCACTTTGCCATCCTTCTTATCCGCCAAGTATCTAGGGCAGTTCCACCTCCAGTGACCATTTCCTTTGCAGTAGAAGCACTCAGTTTCAGGCTTGGGTCTAGCTTTGGGCTTCTTCATGGGAGTGGTAACTTCCTTGCCATTCTTCTTGAAGTTCCCTTTCTTTCCATTGCCCTTTTACTTGAAACTAGTGGTCTTGTCAACCATCAACATTTGATGCTTTTCTTGATTTCTACCTTCGTCAATTTCAGCATCACGAAGAGCTTGGGAATCATTTTCGTCATCCCTTGCATATTATAGTTCATCACGAAGTTCCAGTAACTTAGTGATAGTGACTAGAGAACTCTGTCAATCACTATTTTATCTGGAAGATTAACTCCCACTTGATTCAAGCGATTGTAGTATTGAGACAATCTAAGCACATGCTCACTGGTTGAGCTATTATCCTCCATCTTGTAGGCAAAGTATTTGTCATAGGTCTCATACCTCTTGACTCGGGCATGAGTCTGAAATCCCAATTTCAGCTCTTAGAACATCTCATATGCTCCGTGACATTTCAAAACATTTTTGAAGTCCCGGTTCTAAGCCGTAAAGCATGGTGCACTAAACTATCAAGTAGTCATCATACCGAGCTTGCCAAACATTCATAACGTCTATATTTGCTCCCGCAATAGGTTCGTCACCAGCGGTGCATCAAGGACATAATTATTTTGTGCATCAATGAGGATAATCCTCAGATCACGGACCTAGTCCGCATCATTGCTACTATCATCTTTCAACATAGTTTTTCTCTAGGAACATATCAAAAATAAACGGGGAGCTACATTGTGAGCTATTGATCTACAAAATAGTTATGCAAATACTATCAAGACTAAGTTCATGATATATTAAAGTTCAATTAATCATATTACTTAGGAACTCCCACTTAGATAGACATCCCTCTAGTCATCTAAATGATCACGTGATCCATATCAACTAAACCATGTCCGATCATCACGTGAGTTGGAGTAGTTTTCAATGGTGAACATCACTATGTTGATCATATCTACTATATGATTCACGCTCGAACTTTCGGTCTCAGTGTTCCGAGGCCATATCTGCATATGCTAGGCTCGTCAAGTTTAACCCGAGTATTCTGCTTGTGTGAAACTGCCTTGCACTCGTTGTATGTGAACATAGAGCTTATCACACCCGATCATCACGTGGTGTCTTGGCACGATGAAGTGTAGCAACGGTGCATACTCAAGGAGAACACTTATACCTTGAAATTTAGTGAGAGATCATCTTATAATGCTACCGTCGTACTAAGCAAAATAAGATGCATAAAGGATAAACATCACATGCAATCAATATAAGTGATATGATATGGCCATCATCATCTCGTGCCTTTGATCTCCATCTCCAAAGCACCATCATGATCACCATCGTCACCGGCTTGACACCTTGATCTCCATCGAAGCATCATTGTCGTCTCGCTAACTATTGCTTCCACGATAATCGCTACCGCTTAGTGATAAAGTAAAGCAATTACATGGCGATTGCATTTCATACAATAAAGCGACAACCATATGGCTCTTGCCAGTTGCCGATAACTAAGTTACAAAATATGATCATCTCATACAACAAATTATATAATCACGTCTTAACCAAATCACATCACAACATGCCCTGCAAAAACAAGTTAGTCGTCCTCTACTTTGTTGTTGCGAGTTTTACATGGCTGCTATGGGTTTAGCAAGAACCGTTCTTACCTACGCATCAAAAACAAAATGATTTTTCATCAAGTTTGTTGTTTTAACCTTCAACAAGGACCGGACGTTCACACTCGATTCAACTAAAGTTGGAGAAACTGACACCCACTATCCACATGTGTGCAAAGCACGTCGGTAGAACCAGTCTCGCGTAAGCATACGCGTAATGTCGGTCTGAGCCGCTTCATCCAACAATACCATTGAATCAAAGTATGACATGCTGGTAAGAAGTACGACTATTATTGCCCACAACTCTTTGTGTTCTACTCGTGCATATAACATCTACCCATAGACCTGGCTCGGATGCCACTGTTTGGGAACGCAGTATTTCAAAAAATTTCCTATGATCACGCAAGTTCTATCTAGGAAATGCATAGCAACGAGAGGGGAGAGTGTGTCCACATACCCTCATAGACCGAAAGCGGAAGCGTTAAGTAATGCGGTTGATGTAGTCGAACATCTTCACGATCCAACCGATCAAGTACCGACGTAGGGCTTCGCCTAAGCACTACTACTACGATATGACCGAGGTGGAAATCTGTGGAGGGGGGCACCGCACACGGCTAAGACAAATGCCAACTTGTGTGTTCTAGGGTGCCCCCGGCCCTTGTATATAAAGGAGCAAGGGGGGAGGCCGACCGGCCCTCATGGGGCACGCCCCAAGTAGGATTCCTACTAGGAATAGGAATCCTATTCCTAGTAGGTTTCCAACAAGGGAAGAGAGGGGGAAGGAAGGAGAGGGAGAGAGGGAGAAGGAAAGAGAGGGGGGCGCCGCCCCCTCCTAATCCAATTCGGACTCCTCAAGGGGGACGCGCGGCCAGCCCTAGAGCCCTCTCCTCTCTCTCTCTCTCACAAGGCCTATGTTGGCCCATTAGTTCCCCCGGGGGTTCCGATAACCCCCCGGCACTCTGGTATTTATCCGGTGACCCCCAGAACTCATCCGGTGTCCGAATAACATCGTCCAATATATCAATCTTTATGTATCGACCATTTCGAGACTCCTTGTCATGTCCATGATCACATACGGGACTCCGAACTATCTTCGGTACATCAAAACACATAAACTCATGATACCGATCGTCATCGAATGTTAAGCGTGCAGACCCTATGGGTTCGAGAACTATGTAGACATGACAGAGACTCATCTCTGGTCAATAACCAACAGCCGAACCTAGATGCTCATATTGGCTCCCACATATTCTTTGAAGATCTTTATTGGTCAAACTGCATAACAACATACATTGTTCCTTTGTCATCGGTATGTTACTTGCCCGAGATTCGATCGTCGGTATCATCATACCTAGTTCAATATCGTTACCGGCAAGTCTCTTTACTCTTTCCGTAATGCAACATCCCGCAACTAACTCATTACTCACATTGCTTGCAAGGCTTATAGTGATGTGCATTACCGAGAGGGCCCATAGATACCTCTCCGACAAGCAGAGTGACAAATCCTAATCTCGATCTATGCCAACTCAACAAACACCATCGGAGACACCTATAGAGCATCTTTATAATCACCCAGTTACATTGTGACGTTTGATAGCACACTAAGTGTTCCTCCGATATTCGGGGGTTGCATAATTTCATAGTCATAGGAACATGTATAAGTTATGAAGAAAGCAATAGCAAAAAACTAAACGATCATTATGCTAAGCTACCGGATGGGTCTTGTCCATCACATCATTCTCTAATGATGTGATCCCGTTCATCAAATGACAATACATATCCATGGCTAGGAAACTTAACCATCTTTGATTAACGAGCTAGTCAAGTAGAGGCATACTAGGGACACTCTGTTTGTCTATGTATTCACACATGTACTAAGTTTCTGGTTAATACAATTCTAGCATGAATAATAAACATTTACCATGATACAAGGAAATATAAATAACAACTTTATTATTGCCTCTAGGGCATATTTCCTTCAGGGACCTTTCAAAAGATCCAAAGACAAAAAGTGAACAAAAGATACTGCGGTTGACTAATTTACAAAGTGGGTTGAGGCAGAGCCGGTCAGCAAGTGTGACGCGGCAACATCGGTTCAATTCATCAAAAAGGTGATTTTCCGTTTTCTCTACCCTCGCAGTATCATCATGGATAATGCTACCAATTTATCTAAAGGTGCTATGAAAGAATTTTGTCAACGTGAACATATTCATTTTGATGTGTCATTTGTGGCTTTCCCCCAATCCAATGGTCAAGCTGAAAGAGCCAATCAAGAAATCTTGAGAGGTATAAAACCCCAGCTTATGGTCCCTTTGTAGAGGACGCCGGGTTATTGGGTGGAGGAATTGCCCTTAGTGCTGTGGAGTATCAATACTACCCCAACAGATCTACGGGTTACATGCCTTTCTTCGTGGTTTATGGAGCAGAGGCGGTTCTCCCTAGTGACATCCGTCACGATTCGTCCCATATGGCGGCTTATGTTGAAGCTGATAATGAAAAAGCACGTCAGGATGCTCTTGACCTATTGGATGAGGAGTGTGACCTTGCGGCAGATCATTCGGCGATTTACCAGCAAGATCTGCGTCGTTATCATAGCCATCGGGTTAAAACCAGGTCCTTTCAAGAAGGAGAATTGGTGCTCCGGCTCATCCAGGATCAAGTTGACATGCACAAGCTATCCCCACCTTGGGAAGGGCCCTTTGTGGTCAGCAAAAATCTGAACAACGGGTCATATTACCTTATTGACATTCGAGACCACAAGGACTCATGCACATCGGAGGAGGAGACCCACCGACCGTGGAATATTGCTCATCTTTGGCCTTATTACACCTGAGCCGATGGCTCTTGTGATGTACATACTTCTATCAATGTATATATTATGATTAGTATAATAAAGCCGGCATCCCTGATAATTTAGGGCCTCTGTCGTTTCATTTCTGAAAATATGAGTCTTTATTACCACTTCATAAGATCACTTGGGGGCTTCCTGCTCGTTGAGCATAGCTGTGACTACCCTCTTGATCCGGCCTGTACGCCTTGATTACAAAATACTTGGGGGACTCCTGCTCATTGAGCATAGTTGTGACTACCCTATTGATCCGGCTTGAACGCCGTTGCTACAACCCACTTGGGGGCTTGCTGCCCGGGTTAAAGGAGCCAAAGAGAGTCTAGTGCAGAGCACAGCTCAAACATGGGCACCCTGCCTTAAACTGCCCAATATATATCAATTGGGGGCTCCCTGTTCATTGAGCATAGCTTTGATAACCCTTTTGATTGGCTTGAAACGCCAGGTGTATACACCAAAAATTTCAGTTGATCTTGCCTTGTACGTTTGCCACTCCGCCCAGGTAATCCTGGAATGACCCGCCGAACTCTTGCTAGTCAATCTTATTAAGACCCTGAACTTGTCAAAGTTAAAACGGCGGTTGGTCATGTGAGGCCCGGCTTACAGGTTTGAATGAAGGATTAACTTCATGGCTGTGTAGCCCATGAAAAGCACTAGGTGTTGATGCTTGGCCGCCTATGAAAGCCTTGATTTTTGTTATTTGTTTTGAACTTTGTTTATTGATATATGGTTTAACAATTTGGTTCGGGCCATGTTGCTTTGATCCTTATGATTCATATTTTAATTTATCCGGAGTTTTGATAACCCGGACTGGCTTTGGATGATTAAGTCACCAATGTGTCATGATTATGCGCTTGGAGTTCTGCGCTCTACGCTTTGGGATGATACCTTTTGCTGCCTATGGCATTGTAAGCCGGCAGTATGAATTTATGGATATGGCGATGTGTTATACGTCTTTGGACTATTACCCTTACTGCATGTGGCATGATAAGCTGGCGGTATTAACAAATATTACAGGTATGTTATTTACTTGTTATGAATAAATGAGGTTTTGATAAACCCGCGCTGATTATGGATGATCTAGTTACCAGTGGATTTTCTATGGGGCATTATGACCCGCTCTGGAGTAAGCCTGTAACATCCCAAATTTTCAATTTGGAATGTTATACATTAGATCATCATTGCATATCATATTTTATTGCATTTTGGCTAGATCCTAGAAATTGTACGCAAATCAAGGACCCACGGAGAGAGTTGGGAATTTCGTTATTTTCATATTTGAGTTTTTTTTTCAAATTTTGAAAAAAGAGTATCATTTGATTTTAATTATTTTATCTTCAAGTATTTCTTTTATAAAAATAAAAGAGAGAGGATAAAATGACTTCCTCAAAATAAAGAAATATTGGAGATTTAATATTAAAATCAACTAAGATTTTTATTCGGATTTTTATTGCTATTTTATTTGAATTAGGAAAAAATGTGTTTTTAAAAATTGCATTTTAGGCCCAAATAGATGTTCACCTTGTCCGGCCTCATTTTAGAGGACGGGGAAAATTTATTTCGGGATTTTTGGAGTCCGTTTAGTATTTCTTTTCTTTCTTTTTCTGCACGTCGGAATTATTTAAAAAAAAAGTCAAACCAACTTCGGGCCGTACCCGGCCAGGAGACCTCAGGTCGTCCCTCTTATCAGCCGCCGCCCCGCACCCCGAGCCCACCAGCCGCGCCCCGCCCCAAACCCTAACCCTAACCGTCGCTGCCGCCCCGCTAACGCCACCGCCCGGAGCCGCCGCTCACGCCGCCGCCCGCCGCCGACCACCACCGCCGCCCGCCGCCGCCCTCGCCGGAGTCGTCGAGGTAGCCTCCGCCACCGCGGTTTTCATTAGAAAACCGTCGTTTTTTTTTGAAAACCCTAGATCCGGTTCGGTTTATTTTTTTCCGGTTTAGTTATTTAGCGAACACCCATCCGTACGTTCGTTTTAACGAACAATTTTCACTGTTTAGTCGCAGACAGCGAACGTTCGTTCGTTAGCCTGTTCGTCAGTTTTTCTTTTTCTCGGATTTTCCGCGATTATTTTCGATCGTGATTTCTAATTCGATTTTCATTTTAGTATAACTTTTCGCTCGTTTATCGGAATCAGGCGATTCAAGCGCCTAGAGTTTCGTCTCGAAACCCTCTTTCTGTTTAGTCAACTTGAACAAGATTTTTCTACTATAAAATTTGACTTTAGTCCAGAGTAGTAATCGGAGCTTGTTTTCTTTCGCCGTTTGAGTTTTGTTGCTTCGTTTGATTTGATTCTTTTTTTGCCAACCGGAGTTCTTAAGTTGAAATTTGTGGTTAGATATCTTATTTGAGTTTTACCCATGCTCTTGCTTGATTGCTTATTGTATGTTTGCTTGTTTGCGATAGAGTACCCGGAGTGCGAAGCGTGCTACATCGAGTCTCTAGGTTTCACGGATCATCAACAAGGCAAGTAACACTTTGATCATGCTTTTCATTACCCAGTTTTTATGCATTAGTTTCAACCCTCACACATTGCATGAGTAGGATTGATAACATGTGGGTATTGGGAAGTAGATGATGAGGTAGAACCTATCACCTATTTTATTATCAAACCTTTGGGAGTTACTTCTACGTTGCTTATATTGCCATGCTATGCTCGTAGACGTGGATTGGGTTTGAGTGTATCCATGACAGATGTGAGAATTGTTAATTAATTTTTTAACTTAAGGTGGCAACTTAAATACACATCAGGGTGGATTGAGGCACCTGGGGTATCCAGTGATTGCATGTATTTTTTGGAAATCCTGGGGTACCGTGTGATTTTTCCTATGGACCGCCACCCAGGCTCAAAGGGATCATGAGATTATTCATACTAGAAACTTCCGTGTGCAGCCACATGCCATTATGGGCTCTGGCATAGTTGATTAAGTAGTGTGAACTCTTACAGTGGTAGACTAGCAAATGTAGGGGATGCAGGAGGTACTGTCTACCCATCATAAGGTGCTAACGCTTCTGAAAGACTGTGTCTCAGTCATCCGTTTCTCAAACACCATGTAGTGCGAGAAATCCAATGGAGGAGATCGAGTCTTGTGGGGAAAAGTGCACAAATCTCTACAGAGTGTACAAACTAATCATGGTTAGCCATGTCCCTGGATATGGACATCTTAAGTATCTGGTTCTTGGATTATCATGTTGATCTCATCACTCCGAATTAATTTTGTTGGGTTATTAATTACTTTTAATTGGGATTGAGATGGGGTTTACCATTCTCAATGTTTTCAACCAACTTTTTAGTTATATAAAATATATTCCTTTGCAGTAGGGAAAAATTGGCTTTTCGCAAAACCTATTAACCATACAGCCTCCATCAGCCATATATGCATGTGGTGATAGCATTATTCTGTTCATTACTCTCTTGTGTTACATTGCCAGCATATTCCATGTGCTGGCCCATTTTCGGGCTACAACGTATCATGTTGCAGACTTTTAAGACGACGAGTAAGGAGCCTTAGGTCGTGGTCTTTCACTCAGTGATGCCGTTGGAGTTGATGGACTCACTTTATCTTCCAAGCCTTCCGCTGTTATCGTATTAGATGGCCTTAAGCCATATTTATTATAATACGTTCTCTTTTGAGACATTCGATGTAATAAGTGTGTGATTGCTACTCTGTTATAAATCCTCAAGTACTGTGCGTGTCAGCATTACTGATCCAGGGATGACAGTGATGCACAGAGACTCGACCGTTTGAGGTCTGGTCGCTACAAGATGGTATCAGAGCACACGCTGACTGTAGGACACAACCACTAAGCCAAAGCCTTAGATCACTACTCTCTTCTTATTTCTGACTCCTCTCCATTTTCTACTCTTTAGGATGGAGGACACAAGGAACAAGTTTGCACAACCGGATGAAGACACCCCTTTTGGACGCCACTTGAAGGAAGTCACTAAGTACCTGAACATTGGAATACCAAGCTTCACTGGGACTTACAACGCCACTTTACCAAAAGAGGAGCGCTGGATCATTCAAGTTCAAGTTCCAGGAAGGACATTCATGCCAGTCACTAAGCCCATAGAGTTTTCCTTTGATGCACCAACCTGGAGTCTAGGCAAGAGTATGGCATCCCACATCACCATGGGAGAAGTTTACCACAAGGAGCTTAAGGATACTATCTACCAGATTTGTGGGCGCCGAGATGAGCAATGGGAGATGATCAGCACCAGGAAGGATAGATCAATTGCCGCTTTCATCCAGGAGTTAAACCAGCACATTCGCCGCCAGGAGAATCAGATGTGCGCTGGCATGATAGATTTGAGGAAGGCGATGACAAGGATCATGGAGCTTGAGGAAGAACTCAAGGCAACTCACGAAGATTATGAGGACCTGGAAAGGAAGCTAGGAGTATTCATGGGAGACCCCGCGCCAGGAGGAGAAGACGACGAACCCAAGGATATTCGTCCGGAGGACTACATCATCATCGACGACACCGACTCGGACCCCGACGATAGTGATGATGACTATGTTGATGAAGCTGGAGCAGATATCATGGAGTCTTCGACCGAACAATATTTTTAGTCGACCACCATATCAGTAGTAGTATTCCACCATGTAAATAGTATAGTCCAAGAACTTTGTAACGATAGTTCTAGACCGATTGTATGCCCTTGTTTGATTTTGATTGAGTGATATGATTGTGTTTGTCTCGTGTGCATATGGGTAGTGTTTTCCCCCTAGACCTCATTCCACTCTGTTTTCTCAGCTTTTCTAAAACCTCAGATGCCTCCGAGACGTGACCCAGGATTTACCTTTCCACCGGAACTCACTTAGTTGATCCAGCAGCAAAATAACCTGATGCAGTTGTTAGTTCAGAACCAAGGCAACAACAACAACAACAACCCACCACCACCACCCAGTTGACAATTTAGCCCGTTTTCTGAGGTTGCAACCGCCGGTGTTTTCCAGTAGCACCGAGCCGATAGTTGCAGATGATTGGCTCCGCAGGATTGGAAGGGAGTTAACCACTGTAGGATGTACAGATGCTGAGAAGGTGCATTTGCCGCACACCAATTGGATGGACCAGCAACCTCATGGTGGGAGAATTACACTGTCACCTATCCTATAGCCATTGTTACATGGGACCAGTTCCAACAAGCTTTTCGCACTGCCCATGTTTCAGCAGGAGCCATGGCCATGAAGAAGCGTGAGTTTCGCAACTTACACCAAGGAGGGCGCACTGCAGGCCAGTATGTGAATGAATTTAGTAAGCTAGCACGTTATGCCCCAGATGACGTCGCTACAGACGCAGCCAAGAAGGAAAAATTCCTAGAAGGACTGAATGATGAGCTGAGCATGCAGTTGATGGTGGCAAATTTCAATAACTACCAGGAGTTGGTGGATAGAGCTCTCATGCTTGAAGGGAAGTAGCAGCAGATTGACAGCCGCAAGAGGAAGTATGGACAAGGGAAGTATAATTCTGGAGCTCAGCAGAGACCCTGTTTCACCCCGAACTCGGGAGGACCTGTCCATAACCATGGAGGCCACACTCATAATGGAGGAAGTTCGCACAACCATAGTGGCCCCAGGAATGGGAATGGTAATGGAGGAAGCGGCGGACAGAACCGTTCCAACCCGGCAACGCCCGCCAAGAAAGATCTAAGCCACGTTACTTGCTACAAGTGCCAGAAGACCGGACATTACGCCAATGAATGTCCTGAAGCCAAAAACAGAAATGGAAGCTCTGGGAAGAAGCCCAACCCTTTCACCAGGGGACAAGTAAACCACGTTAACGTGGAGGAGGTTGAAGCCCAGTCTGCTGCAGTAATAGGTAAGTTTTTGGTTAAGTCATTTACTGCAGTCGTTCTTTCTGATACTGGTGCAGCGCATTCATACATATCAAGGGGATTCCTGGATAAGTTTAAACTGCCAACCCAAGCCCTTAGGTCACCCATGTTAGTAACCTCGCCAGGAGCAAAGTATATGGCTAGCCTATGGTGTGATCGGTTACCATTAAGGATTGATAACTATTTGTTCCCCTCGGACCTAATAGTATTGGAGTCACAAGGATTGGATGTGAGATTAGGCATGGATTGGTTATAGAAGTATGGAGGGAACATTGACTGCGCCAGTAAGTCGATTTTTTCACCACCCCAGAAGGAAGAAGGATCAAGTATGTATCCCGGCATGTGCAGAATAGGACTCAAGTAAATTCCTTATCAGGAGTTGTGCAGGAGGAAGTACCAGTGGTGAGGGATTTTCCGGATGTATTCCCAGAAGATTTGCCAGGCATGCCACCGGATAGAGACATTGAGTTTTAAATTGAGCTTTTGACAGGCACAGGGCCAATATCTAAGAGACCGTACAGGATGCCCGCACAGGATTTGGAGGAAATTAAGAAGCAGATTAAGGAGTTACTGGATAAAGGTTATATTCGCCCAAGTTCGTCACCTTGGGGATCACCAGTACTTCTAGTGGAGAAGAAGGATGGATCGTTAAGGATGGTTGTTGATTATTGTGGATTGAATGAAGTAACGATCAAGAACAAGTACCCACTGCTGATGATCAACGATTTGTTTGACCAGCTGCAAGGAGCTAAGGTGTTTTCCAAGATCGATCTGCGATCAGGATACCGCCAGTTGAAGATTCGAGAGCAGGATATACCTAAGACAGCTTTTACCACGAGGTACGTGCTATATGAGTATACCGTTATGTCATTTGGCCTGACTAACACACCTGCCTATTTCATGAACATGGTGAACAAGGTGTTTATGGAGTTTTTGGATAAGTTCGCCGTGGTGTTCATTGATGATATTTTGGTTTACTCAAAGAATGAAGAAGAACATAAGGAGCACTTGCGTCTAGTACTTGGGAAGCTCAGAGAACATCAGTTATACGCCAAGTTCAACAAGTGTGAGTTTTGGTTGAAGGAAGTTGGATTCCTTGGACATGTTATATCTGGAGAAGGAATAGCGGTAGACCCCACCAAGGTGGTCACTATGACAAATTGGGAGTCGCCCACGACAGTTGGAGAGATCCGGAGTTTCCTTGGACTCGCAAGATACTACCGGAGGTTCATAGAGAATTTCTCGAAGATTGCAAAGCCCATGACAGAGTTGTTGAAGAAGGACACCAAATTCAAATGGACTAAGGAATGTGAGGCCAGTTTTCAGGAGTTGAAGAGACGCTTGGTTACGTCATCAGTGTTGATTCTGCCAGATCAACGCAAGGATTACGAAGTGCATTGCGATGCTTCTCATCAAGGACTTGGAGCCGTACTTATGCAGGAGGGAAGAGTTGTTTCATATGCCTCACGACAGCTTAAACCCCATGAGTTAAATTATGCTACACATGATTTGGAGTTAGCAGCCGTAGTACATGCGTTGAAGACTTGGAGACATTTTCTCATCGAAAACCATTGTGAGGTATAAACGGATCACAAGAGTTTGAAGTATATATTCATGCAGAAGGACTTGGATCTCAGGCAGAGGAGATGGTTGGAACTCATTAAGGATTATGATATGTAGTTGCACTATCATCCTGGAAAGGCTAACGTAGTAGCCGATGCGTTGAGCCGCAAGAGTCATGTCAATACACTCATGACCAGAGAGTTACCCAAGGAGTTAGTAGAAGACCTTCGCGAGTTATGTTTAGAGATAGTTTTGAGAGGTTATGTAGAAGCTTTGGAGATTCAGTCTACTTTGATGGATAAGATCAGGGAAGCTCAGAAGACGGACAAGGAGATTGCTGATATAAAGGAAAGAATGAGCAAAGGAAGAGCCAAAGGATTTCGGGAGGATGAGCATGATACCCTATGGTTTGAGGACCGCGTATATGTGCCAAATGATCAGGAGATCAGGAAGTTGATTCTGCAAGAGGCCCATGATTCGCCATATTCGATTCACCCAGGAAATACCAAGATGTATCTGGATTTGAAGGATAGATTCTGGTGGACCGGAATGAAGAAGGATATTGCAGAGTATGTAGGAGTTTGTGATGTATGTCAGAGAGTGAAGGCAGAGCATCAGAAGCTAGCAGGATTGTTGCAACCATTGCCGATACCCGAATGGAAGTGGGATAAGCTAGGCATGGATTTTATCATGGGATTACCCAGGACTCGTTCACGCTATGACTCGATATGGGTTGTAGTCGATCATTTGACGAAAGTATCTCATTTCATCCCAGTGAAGACCACTTACACCAGTGCTAAGTTGGCAAAGATATACATGACCAGGATCGTATGTCTACATGGAGTTCCTAGGACAATTGTATCAGATAGAGGAACCTAGTTTACCTCAAAGTTTTGGAATCAGTTGCATTAAACTTTGGGAACCAGGCTAGAGTTCAGCACAACTTTTCACCCATAGACGAATGGACAGACCGAGAGAGTCAATCAGATTCTGGAATACATGTTGAGAGCTTGTGCACTAGATTATGGATCTAGTTGGGACGATAATTTGCAGTATGCATAGTTCTCTTATAACAACAGTTATCAAGCCAGTTTGAAGATGGCTCCTTTCGAAGCATTGTACGGAAGGAGGTGTAGAACACCGTTGCTGTGGGACGAAGTTGGAGACCGACAGTTATCTGGACCAGATTTGATTAAAGAGTCTGAAGAGGAGGTTAAGCTGATTCGTGATAGACTCAAGGTAGCCCAGTCCAGGTAGAAGAGCTATGCGGATTCTAAAGCAAGGAGACAGTTTACAAAGTTGGAGACAGAGTGTATCTTTGTGTATCTCCCCTTCGAGGAGTAAAGCGCTTTGGAGTTAAGGGAAAGTTAGCATCACGTTTTGTGGGACCATACAAAGTTTTGGAACGTATGGGGGAAGTTTCTTACAAGTTGGAATTGCCTGAAGGATTGTCAGGAGTTCAGGATGTGTTCCATGTTTCTCAGTTGAAGAAGTGCCATAGAGAGATGGCTGATATTCCTGTGAGAGATACAGTGCCACTAGAAGCGATATTGTTTGATAGTGATTTGACATATGAGGAGAAACCAGTAAAGATACTCGAGTTAGCTAGCCGAGTCACACGCAGCAAAGTTATCAAGTTTTGCAAGGTTCAGTGGAGCCACCATACCGAAGATGAAGCCACATGGGAACGAGAGGAAGACCTACGAAAAGATCACCCTCACCTATTTTCTAGCCAACCCGAATCTCGAGGGCGAGATTCATCTTAAGGGGGGTAGGTTTGTAACATCCCAAATTTTCAATTTGGAATGTTATACATTAGATCATCATTGCATATCATATTTTATTGCATTTTGGCTAGATCCTAGAAATTCTACGCAACTCAAGGACCCACGGAGATAGTTGGGAATTTCGTTATTTTCATATTTGAGTTTTTCTCAAATTTTGAAAAAAGAGGATCATTTGATTTTAATTATTTTATCTTCAAGTATTTCTTTTATAAAAATAAAAGAGATAGGATAAAATGACTTCCTCAAAATAAAGAAATATTGGAGATCTAATATTAAAATCAAATAACATTTTTATTCGGAATTTTATTGCTATTTTATTTGAATTAGGAAAAAATGCGTTTTCCAAAATTGCATTTTAGGCCCAAATAAATGTTCACCTTGTCCGGCCTATTTTTAGAGGACGGGGAAATTTATTTCGGGATTTTTGGAGTCCGTTTAGTATTTCTTTTCTTTCTATTTCTGCATGTCGGAATTATTTAAAAAAAATTCAAACCGACTTCTGGCCGTACCCGGCCAGGAGACCTCAGGCCGGCCCACTTATAAGCCGCCGCCCCGCACCCGAGCCCACCAGCCACGCCGTGCCCCAAACCCTAACCCTAACCGCCGCCGCCACCGCTGCTGTCGTTGCCGCCCCGCCGACGCCGCCGCCCCGCCGCCGCCGCTCGTCGCTGCCCCGCCGCCCGCCGTCGCCCCTTCGCCCATCGCCGCCGACCACCACCGCCGCCCTCACCAGAGTCGTCGAGGTAGGCGCCACCGCCGCCGCCGCGGTTTTCGTTAGAAAACCGTCGGTTTTTTGAAAACCCTAGATCCGTTTTTAGATCCGGTTCGGTTTATTCTTTTTCCGGTTTAGTTATTTAGCGAACGCCCGTCCATACGTTCGTTTTAACGAACGGTTTTCACCATTTAGTCGCAGACAGCAAACGTTCGTTCGTTAGCCTGTTTGTCAGTTTTTCTTTTTCTCGGATTTTTCGCGATTATTTTCTATCGTGAGTTAAATTATGCCACGCATGATCTGGAGTTATCAGCCGTAGTGCATGCATTAAAGACTTGGAGACATTTTCTCATTGGAAACCATTGTGAAGTGTACACGGATCACAAGAGTTTGAAGTACATTTTCACGCAGAAGGAGCTGAATCTCAGGCAAAGGAGATGGTTGGAGCTCATCAAGGATTGTGATATGAGATTACATTATCATCCCGGAAAGGCTAACGTAGTAGCTGACGCATTGAGCCGTAAGAGCCATGTCAACACACTAATGTCGGGGGAATTATCGAAGGAGTTAGCCGAGGATCTTCGTGAGCTATGTTTGGAGATAGTTTCGAGAGGCTATGTAGCAGCATTGGAGATTCAGTCTACTTTGATGGATAAGATCAGAGAAGCTCAGAAGACTGACAAGGAGGTTGCCTCTATAAAGGAGAAGATGGGAAAAGGAAAAGTTAAAGGATTTCGTGAGGATGAGCATGATACCCTATGGTTTGAAGACCGTGTTTATGTGCCCAATGACCCGGAGGTCAGGAAGTTAATTCTGCAAGAGGCCCATGATTCACCATATTCGATTCACCCAGGAAATACCAAGATGTATTTGGATTTGAAGGATACTTTCTGGTGGACTGGAATGAAGAAGGATATTGCAGAGTATGTAGCAATTTGTGATGCATGTCAGAGAGTAAAGGCAGAGCATCAGAAACCAGCAGGATTGTTACAGCCTTGCCAATACGCGAATGGAAGTGGGATAAGCTAGGCATGGATTTTATTACGGGATTGCCCAGAACTCGTTCAGGCTATGACTCGATTTGGGTTGTAGTCGATCGTTTGACAAAGGTAGCTCATTTCATCCCAGTGAAGACTACCTACACCAGTGCTAAGTTGGCAAAGATATACATGACCAGGATAGTATGTCTGCATGGAGTTCCAAGGAGTATTGTATCAGATAGAGGAACCCAGTTTACCACAAAGTTCTGGAATCAGTTGCACGAAACTTTGGGTACCGGGCTAGAGTTCAGTACAACTTTTCATCTGCAGACAGATGGACAGACCGAGAGAGTCAATCAGATTTTGGAGGATATGTTGAGAGCTTGCACGCTAGATTACAGATCTAGTTGGGACGACAATTTGCCATATGCAGAGTTTTCTTACAACAACAGTTATCAATCCAGTTTGAAGATGGCACCTTTCGAAGCCTTGTATGGAAGGAGGTGCAGGACCCCATTGTCTTGAGATGAAGTTCGAGACCGCAAGTTGTTTGGACCAGATTTGATTAAGGAGTCTGAACAGAAGGTGAGATTGATTCGCGATAGGCTCAAGGTAGCCCAGTCTAGGCAGAAGAGCTACGCAGATTCTAAAGGCAAGCGGACAGTTTACGAAGTCGGAGACCGGGTTTATCTTCGAGTATCTCCACTTCGAGGAGTTAAGCACTTTGGAGTTAAGGGAAAGTTAGCACCACATTTTGTAGGACCGTACAAGGTTTTGGAGCGTATGGGAGAAGTAGCCTACAAGTTGGAATTTCCCGAAGGATTGTCAAGAGTTCACGATGTATTCCACGTTTCCTAGTTGAAGAAGTTCCATGCAGAGATGGCAGATATACCGCTAAGAGATACAGTGCCGCTAGAAGCGATTCAGTTGGACAGTGGTTTGACCTATGAGGAGAAACCAGTCAAGATTCTTGAGTATGTCAGCCGAGTCACCCGCGGCAAGGTTATCAAGTTTTTGCAAAGTTCAGTGGAGCCACCACACCGAGGATGAAGCCACCTGGGAACGAGAGGAAGATTTGCTGAAGGACCACCCTCACCTATTTTCTAGCCAACCCGAATCTCGAGGGCAAGATTCATCTTAAGGGGGGTAGGTTTGTTACATCCCAAATTTTCAATTTGGAATGTTATACATTAGATCATCAATGCATATCATATTTTTATTTGCTACTGGCTTCATCCTAGAAATTCTACGCAACTCAAGGACCACCGGAGAGAGTTGGGGATTTCATGATTTTTCATATTTGAGTTTCCTCAAATTTTGAAAATAGGATCATTTGATTTTATTTATTTTATCTTCACTTATTTCTATTACAAAAATATGAGAGGGGGAATAAAATGACTTTCCCAAAATAAAGAAATATTGAGGATTCAATAATAAAATCAAATAAAATTTTATTTTGGAGTTATTTGCTATTTTATTTGAATTTAGGAAAAATGCGCGTTTTTCAAAATTGCATTTAGGCCCCAAATAAATGTTCATCCTGTTCGGCTTGATTTTAGAAGCCGGGGAAAAATTATTTCGGGATTTTTGGAGTCTGTTTAGTATTTCTTTTATTTGTTTTTCTGCACGTAATTATTTAAAAAAAACGAAACTAACTTTGGGCCCTGTTCGGCCAGGACTCCGCCCGGCCGGCCTTTATAAGCCGGGGAGCCCAGCCCGGAACCTCCCAAACCCTAGCGTCCCAGCCCCGCCGCCCTAGCGCCGCCGCCGCCTCTAGCGCAGCCGCCGCCCGCGCCGCTAGTCGCTGCCGCCGCCCTGCCACGCCGCCGCCGCCCTGCCGCGCCGCCACCGCCGCCGAGGTTGACCCGCCGCCGCCGCCGGTTTTTCCTAGAAAACCATTCGGTTTTCGCCGGTTTTCGATCAGTTTTTTAGATCCGTTTTTTAGATAGATCAGTTTTTTTTCTGGTTTAGCTTATTTAGCGAGCGTTCGCTCGTTCGTTCGTTGCGTTCATCGTTTATTTCCAGATAACGAACGTTCGTTCATTAATCTGTTCGTCATTTTTCTTTTTCTCGGATTTTTCCGCGATTATTTCTGATGGCGATTTCTGATTAGATTTTCGTTCTAGTATAACTTTTCGCTCGTTTATCGGAATCAGGCGATTCAAGCGCCTGGAGTTTCGTCTCAAAACCCTCTTTCTGTTTAACCAACTCAAACAAGTTTTTGCCTCTGTAAAATTTGACTTAGATCCAGATTAGTAAACGAAGCTTGTTTCTTTAGCCGTTTGACTTTCGTTGCTTCGTTCGATTTGATTCTTTTTGCAAACCGGAGTTCTTAAGTTGAACTTTCTGGATAGATCTCTTATTTGAGTTTTACCTGTGCATTAGATGAGTACTTATTGTATACTTGTTTGTTTGCGATAGAGTACCCGGAGTGCGCCGCTTGCTACTTCGAATCGCTAGGTTTCACGGATCATCAGCAAGGCAAGTAACACTTTGATCATACCTCCTACTACCTAGTTTTTATTGCATTAGATCAATCCTCAAACATTGCATGATTAGGATCCAATTAAATTGTGGGTTGGGAAGTAGATGAGGTAGTACCTATTACCTGTTTTATTATCAAACACTTGGGAGTTACTGCTACGTTGCTTATATTGCCATGCTATGCTAGTAGACGTGGATTGGGTGAGTGTATCCATGACAGATGTGAGATTGTTAAATTAATGGTTTATTTAAGGTGGCAACTTAAACACACATCTGGGTGGATTGAGGCACCTGGGTATTCCAGCAATTGCCTGTTTTTCTTTATGGACCGCCACCCAGGCTCAAAGGGATCATGAGATCATTCATACTAGAAACTTCCGTGTGCAGCCACAAGCTACTATGGGCTCTAGCATAGTTGATTAAGTCATGCGAACTCTTACAGTGGTAGACTAGCAAATGTAGGGGAAAGTAGGTGTAACGGTCTACCCGTTCGTAAGGTGCTAGCACTTCTGAAAGACTATGTCTCGGTCATCCGTTTCTCAAACATCATGTAGTGTGAGAATCCCAACGGAGGAGATCGAGTCTTGTGGGGAAAAGTGCGCAAACCTCTGCAGAGTGTATAAACTAATCATGGTTAGACGTGTCCCCGGTTATGGACAGCTTGAGTATCTAGTACTTGGATTATCATGTGAATCTCATCATGTTACTCTAATTAATATTGTTGGGTTTTATATATATTATGCTTAATTGGGATTGAGAGGGTGTCTACACTCTCAATGTTTAACAACTACCATGATAGTTAAATAAAATTTATTCCTTTGCAGTAGGGAAACATTGGCTTTACGCAAAACTGTAACCATAGAGCTTTCCACCAGCCAAATATTCATGTAGTATAGTCTTATTCTTCCATTACTCTCTATGTGTTACTTTGCCAGCATATTCCATGTGCTGGCCCGTTTCGGGCTGCAACGTTCATGTTGCAGACTTTTCAGACGACGAGTAAGGTGCCTTTTGGTCGTGGTTCTATACTCAGTGATGCCGTTGGAGTTGATGGACTCACTTATCTTCCAAGCCTTTCGCTGTTATCGTCATTAGATGGCCTTAAGCCATATTTATTGTAATAAGTTCTCTTTTGAGACATTCAATGTACTAAGTGTGTGATTGCTACTCTGTTATAATCCATTCAAGTACTGTGCGTGTCGGCATTACTGATCCAGGGATGACACTGAAGCGCAGAGATCAGACTGTTTGAGGTCTGGTCGCTACATCTTTTTATTCCTCACTTGGGACAATGCTCTAGAAAATGATGATCATCACACTTCTATTTATTTACAACTCAATGATTACAACTCGATACTAGAACAAATATTACTCTATATGAATGCCTCCGGCGGTGTACCGGGATTGTGATGAATCAAGAGCAACATGTATGAAAAATTATGAACGGTGGCTTTGCCACAAATACGATGTCAACTACATGATCATGCAAAGCAATATGACAATGATGATGTGTGTCATAATAAACGGAACAGTGGAAAGTTGCATGGCAATATATCTCGAAATGGCTATGGAAATGCCATAATAGGTAGGTATGGTGGCTGTTTTGAGGAAGATATAAGGAAGTTTATGTGTTACAGAGCATATCATATCACGGGGTTTGGATGCACCGGCGAAGTTTGCGCCAACTCTCAATGTGAGAAAGGGCAATGCACGGTACCGAAGAGGCTAGCAAGGATGGAAGGTTGAGAGTGCGTATAATCCATGGACTCAACATTAGTCATAAAGAACTCACATACTTATTGCAAAAATCTACAAGTCATCAAAAACCTCGGCACTACGCGCATGCTCCTAGGGGGATAGATTGGTAGGAAAAGACCATTGCTCGTCCCCGACCGCCACTCATAAGGAGGACAATCAAATAACACCTCATGTTTCAAATTTGTTACACAACGTTTACCATGCGTGCATGCTACAGGACTTGCAAACTTCAACACAAGCATTTCTCAATTTCACAACTACTCAACTAGCACGACTTTGATATTGTTACCTCCATATCTCAAAACAATCATCAAGCATCAAACTTTTCTTAGTATTCAACACACTCATAAGAGAATTTTATTATTAATCTTATATACCTAGCATATTAGGATTTTAAGCAAATTACCATGCTATTTAAGACTCTCAAAATAATATAAGTGAAGCATGAGATTTCATCTATTTCTTCAAAATAAAACTACCACCATGCTCTAAAAGGTATAAGTGAAGCACTAGAGCAAAAAATACAAACTACTCCGAAAGATATAAGTGAAGATCAATGAGTAGTCGAATAATTATGCAACTATGTGAAGACTCTAACATTTAAGAATTTCAGATCTTGATACTTTATTCAAACAGAAAGAAAAGCAAAATAAAATGACATTCTAAGAATTGCAAACATCATGTGAAGAAGAAAAATTAGGATCAACCGAAACTAACCGGTAGTTGTTGAAGAAGAAAGGTGGGATGCCAACCGGGGCATCACCAAGCTTAGATGCTTCAGACTTCTTGAAATATTATCTTGGGATGCCTTGGGCATCCCAAAGCTTGAGCTTTTGTGTCTCCTTAATTCCTCTCATATCAGGGTATCCCTAAATCTCAAAAGCTTCATCCACACAAAACTCAACAAGGACTCGTGAGATAAGTTAGTATAAACCATTGCCAAAACCTTATCATACTCTACTATAGCAAATCACTAAAATTATTATTAAACGTTGCATACTAAATGCCTCTGCATATTTAATAGTCCTACCCTCAAATAGAATCATTAAAGAAGCAAACATATGCAAACAATGCAAACATAACGGCAATCTGCCTAAACAGGATAGTCTGTAAAGAATGCAGCAACATCCATACTTACCTAGATCCAAAAATTATGAAAGAAAATTCCCACTGTATTAAATTTATCATATATTAATATGAAAAAGGTTTCAACATTTTATCACATTCTGACTTTTCTAGGGAATTATTGCAACATCGGTAAACTTTCTGTTTTCAAACAGCAACATGTGGACTTCTAACATAGGCATAGTAAAGGCTATTAATGCCACTTTTATTGAAATAAAAGATGCAAAACATTGTTCTAAATAACATCAAGCAAATCCTAACAAAATAAATTGACACTCCTAGCAAAACACATATCATGTGGTAAATAAAAATATAGCTCCAAGTAAAGTTACCAATGAACGAGGACGAAAGAGGGGATGCCTTCTGGGGCATACCCAAGCTTAGGCTCTTGGCTATCCTTGAATATTACCTTGGGGTGCCTTGGGAATCCCCAAGCTTAGGCTCTTGCCACTCCTTATTCCATAGTCCATCAAATCCTTACCCAAAACTTGAAAACTTCACAACACAAAACTTAACAGAAAACTCGTAAGCTCCGTTAGTATAAGAAAATAAATCACCACTTCAAGGTACTGTAATGAACTAATTATTTATTTATATTGGTGTTAAAACTACTTTATTCCAACTTCTCTATGGTTTATAAACTATTTTACTAGCCATAGATTCATCAAAATAAGCAAACAACACACGAAAAACAGAATCTGTCAAAAACAGAACAGTCTGTAGTAATCTGTAACTAACGCAAAGTTCTGGAACCCCAAAAAATCTAAAATAAATTACTGGACGTTAGTAATTTATATATTAATCATCTGCAAAAAGAATTAACTAAATATCACTCTCCAACAAAAAATGGAAGCAATTCTCGTGAGCGCTAAAGTTTCTGTTTTTGACAGCATAATCAACAAGACGCTAAAGTTTCTGTTTTTGACAGCATAATCAACAAGACTTTCCCCAAGTCTTCCCAAAGGTTCTACTTGGCACAAACACTAATTAAAAGCATAAAACCACATATAAACAGAGCCTATATAAATTATTTATTACTAAACAGGAACTAAAAGCAAGGAACTAAAATAAAATTGGGTTTCCTCCCAACAAGCGCTATCGTTTAACGCCCCTAGCTAGACATGATGATTTGGACGATGCTCACATAAAAGATAAGAATTGAAACATAAATAGAGCATCATGAAGAATATTACTAGCACATTTAAGTCTAACATACTTCCTATGAATAGGGATTTTGTGAGCAAACAACTTATGGGAACAATAATCAACTTGCATAGGAGGGAAAAACAAGCATAACTTCGAAACTTTAAGCACATAGAGAGGAAACTTGATATTATTGCAATTCCTACAAGCATATATTCCTCCATCATAATAATTTTCAGTAGCATCATGAATGAATTCAACAATATAACCAGCACTTAAAGCATTCTTTTCATGATCTACAAGCATAGAAAATTTACTACTCTCCACATAAGCAAAATTCTTCTCATGAATAATAGTGGGAGCAAACTCAACAAAATAACTATCATGTGATTGAAAATTAAGATCAAGATGACAAGTTTCATGGTTATCATTATTCTTTAAAGCATACGTGTCATCACAATAATCATCATAAATAGGAGGCATGCTTTCATCATAATAAATTTGCTCATCAAAGCTTGGGGGACAAAAAATATCATCTTCATCAAACATAGCTTCCCCAAGCTTGTGGCTTTGCATATCATTAGCATCATGGATATTCAAGGAATTCATACTAACAACATTTCAATCATGCTCATCATTCAAATATTTAGTGCCAAACATTTTATAGATTTCTTCTTCTAGCACTTGAGCACAATTATCCTTTCCATCATACTTACAAAAGATATTAAAAAGGTGAAGCGTATGAGACAAACCCAATTCCATTTTTTTATAAAATAAACTAGTGACAAAACAAGAAACTAAAAGACTCGATTGCAAGATCTAAAGATATACCTTCAAGCACTCACCTCCCTGGCAACGGCGCCAGAAAAGAGCTTGATGTCTACTACACAACCTTCTTCTTGTAGACATTGTTGGGCCTCCAAGTGCAGAGGTTTGTAGGACAGTAGCAAATTTCCCTCAAGTGGATGACCTAAGGTTTATCAATCCGTAGGAGGCGTAGGATGAAGATGGTATCTCTCAAGCAACCCTGCAACCAAATAACAAAGAGTCTCTTGTGTCCCCAACACACCCAATACAATGGTAAATTGTATAGGTGCACTAGTTCGGCGAAGAGATGGTGATACAAGTGCAATATGGATGGTAGATAAAGGTATTTGTAATCTGAAATTATAAAAACAGCAAGGTAACTAATGATAAAGTGAGCATAAACGGTATTGCAATGCTAGGAAACAAGGCCTAGGGTTCATACTTTCGTAGTGTAAGTTCCCTCAACAATGATAACATAATTGGATCACATAACTATCCCTCAACATGCAACAAAGAGTCACTCCAAAGTCACTAATAGCGGAGAACAAACGAAGAGATTATGGTAGGGTACGAAACCACCTCAAAGTTATTCTTTCCAATCAATCCGCTGGGCTATTCCTATAGGTGTCACAAACAGCCCTAGAGTTCGTACTAGAATAACACCTTAAGACACACATCAACCAAAACCCTAATGTCACCTAGATACTCCAATGTCACCTCAAGTATCCGTGGGTATGATTATACATATGCATCACACAATCTCAGATTCATCTATTCAACCAACACAAAGGACCTCAAAGAGTGCCCCAAAGATCTACCGGAGAATAACGACGAAAACGTGTGCCAGCCCCTATGCATAGGTTCATGGGCGGAACCGCAAGTTGATCACCAAAACATACATCAAGTGAATCACGTGGTATCCCATTATCACCACAGATACGCACGGCAAGACATACATCAAGTGTTCTCAAATCTTTAAAGACTCAATCCGATAAGATTACTTCAAGGTGAAAACTCAATTCATTACAAGAGAGTAGAGGGGGGAAGAAACATCATAGGATCCAAATATAATAGCAAAGCTCGCGATACATCAAGATCGTACCATCTCAAGAACACGAGAGAGAGAGAGATCAAACACATAGCTACTGGTACATACCCTCAGCCCGAGGGAGAACTACTCCCTCCTCGTCATGGAGAGCACCGGGATGATGAAGATGGCCGCCGGAGAAGGATTCCCCCTCCGGCAGGGTGCCGGAACGGGTCTAGATTGGCTTTCGGTGGCTACGGAGGCTTCTGGTGGCAGAACTCCCGATCTATTGTGTTCTTCGGAAGTTTTAGGGTATATGGAGATATATAGGTGGAAGAAGTACTTCAGGGGGGCCACAAGGGGCCCACGAGGCTGGAGGGCGCGCCCAGGGGGTGGGCGCGCCCTCCTACCTCGTGGCCTCCTCGAAGCTTCCCTTACGTGCACTTCAAGTCTTCTGGGCTTCTTTCCTTCCAAAAATGGGTTCCGTGAAGTTTCAGGTCAATTGGACTCCGTTTGGTTTTCCTTTTCTTCGAAACCCTAAAACAAGGTAAAAACAGAAACTAGCACTGGGCTCTGGGTTAATAGGTTAGTCCCAAAAATGATATAAAAGTGTATAATAAAGCCCATAAACATCCAAAACAGTAGATAATATAGCATGGAGCAATCAAAAATTATATATACGTTGAAGACGTATCAGGGGCGAGGCGGGAGGTGAGGAGGAGGTAGTTCATGTGCTCAGTGCGCTTGCGGATGGCGTTCTCAGCATGGATCTGGGCGCCGTCGGCGTTGGCCTTCTCGATGGCCTTCTTCACCTTAAGCTTCTGTCATTCAACATATAAACATATATAAGTAAATTACACTAATTCTAGAAGAGAAAACACAAAGCAATAAAGGATAAATTGACCATTTACCCTCAATTTTTTCCTGCTTCAAACATCTATAGTCCAGCCACTGATGTCTTAAGCATGTGTTGTTGGTATGACCACACATGAGAATCAACTTCAGAGAATAAAAATCACATTTTCTCAAATTTGCTCAAATTATGCAAGAAAATTAAGGGCCCCTGTTCTCCCACTTTCCGAGAACTAAATGAGTACATGAGCAGAAGCTATATAGGACTGATGATGCATGTACTACCTGGGAAAGAGCCACCACCAGCAAGTTGTTATAGTAGCAGGGTTAGTGAACCTTCCAAAAATGGATTCAGCAAATGCATAGTGAGTTCACTTGTTAATTGGCTAGTTGAGTTCTATTGATAACCTACAGAGCAACTAAAACTGTGCTGCTATATATAGACACACAGCGTAGATGAGAAAAATGGAAGACATGAATTTGATGCTATCTTGAAAGTAAAAAAGAACTATATTTATCACAACTTTGAAAAGTAACTAAATAGTGCAATGGTATAATATTTGATACGACAACCAGGAAGTGGTACAATACAAATTCTGATTAGCCAAATTACAAAAGAGTTCCCAAACATTTGGTTCTCACAGTTAGAACTTAAGAATCATTGGTGAATTACTAGTGCAATACAGAGATGCTGAAAACATACCCAAATGCGCAGGGATCTAGTTCAGCAGACCAACAATGTGTAAGGCAAGACCATGGCGGGGATCTACTTCTCCCATAGCAGAGTCCCTTTGGACCCGATTAGCTCCCCGCGCAAGCAGCTTCCGGATGGAATCCAAGTCCCCGTTGTGAGCCACCAAATGCACAGGGTGAGGGGGTGCCATGATCCTAATGATCAGCCGGAGGTTGCTTCTCACCACACAAGTACCTGCACGTATCACTTGTTGGAGTTAGTTCTTTTCAATTAATAAATTCTGTTAGTTGAACAAGACATGCTCATCCATGGTGCATTCCAAAAATACATGTATAAATCATTGCCTGAACCATACATGTACATATCTCTCTCTTTCTCTCTGAAATTGAATTGCCTCTTTCTTTTTTCCTCTGTTCCATACATGTACTCACATGTTAAGTGAAACCCAAGGCACTCCAAGCTACAGGGACGTGTTCAGATTGGAGCAGCCCCTAACTGTGGCAAACTAAACTAGCAGATTGGATTGATTGGAACTTAAAAGGCCTGCGGGGGGCGATGAGCGATACTATTTCATAATTATGCTCATAAGTATTAAAACTAAGCAGCACTCTCTCAGAACAGAGGATATGTAGATGGGGGGAAGCAGAGTTGGCCATATTCAAAAATGAAAAAAATAGTAAATGGTCTACCTACAATATTATCCTTCTAGCATGAACATGTGAGTACATACTAAGTAGCATCAGCACAAGATAAACATAAATGACACTCAAAAAAAGGAAGAGTATGTACATTACAAGGAACAGTTGTCTGCACTGTCAACAGAAGCTATGCTCACAAATTTATATTGTTGGTACAGGAAATGTGCCAGACATCATATAAGCATACACAATTACACACATGATACTTAGATCACAACTGATTTCCAAAGCTAATTAACAAAGGAAGTCACATTTCTACTGTAGCAATAGCCAAAGGTGACTGATTTATCATGCAAAACCCAGTTTCATGCGCTAAACATCAAGCATTACAAACAGAGAAAATAAATACTGATGCTATGACCACCTTGACCAGAAAGGACACCACCTGGTGTCCACAGCTAGACAACAGGGCGGAGAATCACAAACTTAGAATTATGAAGGGAAACCTCTAGGCATAACAGGGTGGCAGACAAAATTCCGCACAATAATACTGGTACTGACAATGTACTGTTGTCACACATTATATGTGTGGCATATGCTTCAAAACTATGGTCAAATAACCATGCACATCTGATAGTTCCAGTGAAAAGAATATATGCAAATTGAGTCACCTGAGTGTAGATACACTGCATAACATCTGCATGGATCCAATTTGCAGGTCATTCGGACAACTGGCAGAGGACTAAAATAAAGATGACAGAATAAGTTGAAACTTGAAAAGTTGAATATTCCCCAATACTCAGCATCCCTTGAATGCAACCAACCCTCCATGTACAATTCAGGTTCAGACATGATTATATATATAATGACCAAAGTAAACTCTGCAGAAAACATACTAGTCCCACCGATCCTAAACTCCAGGAAGTGACCCAACAAATCTAGCGGGGCAGTGAGATGTGCAGAGACGATGGAACCTTCTTGAGCGCGAGGCACTGCAGCTTGGGCAGGTCCTCCTCAAGGAGTTTGACCTTGGCGCGGTAGATCTCGGCGTTGAGCATGACGACCGTGGCCCGGTTCTTCTCCTGCTTCGCCGCCTCCACTTTCTGCAACCAAACTAATCAGATTCAGACCAGGGCAACGGGGGTAGGGGCAGAAAGTAGAGTACCTCGACGCACTGGGAGATCTCGGCATCGACGGAGCCGTAGAGGCGGGCGAGCGCGTGGAGGGTGGGGCGTCACGAGGATACGACGGTGGAGAGGAAGGGGAAGGAATCGAGAGGAGTGGGGACGGAGTGGCGATGCGGTGATGAAGGGTGCGGGTGAGGATGGCGGCAAGCTCCGCCCGTTGGAGTTGGCGGCAGTGATCTGGCCTCGCCGTCGTCGGAAGTGGTGGATCCCAGCGAAGTTAGGGGTGGCGGCCGATACCCTAGCTAGCCACAGGGGGTGGTGGAAGGCGGGAGCGATGATTCTAGCCATAGGGAAGGGAAGGGGAGGGTGCAGACCAGTGGCGAGGGGAGAGGTGGGTGGCGGAGGCAAGGGAAGAGGTGGGAGACAGAAGGAAGGGGAGGACGGGGCGGCGGCGGAGGGATCTGGATCGGGGAGAGGAGTGGGGGAGGGGAGGGATCTGGATCAGCTAGGGTTCACGCGCGCGCGTGTGTGTGTGTTTGTGAGAGAGAGAGAGAGGCTGCACTGGGTAGGATCGATAGATGGATTGATGTATGGATGGACGGATGGACGGATGTTTGCCACGTCATCGATCCATGTCACAATGGATTCCACCAATCAAAATTCAGCCTATGTTACTCTTATAGTTTTTATCCTCTTATTTTGGGCAAACATTCAACATATTAACCACTTATGGTTTGTTAAAATGAAATAATATTGTGCAGATGTGTGTATCTCGTGATGACAAACAATGTTGATCTCGGGAGTTTTCATTTTCATTGCACAAAAAAGCCATTTTCTATTTTTCGAGTGTCCGAAATGAGTTTTTGTGAAGGACCTACCATATATTTGCTGCAAAATTGTACCAACTCAATTTTCTAAAATACTAGGACATATTTAATGCACAATTTACCAAATGGTTGGGTGTCAAAAGTTTTGATCCACCTCTCGTGAAAAAGACAAATTTCCACCGATTTAGTTAGAAGCGGGTCAAATTTGAACTGTAGCTACCTCGTAGTTTGTTTATTTTTTCAAAAATCATTTCTAGGTACATAAGTATCTATTTAATTAGAGAAACATCAAAAGTTTTCTAAGATTCAACATCTAGCTAGGAACGGTCATTCCCGCTGTTTTGACCGCATTTTGAAACGGGCATAAAAAATTAAAAAAAAATCAAAAAATTGGAAAAGTTTCGCATTATGTCATTACATGTGACCAAGTTTCCAGGAAAAATAATAAACTTGTAATACGGCAATTATTTTAAATAAATGTTCTCAGAAATGAGCTATCAAGTGTGAAGATGCATCGCTTTCAACCCAAATGCTCAATCTTATCGCCACATTCATGACATAGTTTGTTTAAAAGATCTTATATTGTGCATAAGGGTGCATGTCAGAATGGCAAACAATGTTTCCTAAGGGGGTTTTCATTTTCTTTGGATGAAAAATCAATTTTCCATTTTCTGAGTGCCCAAAATGAATTTTTTTGTGAAGGACCTACCATATATTTGTTGTAAAATTGTACCAAATAAATTTTCTAAAATATTAGGTCATACTTAATGCACAATTGACAAAATCATTGGGTGTAAAAAGTTTTGATCCACCTCTCGTGAAAATGACAAATTTCCGCCGATTCAATAGGAAATGGGTCAAATTTGAACTGCACCTGCCTCATAGTTTGATCTTTATTTTTCCCAAAAATCATTTTAGGTACATAAGTATCTATTTAATCACATAAACACCAAAAGTTTTCCAAGATCCAACCACTAGCTAGGAACGGTCATTCCCGCCGTTTTGAACGCATTTTGAAACAGGCATAAAAAATAAAAAAATAAAAAAAATGGAAAACCTTCGCATTGTGTCATTATATGTGACCAAGTCACCAGAAAAATAATAAACTTGTAATATGACAATTGTTTTCAAAAAGTGCTCTGAGAAATGAGCTATCATGTGTGAAGATTCATGCTTTCAAGCGAGATGATCAATCTTATGGCCACATTCATTGCATAGTTTGTTCAAATGATCCCATATTGTGCACAAGGATGCATCTTGGAATGACAAACAATGTTTCCTAAGGGAGTTTTCATTTTCTTTGGACAAAAAATCACCAAATGGTTTCATGTAAAAAAGTTTCCATACACCTCTCGTGAAATTGACAAAAAAAATCACTAGTTCCTCAATTTCAAACAAAGTTTAATATTTTTATTTTTTTTGAAAAACCTAGAAAATATTTGTTGCAATGTGGAACAACACCATTTTCAATACATATTTAACATTTTGGAGTGCAAGTTTAACATTTTTTGAAAACTTGGTCAACATTTAATAAAAAATGTTTAATGTTTTTTCAATGCTTCGATTAACATTTTTAAAATACATGATAAACCAATTAGTATACATTATATATTTTTGTATAAAAATTTTCGTATACATGAGAAGTTGAAAAAACCATCAAAATTAAAAACCTTAGTGTTGTGTCACATTTATCACATAGTTACTAAAAAAATTACCAACTTGGAAATGATGATTTTTTTTTGAAATTTACGATCATTTTTGTGAACTTTTTTATGAAAAAAGCATGAACATTTTTTGAATTCAAAACTTTTGGGTCAAATTCACAAGCATTATTTCAATACGCGAACATTTCTTCAAAATCACGAACTTCTTTTAGTCTGCGTACATTCTATGATTTCACATACATTTTTCTAACAAATTCATTTTTTATGTTTGAAACTTTTTTGAAAACCCGAATTATTTAAAAGAAGAAGAAATTAAACAATTTTTTTTAATAATAAGCATACATTTCAGACCTAAAAACGCCTACTAATAGGCTATGGGCCGTGAGCCCACTCGGCGGACCGTTGTGTTAATGTAAAAAAGAAGGAGAGAAGGGGAGGCCTATCACGATTTAGGCCCAAGCCCAGGAAACGTCTTATCTATAAAAGAAAGGATTGCGGTAGCAAATCACAACCGAGATGGTGGCGTGGTGGTGCCGCTATGCGGCTTTGTGTGTTGCGGCGCGGGTTCGAATACCCTGTTGCCCATATTTCTTTTCTACTTTTCTCCATTGGCAGTGGTGATGCCTCATGCCACTTGATGGGTGCTACTTGTCAGGTAAGTGGTGGGACCGCATGTTAGTTGGTGGGTCCTACCCGTCAGGTCGGTGATGGGACCCGCATGTCGGGTCAGTGGGGCCCATGTTAGTTGGTGGGTCCTGTGTGTTAGGTCGTCCTACCCGTCAGGTCGGTGATGGGACCCGCATGTCGGGTCAGTGGGGCCAACGGGTCAGTTCAGTGGTGGGATCTGGAGTCAGTTTGTTGGTGGATCCTCCATGTTAGTTTGGTGGGGCCCACATGTCATGTAGGTGGTGGCTCCGGCATGTAAATTAGTGGTGGGTATGAACTGTCATTGGATAATTGGTGTATAGGTCAATGTGCGGGTCCCATTTATAAGTGGTAGATTCAAACCAGTGATATGTGCATGACATATAGGAAAAAATTGACACATGGACATGGCACATATGCACTATTTCTTTTCTACTTTTCTCCATTGGCAGTGGTGATGCCTCATGCCACTTGATGGGTGCTACTTGTCAGGTAAGTGGTGGGACCGCATGTTAGTTGGTGGGTCCTACCCGTCAGGTCGGTGATGGGACCCGCATGTCGGGTCAGTGGGGCCCATGTTAGTTGGTGGGTCCTGTGTGTTAGGTCGTCCTACCCGTCAGGTCGGTGATGGGACCCGCATGTCGGGTCAGTGGGGCCAACGGGTCAGTTCAGTGGTGGGATCTGGAGTCAGTTTGTTGGTGGATCCTCCATGTTAGTTTGGTGGGGCCCACATGTCATGTAGGTGGTGGCTCCGGCATGTAAATTAGTGGTGGGTATGAACTGTCATTGGATAATTGGTGTATAGGTCAATGTGCGGGTCCCATTTATAAGTGGTAGATTCAAACCAGTGATATGTGCATGACATATAGGAAAAAATTGACACATGGACATGGACACATAGGCAAAACTGATGAGGTGGCACCTAGTCATAGCAATGCATCACAATTTACAAGGCTATGACCATCTATATTGGTCGTGATCAGCTAGAAATAATGCAGCGGACCAGTGCTGTTTGCTTTACGACTATTTCGTGTAAGGAAATGAAGACCTTTCTGACCAAAATGGTCGTTATGGTTTACGGTTTGGAGCCCTCCAAATAGTTTTTGACCAATTGGTCTCAAATGGTATAGATTTACGACCAATTCTTCCAAGTCACTGAGAGAAGGTCGCAAGTTGACATATTTCTTGTAGTGCTCATGGGGGCTATACATATTTGGATTTTCTTCATGATTATGATGAGAAGTCCCAGTTTAGCTTCTGAGCTTAAGCCGGCCCTTCGGGGCTACTTGTTTGATTCTACAATGAGTATGTCATGATATGGATGAAAGACTCTAAAGGTTATTTAAAGTCTATGGCATATTCGATTCTCATATCCTGTAGACTTGGCGGCTGATATAGATATGTTTATATGGAAGACTACGGTGCTTACCTCAAAATGCTCCTTCATGAGGTTGACCAAGCCGGCTTCAAAGTCCCGGCTGGTATGAAGGCGGTTTAGATACCCAGAGTGGATCTCTTCAGCGCTATACTGAGCTTAGCTTTCCAATTCTGTTGACCATTTGCCTTTGTCAGCAAAGGATAGCTCTTCCTTGGCACTGTGCTTTGTCAAGACAGTGGGGTTACCCGGCACCGTGTAGCCAAGACCAGCAATGACAACGTCATCAGCCTTTTCTTCAGTAGGCTTGATGGGACTTGGCGGCTTGGTAGTGGCCGGGTCAGCATCAATATGGTCCATGGTGACATTGCACTCTTCTGGTGGCGGGTCATCCATGGCTGCTCCTGAAACTTGATGCAAAGACTCGGAGGTGGTGTGTTTATCCGATTCAACAGTCTTGAGTTCTTCGACTGGTTTGTCAACTTTTTGCGTTTTGCCGGGCTTGGCCATAGCACCGAAAATAAAGCATAAGACAGGATTGATATGACAGTTGGATATATGAATGAGAGAAAATAGGCTTAAATGTTTCTTACCCAGGCACAGTCTTGAAAAGAGGGACCTGAATCCCAGTTGAGTCGCCAGAGGAAGAGTGAGAGGTCCCCTGATAGTTTGAATCAGACGGGTTAAGAGGTTGCCGAAAAAGACCTGCCTTGGGATAAGCTAAGTTGGAAATATTTGAAACCTTTGGTCGGCGCTTGCGAGGAGCCGACGTGTTTGGTAAGCCAGAGGAAAGGATACCACCGCCGCTATTCCGGGTCATACGGCAAGCTTCATGTTGCTGCTTCTTCAAAATAAAATCGGGATCCAAATAAGCTAAAGGATGAGAAAACCATACTTTCCGGCTTGCTTGACGGACTTTCTGTCTTGGCAGAGGTTCTGAATCGAAGGAAAGGATAATTACCTCTTCGCCATCTGCGTGGCTACCTTCCGCGTCATCCTGATAGTGATCATTGTCAATAAGATGTATAAAAAATGAGCCAAGGGAGTCAAGTTCTACCTCCGACTCAACATCCTCCAAATCAAATAGCTCGGAGGTGTTGGTCTTCTTCTTGGGAGGTTTATTTTGTGCCTTGTTCTTTGCCCGGGTTGTCTTGGCCAGCTTGTCCTACAGCTTCTTATTCCAAAAGGAGAATCGGCTTGTGGAAGTCAAACGGTTATAAGAAGACAGATTAAGTGAAAATATGATTCAACTAAAAAATGTTAATAAGCTCATAGCTGGTGGCTGGTTGAGAGTGTAGAAAGGATTCAATCCGGCTTTGCTGCAATCTGCCAACCTCTGGTTCAGTAGATTCTTGGTCATATTATTGATATCCTCATCAGTCAATTGGATCTGGCAGTGGCGTTGAGGATCTTTTAAGTCGCTGGTGTACTCGCACATTAAGCCGGGGCGGCGGCTTAAGGGTAGAACTCTCCAGGCGACCCAGCATCGAACCATATCGATTCTAGTCAAGCCGTTGGCCCTTAAGGCTCGGATCTTTGAAAAGAGGAGCATATATTTCTTCCGGTCCGCTGTATTAATACGGTCTGGAAGAGGGTGCCTGTTGCTAAGCCGGCTGACACGATAACCCAGCAGAGGATTCTCACCCTCCGGAGATGTGTCTTGGTAGTAAAACAAAGTTTGGTTCCAGTCCATAGGATGACTGGGCAGCTTGGTGATGACCCACAAGTATAGGGGATCTATCGTAGTCCTTTCGATAAGTAAGAGTGTCGAACCAATGAGGAGCAGAAGGAAATGATAAGCAGTTTTCAGTAAGGTATTCTCTACAAGCACTAAAATTAGCGGTAACAGGTAGTTTTGTGATAAGGTATGGTAACGGGTAACAAGTAATAAAAGTAAATAAGGTGCAGCAAGATGGCCCAATCCTTTTTGTAGCAAAGGACAAGCCTGGACAAACTCTTATATAAAGTAAAACGCTCCCAAGGACACATGGGAATTATCGTCAAGCTAGTTTTCATCACGCTCATATGATTCGCGTTCGGTACTTTGATAATTTGATATGTGGGTGGACCGGTGCTTGGGTAATGCCCTTACTTGGACAAGCATCCCACTTATGATTAACCCCTCTTGCAAGCATCCGCAACTACAAAAGAAGTATTAAGGTAAACCTAACCATAGCATGAAACATATGGATCCAAATCAGCCCCTTACGAAGCACACGCATAAACTAGGGTTTAAGCTTCTGTCACTCTAGCAACCCATCATCTACTTATTACTTCCCAATGCCTTCCCCTAGGCCCAAACAATGGTGAAGTGTCATGTAGTCGACGTTCACATGACACCACTAGAGGAAAGACAACATACATCTCATCAAAATATCGAACGAATACCAAATTCACATGACTACTTATAGCAAGACTTCTCCCATGTCCTCAGGAACAAACGTAACTACTCACAAATCATATTCATTTTCATAATCAGAGGGGTATTAATATGCATAAAGGATCTGAACATATGATCTTCCACCAAGTAAACCAACTAGCATCAACTACAAGGAGTAATCAACACTACTAGTAACCCACAGGTACCAATTTGAGGTTTTGAGACAAAGATTGGATACAAGAGATGGACTAGGGTTTGAGATGAGATGGTGTTGGTGAAGATGTTGATGGAGATTGACCCCCTCCCGATGAGAGGATCGATGGTAATGATTTCCCCCTCTCGGAGGGATGTTTCCCCAGCAGAACAGCTCCGCCGGAGCCCTAGATTGGTTCCGCCTCGTGGCGCCTGTGTTTCGTCCTGAAAGCTTGCTTATGATTTTTTCTAGGGCAAAAGACTTCATATAGCCAAAGATGGCCACCGGAGGCCTGCCAGGGGGCCCATGGACAGGGGGCGCGCCTAGGGGGGTAGGGCGCGCCCCCACCCTCGTGGATGGTGGGTGGCCCCCCTCCAGTGCTTTCTTCGCCCAATATTTTTATATAATCCAAAACTGACTTCCATGGAGTTTCAGGACTTTTGGAGTTGTGCAGAATAGGTCTCTAATATTTTCTCCTTTTCCAGCCCAGAATTCCAGCTGTCGGCATTCTCCCTCCTCATGCAAACCTTGTAAAATAAGATAGAATAGGCATAAGTATTGTGACATAATGTGTAATAACAACCCATAATGCAATAAATATTGATATAAAAGCATGATGCAAAATGGACGTATCAACTCCCCCAAGCTTAGACCTCGCTTGTCCTCAAGCGGAAGCCGATAATGAAAAATATGTCCACATGTTTGGAGATAGAGGTGTCGATAAAATAAAATACGGACATGAGGGCATCATGATCATTCTTATAACAGCAACATATATAAATATTGTCTGATTTCTTATGCTAAAGTAACAATTCATTCGCAATTTCAAGTATGAATCAGAAACTTCATTGAAAACTAACAAACTATAATCTCAGTCATTGAAGCAATTGCAATTTATCATAACATCGGAAAGAGTCAATATAAGAGCTTGTCAGCAAGTCCACATACTCAACTATCATTTAGTCTTTCACAATTGCTAACACTCACGCAATACTTATGGGTATGGAGTTTTAATCGGACACAGAGAAAGATAGGGGCTTATAGTTTTGCCTCCAAACGTTTTGCCTCAAGGGTAATGTCAACAATAATAGTTCATGAAAACTCACATCCAATTAGGCATATATACCAGGATCTTTCCAACATATTGTGCTTGCAAAAGATAAAATGTAAAAAGGAAAGGTGAAGATCACCTTGACTCTTAGGTAAGGTGGGAGATAAAAGTAAAAGATAGGCCCTTCGCAGAGGGAAGCAGAGGTTGTCATGCGCTTTTATGGTTGGATGCACAAAATCTTAATGCGAAAGAACGTCACTTTATATTGCCACTTGTGATATGGACCTTTATTATGCAGTCCGTCGCTTTTATTTCTTCCACATCACAAGATCGTATAAAGCTTATTTTCTCCCACACTAATAAGTCATACATATTTAGAGAGCAATTTTTATTGCTTGCACCGATGACAACTTACTTGAAGAATCTTACTCAATCCATAGGTAGATATGGTGGACTCTCATGGCAAAACTGGGTTTAAGGGTATTTGGAAGCACAAGTAGTATCTCTACTTGGTGCAAAGAATTTGGCTAGCATGAGGGGAAAGGCAAGCTCAATCATGTTGGATGATCCATGACAATATAATTTATCTCAGATGTAAGAAAACATAACCCATTACGTTGTCTTCCTTGTCCAACGTCAACTCTTTAGCATGTCATATTTTAATGAGTGCTCACAATCATAAAAGATGTCCAAGATAGTGTATTTATATGTGAAGACCTCTCTTTCTTTGTTACTTCCTATTAATTGCAACGATGACCAAAACTATGTTTGTCAACTCTCAACAACTTTTATTCGTCATACTCTTTATATGTGAGCTCATTACTCTCCATAAGATCCATATGATCTCTTTTATTTCTTTTTATTCTTTCTCTTTTCATTTATTCACTCAAGATCATAGGAAAATAATCAGGCCCTTGACTCAACACTAAACTTTATTATATATATAGCTCACGGACTTGATTACATAGAAGGATCATAAAGCAGAAGATGGGCATCGGAGGGCCACCAGGGGGCCCACGAGGCAGGGGGCGCGCCCCCACCCTCGTGGCTGGTGAGTGGCCCCCCTCTGGTACTTCTTGCGCTCAGTATTTTTTATATATTCTAGAAATAACTTCCGTGATGTTTCAGGACTTTTGGAGCTGTGCAGAATAGGTCTCTAATATTTGCTCCTTTTCCAGCCCAGAATCCCAACTGCCGGCATTCTCCCTCTTTATGTAAACCTTGTAAAATAAGAGAGAATAGGCATAAGTATTGTGACATAATGTGTAGTAACATCCCATAATGCAATAAATATCGATATAAAAGCATGATGCAAAATGGACGTATCAACTCGCCGAAGCTTAGACCTCGCTTGTCCTCAAGCGAAAGCCGAAATTGAAAAATATGTCCACATGTTTAGAGATAGAGGTGTCGATAAAAATAAAATACACACATGAGGGCATCATGATCATTCTTAGAACAACAACTTATATAATTATTTTCATATGATCTCTTATGCTAGAGTAACAATTCAATCACAATTTCAAGTATGAATCATAAACTACATTGAAAACTAACAAACTATAATCTCAGTCATTGAAGCAATTCCAATTTATCATAACATAGGAAAGAGTCAATATAAGAGTTTTTCAGCAAGTCCACGTACTCAACTATCATATAGTCTTTCACAATTGCTAACACTCACGCAATACTTATGGGTATGGAGTTTTAATCGGACACAGAGAAAGATAGGGGCTTATAGTTTTGCCTCCCAACCTTTTACCTCAAGGGTAATGTCAACAATAATAGTTTATGAAAACCCACATCCAATTAGCTATATATATCAGGATTTTTCCAACACACAGTGCTTGCCAAAGGATAAAATGTAAAAAGGAAAGGTGAAGATCACCATGACTCTTGTATGAAGTATAGGACAGAAATAAAAGATAGGCCCTTAGCAGAGGGAAGCAAAGGTTGTCATGTGTTTTTATGGTTGGATGCATGAAATCTTAATGCGAAAGAACGTCACTTTATATTGCCACTTGTGATATGGACCTTTATTATGCAGTCCGTCGCTTTTATTTCTTCCATATAACATGACCGTATAAAGCTTATTTTATCCACACTAATAAATCATATATATTTAGAGAGCAATTTTTATTGCTTGCAACAATGAAAACTTACTTGAAGGATCTTACTCAATCCATAGGTAGATATGATGGACTCTCATGGCGAAACTGGGTTTAAGGATATTTGGAAGCACAAGCAGTATCTCTACTTGGTGCATAGAATTTGGCTAGCATGAGGGGGAAAGGCAAGCTCAACATGTTGGATGATCCATGACAATATAATTTATTTCGGATGTAAGAAAACGTAACCCATTACGTTGTCTTCCTTGTCCAACGTCAACTTTTTAGCATCTCATATTTTAATGAGTGCTCAAAATCATAAAAGATGTCCAAGATAGTATATTTATATGTGAAAACCTCTCTTTATTTATTACTTCCTATTAATTGCAACGATGACCAAAACTATGTTTGTCAACTCTCAACAACTTTTGTTCATCATACTCTTTATATGTGAAGGCATTACTCTCCATAAGATCAATATGATAGTTTTATTTCTTTTTATTCTTTCTCTTATTCCCTCAAGATCAAAGCAAGGTAATCAAGCCCTCGACTCAAAACTAATCTGTATTATATATATATATATATATATCTCACAGACTCGATTACAAAGAAGGATCATAAAGCAAAACTCAAAACTAGATCATACTAAAACTTTATTCTACTAGATCAAGTTATTACCAAAAGGATCGAACTAAGAAAAACTGTAAAGATAAAAGTGTGATGGTGATACGATACCGGGGCACTACCCCAAGCTTGGCAGTTGCCAAGGGGAGTGCCCATACCCATGTATTTATGTCTCTTTCTTCGGAGGTGGTGATGTGATATTCTTTGCGATGATGCCCCCCAGGATACGATTCTCTTCCTCGAGCTTATTGACTTGCTTCTTGAGGTCCATTATTTCCTTATGGAGCTTGCCCATGATGGATAAAGCTCCTTTCACCCATGGATGTTGCATAGCTGCGGGGGAACAAGTAGCACTCTTTTTCATATTTTCATAAGAAAGAAATCTAACATTGGAAGGGATGACCGAGTTTGGAATAGCCGAGCTCTGTAGTTCCCCCATCGTGAATCCAGCTCGGAAACAAGAAGTAACTTCTTGATCCTCTTCCATGGCATCTATCATTTTCAAGTCGGCCTCCATCTCTTCCTCTGTTGATGGCCCAAAGTGGTCAGTATCACTATTTGCTCCTGGTCCCGGTGTCGGGTGGGATACCCGGCTCTCCCCAAATGACTCTTGAGAAGACATCTCGATCTAAATCTATAGCAGAAACAACTCGAAACAAAAACAGAGGATATTTGCATGGTACGGTGGTCAAAACCTTTGGGGGATTATATAATGAATTTTTACCGACCAAAAGAAGTATCGTGCAAGAAAACGGAGTCCGAAGGGCACACGAGGTGCCTACGAGGCAGGGGAGCGCGCCCAGGGGGTAGGGCGTGCCCTCCACCCTCATGGATGCCTCGTGTCCATTCCGGACTGCTTCTTATTTTCCTATTTTCTTAAATATTCCAAAACGGAGAAAAATTGCTATTAGAACTGTTTTGGAGTCGGTTTACTTACCGTTCCACATACCTCTTCCTTTTCGAAGGCTGAAACGTTCTGTAAGGTGTCCCTTATATACTCCTCCGGGGTTACGGTTTCAATAACATTAGTTTCAACATTTATAGGATTACCTGAGATATAATGTTTGATTCTTTGACCGTTCACCACCCTCAGATTTGTGCCTTCAAAGTTGTTGATTTTTATGGCACCGGAATGATAGACCTCCTCGATAATGTAAGGACCTTCCCATTTAGGGAGGAGTTTTCCTGCAAAAAATCTTAAACGAGAGTTGTATAACAATACATAATCACCTACGTTAAACTCACGTTTTTGTATCCTTTTGTCATGCCATCTTTTAACCTTTTCTTTAAACAGTTTGGCATTCTCATAGGCCTAGGTTCTCCATTCGTCAAGTGAGCTAATGTCAAATAGTCTCTTCTCACTGGCAAGTTTGAAATCATAATTGAGCTCTTTAATGGCCCAATATGCCTTATGTTCTAGTTCGAGAGGTAAGTGACATGCTTTTCCATAAGCCATTTTATATGGAGACATACCCATAGGATTTTTATATGCAGTTCTATAGGCCCATAATGCATCATCAAGTTTCTTGGACCAATTCTTTCTAGATCTATTAACAGTCTTTTGCAAAATTAATTTAAGCTCTCTATTACTTAGTTCTACTTGACCACTAGACTGTGGGTGATATGGGGATGCAATTCTATGATTAACATCATACTTAGAAAGCATCTTACGAAAAGCACCATGAATAAAGTGTGAAACACCATCAGTCATTAAGTATCTAGGGGCTCCAAACCTCGGAAAAATAACTTCTTTAAGTATCTTAATAGAGGTGTTATGATCAGCACTACTAGTTGGAATAGCTTCTACCCTTTTAGTAACGTAATCAACAACAACTAAAATATGTGTATACCCATTAGAGGAAGGAAACGGTCCCATATAATCAAAGCCCCAAACATCGAATGGTTCAATAACAAGTGAATAATTCATAGGAATTTCTTGACGTCTACTAATATTACCAATTCTTTGACATTCATCACAAGACAAGACAAACTTACGGGCATCCTTGAAGAGAGTAGGCCAATGAAAACTGGATTGCAGTACCTTATGTGCAGTTCTATCTGCAGCATGGTGTCCTTCGTAAGCCTCGGAGTGACACTTGCGTAAGATCTGTTCTTGTTCATGCTCAGGTACACAACGTCTAATAACACCATCTATTCCTTCTTTATAAAGCTATGGGTCATCCCAGAAGTAATGTCTTAAATCATAGAAAATATTTTTCTTTTGTTGATATGTGAAACTAGGTGGTATAAATTTAGCAACAATGTAATTAGCATAATCAGCATACCATGGAGCAGTACGAGAAGCATTTATGATAGCTAATTGTTCATCAGGAAAGCTATCATCTATAGGTAGTAGGTCATCAAGAACATTCTCTAACCTAGATAAGTTGTCTGTAACGGGGTTCTCAGCTCCCTTTCTATCAATAATATGCAAATCAAATTCTTGTAGTAGGAGAACCCATCTAATAAGTCTAGGTTTAGCATCTTTCTTTTCCATAAGATATTTAATAGCAGCATGATTAGTGTGAACAGTTACTTTAGAATCAACAATATAAGGTCTGAACTTATCACAAGCAAATACAACTGCTAAAAATTCCTTTTTAGTAGTAGCATAATTTCTCTAGGTACTGTCTAGAGTTTTACTAGCATATTGAGTAACATTTAATTTCTTATGAACTCTTTGTCCTAGAATAGCACCTACAGCATAATCACTAGCATCACACATAATTTCAAAGGGTAAATTCCAATCAGGAGGGTGAACAATAGGTGCCGAAATTAAGGCTTCCTCAAGTATTTCAAATGCTTCTACACAATCATCATCAAAGACAAAAGGAACATCTTTTTGTAAGAGATTAGTCAGAAGCCTGGAAATTTTTGAGAAGTCTTCAATGAATCTCCTATAAAAACCGGACGACCAAGGAAACTTCTTATACCTTTAATGTCCTTAGGACACGGCATCTTTTCAATAGCATCAAGTTTTGCTTTATCAACTTCAATACCTCTTTCAGAAATTTTATGCCCCAAGACAATACCTTCATTAACCATAAAGTGGCACTTCTCCCAATTCAAGACAAGATTAGTTTCTTCACATCTCTGCAAAGCTCGATCAAGGTTGCTTTAGAAATCATCAAAAGAAGTTCCATATACAAAAAAATCATCCATGAAAACCTCAACAATCTTTTCATAAAAGTTAGAGAATATAGCAGTCATGCATCTTTGAAAGGTAGCAGGTGCATTACATAAACCAAAAGGCATACATCTATAAGCAAAGGTACCGAAAGGGCAAGTAGAAGTAGTATTTTCCTGTTCCTATTTTGACACAGGTATTTGAGAGAAACCAGAATAACCGTCTAGAAAGCAAAAATGTGTATGTTTGGATAATCTTTCTAGCATTTGATCAATAAAAGGTAAAGGGTAATGATCCTTTTTAGTAGCTTTATTTAGTTTGCGGAAATCAATTACCATTCTATAACCTGTAACAATTATTTGTGGGATCAATTTATCTTTATCATTTGGAACAACAGTAGTACCTCCCTTCTTAGGGACACAATGGACAGGACTTACCCACGGACTATCAGCAACGGGATAAATTATACCTGCCTCCAGAAGCTTTAGTATTTCTTTTCTTACCACTTCTTTCATTTTAGGATTTAATCGTCGTTGGTGATCAGCAACCGGTTTAGCGTCTTTCTCAAATTTTATTTTGTGCTAGCATAGAGTGGGACTAATGCCCTTAAGATCATCAAGAGTATATCCAATAGAAGCACGGTGCTTCTTCAAAGTTTTTAATAATTTCTCTTCTTCTTGCTCTGAAAGGTTAGCACTAATAATAACATGATATATCTTCTTTTCATCAAGATAAGCATATTTAAGAGTTTCGGGCAATGGTTTAAGCTCAAACACGGGATCACCCTTGGGTTGAGGAGGATCCCCTAGAATTTTGACAGGCAAGTTGTGTTTCAAAATAGGTCCCTGTTTAAAGAATACTTCATCTATTTCCCTTCATTCAATCATAAACATATCATTTTCATGGTCTATCAAATATTGTTCCAAAGGATCATTAGGAGGCACGACAATAGAAGCAAGACCAATAATTTCATCTTTACTATGCAATTCTTTATCATGGGGTTATCTACAAAATTTAGCAAAATTAAAATCATGAGACATATCCCCTAAACCAACAGAAACAATATCCTTTTTTGCAGTCTATCTTAGCATTAACAGTATTCAAGAAGGGTCTACCAAATATAATGGGACATAAGTCATCTTGTGTGGAACCAAGAATAAGAAAATTAGCAGGATATTTAATTTTCCCACACAAGACTTCAACATCTCTAACAATCCCAACCGGTGAAATAGTATCTCTATTGGCAAGCTTAATTGTAACATCAATACCTTCTAACTCAGCAGGTGCAATATCATGCATAATTTCTTCATATAAAGAATGAGGTATTGCACTCGCACTAGCACCCATATCACATAAGCCATGATAGCAACGATTTCCTATTTTAACAGAAATAACAGGCATGCCTACAACAGGTCTATGTTTATTGTTAGTATCTGGTCTAGCAATTCTAGCAGCTTCATCACAAAAGTAAATAACATGCCCATCAATATTATCGGACAAGAGATCCTTAACCATAGCAATACTAGGTTCAACTTTAATTTTCTTAGAGGGTGTAGGTGTTCTAGTATTACTCTTACGAACCACACTTGAAGCTTTAGCATGATCTTTTGTTCTAACAGGGAAAGGTGGTTTCTCAATATAAGCGGTAGGAACAACGGGATCAACATTATAAGTGATGGTCTTTTCTTCAACTTTAATAGGTTCAACTACTTTTACTTCAATGGGAGGATTATATTTAAGCCACTTCTCCTTAGGGAGATCAACATGAGTAGCAAAGGATTCACAAAAAGAAGCTACTATCTCAGAGTCAAGTCCATATTTAGTGCTAAATTAACGAAAAGCATCGGTATCCATAAAAGATTTAACACAATCAAACTTAGGTGTTATACCTAAATCCTTACCTTCGTCGACTTCCCAATATTCATAGTTGCATTTAATTCTTTCCAATAAATCTCATTTGAATTCAATAGTCTTCATCATAAAAGATCCAGTACAAGAAGTATCGAGCATGGAGCGATTATTGAGAGAAAGCTGAGCATAAATTTTTTGAATAATAATTTATCTTGAGAGCTCATGATTGGGGCATGAATATAACATTGACTTAAGCCTCCCCCAAGCTTGAGAGATGCTTTCTCCTTCGCGAGGCCAGAAATTATATATATAATTACGATCACGATGAACCAGATGCATAGGATAAAACTTCTGATGAAATTCTAATTTCAATCGGTTGTAGTTCCATGATCCAATATCATCACACAGCCTAAACCATGTCAATGCCATTCCCTTCAAAGATAAAGGGAAGACCTTATTCTTGATAACATCCTCGGGCATACCTGCAAGCTTAAATAATCCACAAACTTCATCCACATAGATTAAGTGCAAATCGGGATGCAATGTTCCATCTCCTATAAAAGGATTAGCTAGCAGTTTCTCTATCATATCCGAAAGAATTTCAAAGTAAACATTTTCAGTAGGTTCAGTAAGTTGAGGAGCAACTCTTTGCTCTACTAGTCGGGGTGAAGATACCCCAAACAAGCCCCTCAAAGGATTACTTTCCATAGTAACAAGTGACAGTAAATTTCAGCACACTATATAAATTTTTCCTTACCAAATTCCAGCTACCAAAGGCACTTCACTCCCCGCCAACGGCGCCAGAAAAGAGTCTTGATGACCCACAAATATAGGGGATCTATCGTAGTCCTCTTGATAAGTAAGAATGTCGAACCCAACGAGGAGCAGAAGGAAATGATAAGCAGTTTTCAGTAAGGTATTCTCTGCAAGCACTGAAATTATCGGTAACAGGTAGTTTTGTGATAAGGTAATTGGTAACGGGTAACAAGTAATAAAAGTAAATAAGGTGCAGCAAGATGGCCCAATATTTTTGTAGCAAAGGACAAGCCTGGACAAACTCTTATATAAAGGAAAGCGCTCTCGAGGACACATGGGAATTATCGTCAAGCTAGTTTTCATCACGCTCATATGATTCGCGTTCGGTACTTTGATAATTTGATATGTGGGTGGACCGGTGCTTGGGTACTGCCCTTACTTGGACAAGCATCCCACTTATGATTAACCCCTCTTGCAAGCATCCTCAACTACAAAAGAAGTATTAAGGTAAACCTAACTGTCGATGTCAAAACCGGCGGATCTCGGGTAGGGGGTCCCGAACTGTGCATCTAGGCCGGATGGTAACAAGAGGCAAGGAACACGATGTTTTACCCAGGTTCGGGCCCTCTTGATGGAGGTAAAACCCTACGTCCTGCTTGATTAATATTGATGATATGGGTAGTACAAGAGTAGATCTACCACGAGATCAAGGAGGCTAAACCCTGAAAGCTAGCCTATGGTATGATTGTTGTATGATGAAGTTGTCCTACGGACTAAAACCCTCCGGTTTATATAGACACCGGAGAGGGTTAGGGTTACACAAAGTCGGTTACAATGGTAGGAGATCTAAATATCCGCATCGCCAAGCTTGCCTTCCACGCCAAGGAAAGTCCCATCCGGACACGGGACGAAGTCTTCAATCTTGTATCTTCATAGTCCTGGAGTCCGGCTGAAGGTATAGTCCGGCTACCCGGACACCCCCTAATCCAGGACTCCCTCAGTAGCCCCCGAATCAGGCTTCAATGACGACGAATCCGGCGCACAGATTGTCTTCGGCATTGCAAGGCGGGTTCTTCTCCAAATTCCGTGTACCTGCTGAATAATGTCCGATTTTCGTAATGTAGCGCACCTTGGCTTCCACGCCCAATAATGGTCGTCTTCCACGTGTTAAACGAATGCGAAAAGTCGGGGTGTTTTTACATTCACACCCCTAGCCGCATAAACGAGCCGCCTATTTAATGGGATGGGGATTCAGATCCAAACCACACCTTCTCCTCTCCGCGAGTAATCATCAGAGCGCCTCCAGCAAAGGTCCATTCCAACATGGCCAGCCGTCGCAGCTCCTCCTCTCGCCCTTCCAGTCCTAAACCTGGAGACTGGGAGAGGTGCTCCATCCCGCACAGCGAGCTAGTATGGCTTCAGGCCAAAGGATTTCTCCCTGAGGCCTATATGGTCCCGGTCCGAGACGGACTCGCCACCTATAATGGCGGAGAGCAAGCGGAGAGCACCCCCAATCCCTCCAAAGGAGAGGGGGTGTGCCTCGTCCCTTATCTAGTAAGAGGACTTGGATTTCCAATTCATCCATTTCTCCGTGGGCTTCTGGAGTTCTACGGCCTCCAGCTGCACAATCTCACGCCCGCCTCTATATTGCATATCGTGGGCTTCGTCGCCCTTTGCGAGCTATTCTTGGGTGTTGAGGCTCATTTCACGCTGTGGAAGAGGTTATTCTGCCTGGTGCCCCGCTCTCAAGAGGGGTCTATATATCAAGTGGGCGGAGCCGAAGTGTGGCGTATCGCCGGGACTGGATATCTATCCGGAACCCCAAAGAAGGCGTCCGAGGACTGGCCTTCGGAATGGTTTTATATAGATGATGTCCTGCTGCCGGATCCTATCCGGGCCGGTCTCCCTGAATTCAACAGTGCTCCCTTAAAGAAACGCCTAAGCTGGCGTCCGCGGAGCTCTCAGAGAGAAGGCGACAGGGACGTCCTTCACCTGATGGGTCGGATAAGACTATTGGCTCATTCCGGACTAACCATGATTGAGGTCATGGCCGCATGCATTATGCGGGGGGTGCAGCCGCTTCAATATAGAGGCCACCCCATGTGGGATTTTAAAGGGGAGGATGACGCCACCCGTTATGGTCGTACGGGGCCAGCCTCAGCTGCCGCTCTAGTAAAGATCTTATCCTCTTTGTACAAGGGAGAAGAGGAGGAATTCCTCCGTGTCAACCCGTAGGGCGGATTTTCTATGTACAACCCTCCGAGTTGGGTAAGTGGACAATTGTGCTTGCGCATCCGTTTTATATTCCCATGATTAAATATGTGGTCTTCTGATTTCAACGCAGGAACTACGTCAGGAAGTAAAGGATATAAACAGCCGTCCCCCACAGCCCGAGGATCCAGAACGGTCCCTCGATCCGGACTCCGAAGAGGATCCGGACATATCGGTGGAGCTGATTGACGGGGTGTTTTATCAGCTAAGCAAGGACAATACCTTGGTGGCCAATACGGCTGATTACCCAGGGTTAATCCCGGCCTCCCATGTAACAGAGAGCGGAGTCTCATCCCCTTGAGAAGGAATCCATTCTCACGCATTTCAGTTTTTCTTACAACGACCGTGTTTTGCAGGGGAGGTTTCCGAGGCGGGAGGCCGAACCTGCGGCGGCTAGCCAACGAGGGGCCGCAGGGCCCCGTGGGGTAAAAAGGAATGTAGTCCGGACTAAGACGCCGACGCAAAGGTACAGCGCACCCTCTTTTTCCTGGTGTTATTCATTCAAGGCATATTAATGTTCGTGTTGTCTTCAGGACAAAGAGACCTCGCCTGACTACATCCGGAGAGGTTGCCAATCGCGCCTCCACCAGCCAGGCTCCAACGCCTGGCCCGGAAGCGGAAGCGAACACAAGGCGCGCACCGGGCGCTCCTCCAACAGAGGACGCGGACAGGCTGTCTGCCACCAATTCCGAGGTGGAGAGTGCCATGAACCACAGGCGTTGCCGGACAGTTCTTCGCGACGCTTGTTCTCCCAAGAGGCATTAGATGCCTTCAATTCAGGAGATGCGTATCTCCGTGCTGCTCAAAATGTTTTAGCCAGAGCCACGGAGCAATATGTAAAAGACATACGGGTAAGAAAATTTTGGTAAATATATATATATACCAGTAGCCCCCGAGACTTGAAACAGTTAGGGTAACTGATTTAAGGATCATTTGTTATGCAGGTTCTTACAGAGAAGAATACCGTACTGTCCCAGGAGCTGGAAGAGTGCAAAGCCCAACTGGAGGCCGCACTAGCCGCGGCAGGGGAGCCCAAAGAGACCCCCTCTGGTAAGATACACTTCGAAAGATTAGTATCTTGCGAAGTGCAGCGTGGGTGTAAATCTGACAAATCATATTGCAGATGGCGCCGGACTAGATCCGGAGAGGCAACAACTCTTGCGCCGGCTAAAGGCCGGTGAGAGTATGTTGACAAGGGTGAGGCGGGAGAAGAATGATCTTCAGGATGCCAACACCAAGCTGGATGTTGAACTTAAAGATGTTCGTGGCCAGCTGTCGGACTCTACTAAGGAGAATCAGCGGCTTCGACGCGGCATATTTAGTAAGTGCTTAAGCGAATCTTTGAAAGAAAAGAGTTCAGCGAGGAAGTCGACTAACAGAGTAATGTCTGTAGGTATGCTAACGGGTCGTCCCGCAGAGGAGATGCTCGGTTCTACAGGTGACCTTCTTCCCGAGCTCTCGCAACTGCACGAGCGAGTTCGGCAGGCGATGCGAGGCGTTGCCCAAGCCTTATGGCCTTCCCACTCCATGCCTGAGGGCCTTGGAGAGCTTTCGGAGAAGCTTAAGGGAGCTCGACGGCGCTTCTGGTTGTGGAAGATATCGGCCTGCCGACAAGGCGCTAGGGAGGCCTGGGCCATGGTGAAGACGCGGTACACAAAGTCTGACCCAAACCACATGGCCGAGGTCGGACCTGTGGGGCCTGACGGGAAGGAGATCCCTGTAAGCTTAGTGTACGGCCAAGTAGAATTGGCCGCAAAGTATTCCCAGCAGGACTGTAAGTTAGACAGCCTGTTAGATGGTATTGAAGAGGAATACAATCAGTCAGAGTGACTATGTAATTTTTTAATTGACATGTGTAATGCCTTCTAGCTGGATTGTAGATCGTTTGTCGTTGCCGACCTTTTCGCTTCAACCTCAGGACCTGACGGTCCGGAGTGTGTCCGAATACCCTACCGGTTATGTAAGAACCGGGGTATGCATGGAGACCAGGCGTAGGGGTCATTAGTGCTTTATCAGACAAGTGCCCAACTAGTTATGTTATATTACATGGTTAGTAAGAAACATCTTCCAGAGAGAATAGTTCCGTTAGGGGTTCCTTTCTCTAGGAGGCATGCCCTAAAGTGCATGTCCGGACTGCAAACGCAGGAAAATCATCTGGGGGCATATATATAAATAAGTAAAAAAGGTCATCTTTTAGTTCACCGACCGAATATTCCCTTAAGAACGCTAACTTTCGGCTTCACCCAGTCTGAGGTACACATCCGGCTGATCCGGCAGTAACAATCGCGGAGGTGCTCCCTTTACCACCTAGCCAAACAATCGGGAACGTAGGGGTAAGCAAAGGAGCCAGGCAACCCAGCTTGGCCAAAACTTAAGTCATATCGATGCATATAATGGTGAAGAAAAGGTACATGCGGAAGTTTGACACATGTGGTGGGCGTGAAGCCCGTATAAATAAGCTTCTGTTAAAGAAGCCCCCAGGTTTAATGAGCGCGAGTAGCACGTCACTTGAGGAGCCTTTAAGGGCTATAAAAGAAAAGAGGGGAAGGAGAGAAATGTAAGACAGAAAATGTTAAAAATGGACAGAGGAAGGAGACAAACACAGAGTCCGGCGCTAGGCGTAGAATCTTTGAAGACGGGCTGCGTTCCATGGGTTCGGCTCGAGTCGGTTATCCGACGCATCTCGCAGGCGGTATGCTCCACCAGTCAGGACTTGGTCGATTATGAAGGGACCTTCCCACTTGGGCTTCAGCTTGTCCTTTTTCTTGTCCGGCAGGCGTAGCACTAATTCGCCAACGTTGTAGTTTTTGGCCCGCACTTCCCTGCTTTGATATCTTCGAGCCTGCTGTTGATAGAATGCGGAACGGGCTTTTGCCACGTCGCGCTCCTCCTCTAAGGCGTCCAAACCGTCCTGCCGATCGAGCTCGGCTTCCCTTTCTTCGTACGTGCGCACTTGAGGTGAGTCATGGATTATGTCGCAGGGCAAGACTGCCTCTGCGCCGTACACCATAAAAAATGGTGTGTATCCGGTGATGCGATTCGGCGTGGTCCGCAGCCCCAAGAGTACAGAGTCAAGCTCCTCTACCCAGTGCGTGTTAGATTCCTTGAGGGACCGCACTAATCTGGGTTTGATGCCACTCATGATGAGACGATTTGCACGTTCGACCTGACCGTTAGTTTGTGGGTGATAGACGGAAGCATAATCGAGCTTGATGCCCATGTTTTTGCACCAGAGTTTTACCTCATCGTCCGTAAAGTTCGTGCCGTTATCGGTGATGATGCTGTGGGGGACACCATAATGATGTATGACCCCGGATATAAAGTCTATCACAGGTCCGGATTCGGCCGTCTTAACAGGCTTGGCTTCTATCCATTTGGTGAATTTATCCACCATGACCAGTAAGTATTTTTTCTTGTGCGTTCCGCCTTTAAGGGGTCCCACCATGTCAAGCCCCAGACCGCGAAAGGCCAAGTTATGGGGATAGTTTGGAGGGCGGTGGGTGGCATATGGCTTTGGTTTGCAAAAAGCTGGCAACCGGCGCATGGTTGGACCAAGTCCTGAGCGTCCGCCCGGGCCGTCGGCCAATAAAAGCCTGTACGGAAAGCCTTGCTTACAAGGGACCGAGCTGCGGCGTGATGGCCACCGAGTCCGGCATGAATTTCAGCTAGCAGGTTCCGCCCTTCCTCTTCGGAGATGCACCTTTGAAGGACTCCGGTAGTGCTTTTCTTATAAAGTTCTCCCTCATGGACTTTATAGGCTTTAGATTGCCGCACTATACAGCGTGCCTCGTTTTGGTCCTCTAGGAGTTCCTGCCTAGTAAGGTAGGCTAGGAATGGTTCTGTCCACGGGGCGATAACAGCCATTAGTACGTGGGCTGAGGTTGTGATTTCATTGGCAGAGCCTCCGATTATGTCAGATTGTTCGGCGTCGGACAGTGCGGTTGGGTCCGGGCTAATATTGCCATGTTCCCCTTCCCATACTACGGATGGCTTGAACAGCCTTTCCAGGAAGATGTTGGGGGGGACCGCATCGCGTTTTTTGCCGATGCGTGCCAGGACGTCTGCCGCCTGATTGTTTTCTCGGGCTACATGGTGAAATTCGAGCCCCTCAAACTGAGCTGACATTTTGAGGACGGCGTTGCGGTAAGCTGCCATTTTTTGATCCTTGGCATCGAAGTCTCCATTTATTTGGGATATCGCGAGGTTCGAATCCCCGCGCACCTCTAGGCGTTGAATGCCCATGGATACTGCCATCCGGAGACCATGTAAAAGGGCCTCATATTCGGCTACATTGTTGGAGTCCGTGTACATAATCTGGAGTACATATTGAATTGTGTCTCCTGTGGGGGACGTCAAAACGACGCCGGCCCCTAGTCCGGCCAACATTTTGGAACCGTCAAAGTGCATGATCCAGTTTCAATATGTGTCGTACTCTTTAGGGAGTTCGGCCTCCGTCCATTCTGCGATGAAGTCGGCCAAAACTTGCGACTTGATAGCTTGCCGTGGCCTATAAGTTATGTCGAACGGGAGGAGCTCGATGGCCCATTTTGCAATCCGGCCCGTTGCGTCACGGTTGTTTATAATATCATTGAGTGGTACTTCCGATGCTACTGTGATTGAACACTCTTGAAAGTAGTGTCATAGCTTCCGGGATGCCATGAATACCGCATATGCAATCTTTTGATAATGTGGGTACCGTGATTTGCATGGGGTGAGGACAGTGGACACATAGTAAACCGACTTTTGAAGGGGGAATTTGTGTCCGTCCGTTTCCCACTCGACGACGAGTACTGCGCTGACAACTTGATGGGTTGCTGCAATGTACAATAGCATTGGTTCGCCGATGTTTGGCGCGGCCAGGACGGGGTTTGTTGCCAATATGGCTTTCATTTCCTCGAGTCCGACCATGGCGGCATCCGTCCACTCGAAGTGTTCGGTGCGCCGAAGGAGGCGATAGAGGGGTAGCGCCTTTTCTCCCAACCGGGAGATAAAGCGGCTTAGAGCCGCCACGCATCCGGCTAATTTTTGTATTTGTTTGAGGTCCTTTGGGATATCCAATTGTGACAAAGCTCGGATCTTGGCTGGATTTGCTTTGATTCCTCTACCGGATACAATGAAGCCCAAGAGCTTTCCGGCTGGAACACCAAAAACGCATTTTTCTGGATTTAGCTTGATGTCATATGCTCGGAGGTTGTCAAATGTAAGCCTCAAGTCGTCTACTAGAGATTCGACATGTCTTGTTTTTATGACCACATCATCCACGTATGCCTCTACTGTTTTGCCGATCTGGTTTGCCAGACATGTCTGAATCATGCGTTGATATGTTGCGCCTGCATTTTTGAGCCCGAAAGGCATTGTGTTGAAGCAGAATGGGCCGTATGGGGTGATGAATGTCGTTGCGTCTTGGTCTGACTCGGCCATCTTGATTTGATGGTAACCGGAGTATGCGTCGAGGAAGCACAACGAATCGTGTCCTGCAGTGGCGTCGATAATTTGATCGATGCGGGGGAGGGGGAAGGGATCCTTTGGGCAAGCCTTGTTAAGGTCTTTGAAGTCAACGCACAGGCGCCAGGATTTGTCCTTCTTTGGTACCATCACCAAGTTTGCTAGCCAGTCCGGATGTTTTATATCTCTGATGAATCCGGCCTCCAATAGTTTGGCTAGCTCCTCTCCCATTGCCTATCTCTTGGGCTCAGAGAAACGCCAAAGGGCTTGTTTGACAGGTTTGAATCCTTTTAGGATATTTAAGCTGTGTTCGGCCAGCCTGCGTGGGATTCCTGGCATGTCTGAAGGGTGCCAGGAAAAAATGTCCCAGTTCTCCCATAGGAATTCTCGCAGTGCGGCGTCTACATCGGGGTTTAATCGTGCCCCGATGGAAGCTGTTTTATTGGGGTCCGTTGGATGGACCTGGAATTTGACTATTTCATCCGCTGGTTTAAAGGAGGTGGACTTGGATATTTTATCGAGTATCACATCATCCCTATTTATCGTGGAGCGCAGCGTAGTCAGTTCCTCGGCCGCTAGGGCTTCGGACAGTGCCTCAAGGGCCAATGCGGCTGTCTTATTTTCGGCGCGGAGTGCTATGTCCGGATCACTAGCGAGAGTGATGATTCCGTTCGGCCCGGGCATCTTGAGCTTCATGTACCCGTAATGGGGTATTGCTTGGAAGATTGTAAACGCTTCCCACCCCAGTAGAGCGTGGTATCCGCTACTGAACGGGGCCACTTGGAATGTGACCTCTTCGGACCTATAATTATCCGGCGTGCCGAACACCACATCTAGTGTGATTTTTCCTGCACAGCGCGCTTCCCGACTGGGGATTATTCCTCTAAAGGTTGTGCTGCTTCGCTCAATGCGGTTCCGGTCTATTTCCATTTTTTGAAGGGTTTCCTCGTAAATGAGGTTCAATCCGCTGCCTCCGTCCATGAGTACCTTGGTGAGGCGAAAGCCATCCACTATAGGACTGAGTACCAACGCGGCTGGTGCTCGAGCTGTTCAGATTTTAGGTTCATCACTGGCATTAAAAGTAATAGTCGTGTCACTCCATGGGTTCATTGTTGCTACTTGATAGACTTCGGCGAGGCAGTGTTCTTTTTCGCATTTTATTTGATGTGAAAGTCTCGAAGACTGTTAAGACTATACTGGAGTCCCTGAGGTGGTTTTCTGCGGCCTCCGAAATTAGGAGATCTTCGCCCTTTTTGGCCACCTGCCAGAGTATCCAACATGCTCTAAGGCTATGAGTTGGTGTGGCGTCCTCTGTACTATGAATTTTACAGGGTCCATTAAGCCATCCCTCTAGTACGGTTCCATGCCCTGTAGAGGGTTTTGGTTTTTAACCCGGGTGTCTGATGATGATGCACCCTTTTATTTCGGATGAGGTTCCTATTCAGGGCCGAATTGTCCCAAAATTTAGTTTCAGTTTTTCGGGCGTTTTCCATCGCACAGTACTTTTGTACTATGGACGCCAAGTCAGAGAAGTGTGTAATATCACGACGACCTGTGGCGTTGAGGATTCCCTTGTCCGTGCAATTATTGCAAAAGATTGAGATTGCGTCTTCCTCGCGGCAGTCCTTTATCCTGTTCATAACCAGGAGGAACCTTGCTCAGTAATGATGTACTGTTTCTTCGGGCTTTTGCCTGATTTGGGATAGATCGCTTATGTTCGGGTGGGTGGGTGGAATTAAATTCGGAACTTCACCCAATCTAAGACTTAGAGGCCAAGGAGTTTCCAAACTCTAAAGTTTGGATTCTTGGATGTTGTCCAGTGAATCTAGCCCGTTGCCTGATTCTAAGTTCAGGTCTTGAGTTACATCCTCCCCTCCACGGGTATCCGGCTTGGAGGGATCGGGAATCCGGACGTAGCTAGTCCTTAAGATAGATGAAGAGTCGCCGCACTGTGCCTCTACCACGGCAACGTGATGGGTGACTTGGGGAGAATTAATTTCTCTTACATCGGGTTTAAGCCCAACCTAGTCATAATCCGTAGTGACCCCCAAGGCGGCGATGCGATCCAAGAGCTCGTTTATGGAAGAGAGCTCCATTGGATCTAACTGCTTGACGAGGTCCGAGCTAACGTGAAGATTGCTTTTGATGACCCGAGAGGTCACCGTCGGCGCAACGGCCGAACAGGCGGTCATGAGAAAACCGCCTAGCCGGAGAGTTTGGCCGACAGCCAAGGCTCCCTTAGTAACGGCGCCATCTTTAAAGACGGGAAGAGGCATCCTTCCTGATTGCGACGGCACAGAGGAACTCTCAATGAAAGCACCAATGTCGGTGTCAAAACCGGCGGATCTCGGGTAGGGGGTCCCGAACTGTGCGTCTAGGCCGGATGGTAACAGGAGGCAAGGAACACGATGTTTTACCCAGGTTTGGGCCCTCTTGATGGAGGTAAAACCCTACGTCCTGCTTGATTAATATTGATGATATGGGTAGTACAACAGTAGATCTACCACGAGATCAAGGAGGCTAAACCCTAAAAGCTAGCCTATGGTATGCTTGTTGTATGATGAAGTTGTCCTACAGACTAAAACCCTCCGGTTTCTATAGACACCGGAGAGGTTTAGGGTTACACAAAGTCGGTTACAATGGTAGGATATCTAAATATTCGCATCGCCAAGCTTGCCTTCCACGCCAAGGAAAGTCCCATCCGGACACGGGACGAAGTCTTCAATCTTGTATCTTCATAGTCCTAGAGTCCGGCTGAAGGTATAGTCCGGCTACCCGGACACCCCCTAATCTAGGATTCCCTCACTAACCATAGCATGAAACATATGGATCCAAATCAGCCCCTTACGAAGCAACACATAAACTAGGGTTTAAGCTTCTGTCACTCTAGCAACCCATCATCTACTTATTACTTCCCAATGCCTTCCCATATGCCCAAACAATGGTGAAGTGTCATGTAGTCGACGTTCACATGACAACACTAGAGGAAAGACAACATACATCTCATCAAAATATCAAACGAATACCATATTCACATGACTACTTATATCAAGACTTCTCCCATGTCCTCAGGAACAAACGTAACTACTCACAAATCATATTCATGTTCATAATCAGAGGGGTATAAATATGCATAAAGGATCTGAACATATGATCTTCCACCAAGTAAACCAACTAGCATCAACTACAAGGATTAATCAACACTACTAGCAACCCATAGGTACCAATCTAAGGTTTTGAGACAAAGATTGGATATAAGAGATGAACTAGAGTTTGAGATGAGATGGTGCTGGTGAAGATGTTGATGGAGATTGACCCCCTCCCGATGAGAGGACCGATGGTGATGATTTCCCCCTCCCGAAGGGATGTTTACCCAGCAGAACAGCTCCGCCGGAGCCCTAGATTGGTTCTGCCTTGTGGCGGCGGTGTTTCATCCCGAAAGCTTGCTTATGATTTTTTTCCAGGGCAAAAGACTTCATATAGCCAAAGATGGGCACCGGAGGCCTGCCAGGGGGCCCACGAGACAGGGGGCGCGCCCCCACCCTCGTGGATGCTGGGTGGCCCCCATCAAGTGCTTTCTTCGCCCAATATTTTTTATATAATCCAAAACTGACTTCCGTGGAGTTTTAGGACTTTTGGAGTTGTGAAGAACAGGTCTCTAATATTTGCTCCTTTTCCAGCCCAGAATTCCAGCTGCCGGCATTCTCCCTCTTCATGCAAACCTTGTAAAATAAGGGAGAATAGGCATAAGTATTGTGACGTAATGTGTAATAACAGCCTATAATTCAATAAATATTGATATAAAAGCATGATGCAAAATGGACGTATCAACTCCCCCAAGCTTTGACCTCGCTTATCCTCAAGCAGAAGCTGATAAAGAAAAATATGTCCACATGTTTAGAGATAGAGGTGTCGATAAAATAAAATACCGACATGAGGGCATCATGATCATTCTTAGAACAGCAACATATATAAATATTGTCATATGATTTCTTATGCTAAAGTAACAATTCATTCACAATTTCAAGTATGAATCAGAAACTTCATTGAAAACTAACAAACTATAATCTCAGTCATTGAAGCAATTGCAATTTATCATAACATCGGAAAGAGTCAATATAAGAGCTTTTCAGCAAGTCCACATACTCAACTATCATTTAGTCTTTCACAATTGCTAACACTCACGCAATACTTATGGGTATGAAGTTTTAATCGGACACAGAGAAAGATAGGGGCTTATAGTTTTGCCTCCCAACCCTTTACCTCAAGGGTAATGTCAACAATAATAGTTTATGAAGACCCACATCCAATCTATTATATACTTAAAACAATAGGCAAACAAGCCATTACGTTCGTCCACATATGCTAATATTATTTTCACCGTCCGATTAAAATAATAATGCTTGAGATTTAAAGTTCTTACGTAACGCCGTAACATGTAAATAACAGCATATTGCACCCCACGCTGTCACGTTGATGATACAATACCGTCTCAACTAGAAGCCGAACCATGATGATCGTGGTGCATACTAGAGTCCATGAGGCACTACACGTCCATGCAATGATATGCGTGATACGATAGTAAAAGAGTAGACGTGTTAGAGATGGACTCAATTAGAGGCAGATTGATCTATATATAGCAAGTCTCCCACTTCAGATAAATAAGAGGAGTCATGTACCTTTCCCTATACGTGAGTTTCCTAGACTAGCAACATAGGTTATGTCAGTCGGGCTCGGCGTCTGCACGCGCGCAGCTGCTTTGCTCGATTCTTCCGCCGCTACCCCTTTCTCGCCTCCCGTTGCCAAGCTGGGACGCGAGCCTCGGGTGCTCAATCCCGTGGGAGAAAGGAGCATGGTACCCATTACGGTCCATTGAAATAGGACGCAGTAAGTGATAGGCTCTAGAGTGCTCGGCAATCACGGTGTTGTCACTTGGCCCTGCTTGACATCGTCGGAGACAACGGACAGAAGTGCCTACACATGTTATGCAAGGGCCATAGCAAAAGGAAGATGAAGACCTGCAGTGGCGGCCATGGAGGTGGTCCTTTTGTCAAGATCTTGGTGGAGAAGGAGATACCCAAAGTGCACCAAGTGGAGCAGAAGCCACAATAGGACCAACCACGTTCTCTGGACTTCAGGTGTATGGCTGCGTGATGTCTACTTGTCGGGTGGTGGGTGCGACATATGCCAACGGGTGGCTTATCATTGTGGGAGCCAGTAAGACATCGCCGGTGCCTGGAAGCGGGATGACGCGAAGACATGCACGCCAGCGGATCTTACACAGCTTCGGGGCTCTCCGAGGAGATAACACCCCTACTGCTGCTCTGCGGGGTCTCCGCATGCTCACTCGATGAATCAAGTAGCTACACAATGCTCCTTGAGCTGTTTTTGGGGGGAGGAGGAAGAAAGGGCACGGCTAGCCTGCTTCTTCTCCTTGAGTGGTGTCTAGAACTAGCAGGGGGTCCAACCCTTTGCATGGGTGCTCCGGGGGGTTTATATAGGCCTACCCCCCGGGGGTACAATGGTAATCCGGCTGGGCGCGGGGCCCAGCCGTCTGTGACTACGCTCGCCGGCTTCTACGCCGGCTGCTGGGGCCCGCCGACTGGTGGGTCCCGCCGGCTGCCAGCTCCTTGGTCGACAGGCAGACCCCACAGTCCAGGGCCTAGTCGGCGGCTGGTCAATGTGGCTTCATCTTGTTGACGTGAGCTTCATCGTAGTAAGCGCGGCTACAGTACCGCCGCCTGTCGGGCGATCGCTGTAGCCTTACCACGTCTTGTCTCTTTAATGGGGCGTCTTCCTCGATGGAGGCGGCAAGCCGGCTGCGGGGAGCCGGCTCTGTCTTGGGCCGACTGGTTGGAAGCTTGGCCGCCTTCGGCCGTCTCTCTGCTCAAAGGGGCCCACCGCCTGTGGGCTGCGCTGGCGGCCCGTCGTGGGTGAGGCAAGGGTCAACATGGCAACAGTGCTACGTTGGACGGGTCATGCCTACCCCGTACGGCGCACTGTGCCAGGCATGCCCCGGGATTCGGGGTTGGCAGGCTCTTCTGTAGCCACGCCCCGTCGCACCGCCGTTAGGTGGGTGAAAACTTTGTGGGTACGGTCTTGACTGCTTTATGGGGAGCCGGCTTCTTGGAGTCGGCCTTCTCATAGCCGGCTTCTTGGAGTCGGCCTTCTCATGAGGGCTAAAGCCGGACCGCCTTCCCAATGCCGGCCTTGATCGCAGCCAGCTAGGGGAAGGCGGCCCCATGTCTTGGATTCTTGAGAGCCGGGCGGGCTCGTAACTTTTTCAGAAGTGCCAGGGGAGGCCGGCTAGGCTACCCATGGCTATTTACTCCGACAGTAGTCCCCGAAGCTGATCGAGCTCCGAGGTGAGCAGGGGGACGAGAAGCTTGGTCAGCTTCCTATCCTGAAGAGCCGGCTTTGCGGGCGTACGCCGACTTCAGAAAGCCCCGCGTAGGCGGGAGGAGAGGGGACCTGCGTGCTGACCATGGGCCCTCTCGCCGCCACGTGGCGGCAGGATCCTGCGAGTGCACGCGCGCGACGGGACGCCGCCGCAGGCCCGGGCCCGCCACTCGCGAGCCTTGGTCCGGGCGCGGATCTTCCGTGGCCCACAGGGGCCGCTCGCCTTCTCAAGGCAGTTTCGTCTCGCCGTTAAGGCTCGATAATCGCGGGACGTGGGGAGTGGGCACGATCGATCCCCACACTTCCCCACGCCGCGCCTCCTCGGCTCCGCCACGTGAGCCTATAAGTAGGGGGAGGAGGGAGAGCGACAGAGGTTCGCTGCCGCCGCAGCTTCCCGTCTCAGCGCCGTCGCGTCTCCACGCCACCTTGCTCCCATGGCGTTGTCAAGCTCCTAGGAAGGCTCCAACGTCCATGAAGACCACGTGGAGTTCCTTCGCCAGACCCGGCGCCTGCCCGGTGCCGACCGCGTACAGGTCCGCCTGGCGCCCGCGAGGGAGATCTCGCCGGCGCCGGAGGATGGCGAGCGGGTCGTCTTCCGCTCGCACTGCCTGCGCGGCTTCGGCCTCCCGGCGAGCGGGTTTCTGCGCTCCTTCCTCGACTTCTACAACCTCCAGCCGCATCACCTCACGCCCAATGCGGTGATGCTGCTGTCGGCCTTCGTCTCCCTCTGCGAAGGCTTCTTGGGGCTGCTCCCCACGCTGGAGCTCCGGGGAGAGTTCTTCCAGAGCAAGCTTGGCACAGTCGTTGCCGGTGTGCCCACCCCCTGCGGAGCCTTCATCGCCATGAGGAGGGCGAGCGAGAACAATCCGTTCCCGCCCATCCCCCTGATCCAGTCAGTAAAGGTCTGGCAGAGATCTTATTTCTATGTGAAGAACGTCGCCGAGCAAGAAGACTACATCAACCTGCCGGCTTACGTAGCCGGCCCGCCGGCTGGGAGGCAGCCCTCGTGGAGCTTCCGGTCCCGGTCGTTGTCTCCGGCCGGGAACGCCGCCATCTCCCGGCTTCGGGTGCTGATTCAGTCGGAAGGCTTGCGCGGGGCCGACTTGGTGGCCGCCTTCATGGAGCACCGGATCCTTCCTCTCCAAAGACGGCCCCATATGATGTGTCAGATGAGCGGCCGCTTCGACCCAAGGCGGCTGAGCACATGGGAGATGCCCCACGCGGAGGTGGCGCTCATGGTCAATTACATTGCCAACTGCAAGCTCGGCGGGGACTGGCAATACGGCAAGGCGCCGTATTCTCGCGCCAATCCTCCACCCGTGGTAAGTTTCTCTCTTTATCTTCTTTTTTGTCGTCAGCCGGCTTCATGACGGCCGGCTTCTGACCAGTCGGTTCTTTGAGCAGAACCCTCTTCTTGCGCCGCCGGCCGGGGTGGCAGGGATTGAACGCCAGTACGGCCCCGACCGCACGGTGGATGACGTTGACGACCCGGACTTGGGGGCGGCCGCCATGGAAGACGCCGTCGTGGGGGACAGTGCCGAGCCCGGAGGCTCAAGGTTCACCGCGAGCTTCGAGGACTGGCCGGACGACTTCGAAGCCGAAGTCGCTCTGCGTCGCCAGCCGGCGGCCGACCAACAGGGCGCGGGCTCGTCTGTCGCGCCGGCTGCCGGCGGCGCGCAGAAGCGCCGGGCTGCTCTAGGCCTCTTCGGCAGTCGGCCGAAGAAGTCCAAGCCTTCCGCCGCAGCGACAAAGCGAGATGAGGCGGCCGCGAAGGCGGCCCGCTTCCGCAAGGCTGTGAAACAGCCCCAGGCGGTCTCGGCGTAAGTCTTCAATTGCCTTGCCGCATTCTCATCATTGTTCTCTTTTTCTTCGAATTTTCTTCTTAACTTTTCCTCGCTTGCTGGACAGGGCGCCGCTTTCCCTTGAGCGGGGCCCGGGCGGCTCCGTCGTGGGGCCGGCTGGAGGGTCTTCGAGCTCCCACCGCGCGCACCCCCGCGCCGGTCTTAGGGAGGCCACAGAGCGGAACGCCCGCGAAGCGCGGGAGGAGCGCGAGGCGGCGGAGAAGGTGGCCGCCCAGGCGAGGAAGGAGCAGGCCGAAGTGGTAGCCAAGGCTCAGAGGGAGGCGGCTACCGCGGAGACGGAGGCGGAAAGCTCGCGCAGCCAGCCTCCGCTGCTCGCCGTTCCTCTCCGAGCCGTAGCCCCCGACACCCCGTTGCCCTTGGCGGAGGAGATCATCCAAGACCCGTCGTTGTTGGAGAGGGAGGAGGACCCCGTGGCCTTGGCGGGGAGAGCGCCGCCTGCGGCGCCAACCGGAGCGGGCCAAGGCGGTCAATCGTCAGCGGCGCCAGAGGAGCCAGCTGGAGGTGAGCCGGAGAGCAGAGCCGGCCTCGAGGTGCAGCTGGCGATGGGCCGGCGTGCTGGGGGAGGCGCCGCTCCGCCGGAGTTGCGCCGAGCCGCGGGCGCAGGCCAGCCGGCGGGAGATCTGGAGGCGGCCAGCACCGCCGTGTCCGAGTGGACTCCCAGCGGGGGGACTGGCGAGCTGGATGCGGCGGCTCAAGGGGTCCGGAGCCGGCTACAAGCTCAAGCCGCCCTGCTGCAACAGCTCAACCAAGAGTTCTTGTCAACGCGAACCACTATCCGGGTGAGTCCTTCGCTCTTGGCTGCTTTGCTTTCTTGATTTCTTCCGTGGGGGCGCGTCATCGCACCCACTGGGTGTAGTCCCCGAGATTCGGGCCGACTGCTGCGCAGTTGGGTCGGATCTTTCTCGACGGCTATCTTACTTTGCTTTTTTCTGAATTTTCAGGAATACCACAACCTTCGTGCTGCCGCCTTCGACTCCCAGGCTCGAGAGTTGAGCCGGCGGACCGACGACCTGGCCGACAGCCGAAGTAAGTACTTGGTTTTGTCTGTCTCCTATGGGGGCGTGTCAGCGCACCCACTGGGTGTAGTCCCCGAGATTCGGGCCGACTACTGCGCAGTCGGGTCGGATCTTTCTTGACGACTCTTTTCTTATTGATTTTTCTTTTTCTTTGTCTTCAAGGGCCAACGCCGACTTGAGGAAGGAGCTTGGCGAAGCGAAGGCCGCCCTTTACACCAAAGAGGCCGAGTGCGCTGCCTTGGTCCAGGAACGGGATCGCCTGGCCAAGAAGCTGGCCGACCAAGAGGAAAGCCACAAAGCGGCCCTGCAGGCGGCGCGGGAAAGTGAAGCCACCTTGCTGGCGGAGTATGAGATGGAGGCGGCGAGCTTGTCTGAGACCCGGGGAGCCCTGGATGAAGGCTTCGGCCGGGTCGAGGACTTGATCGACGGTAACTTGCCTTCCTCGGCCCTTCTCCTGCCCCTTGCCGCCTGGGTCTTTTGACTTATCTTGAGCTGTTGCTTGTTGTTTCTTGCAGATTACTTCCCGGGCTACTCCGCCTTCGCCGCCCAAAGCATTGAGGCCCATCGCGAGGCGCGCCGGCAAGCGGGGGCCGACATCACGCCGGATGCAAACCGGACCCTTGAGGAGTAGCTCCTGGCTGTCCAGGCACGGTTGCAGCCGGCTCATCGGATGCTTCGCCGGCTCCAACGTGCCGGGGCGCAAGTGCTGGCCGCCCTCTGGCCCGGCGAGACGATCCCCCGCACTCCAAGCCGAACTGCCGACTGGCTGGAAGTCGCAGTTGGTCGCTTCGAGGCTTGGAAAGCGTCAGCAGCCCACCTCGGAGCCGGGCGGGCAATGGAATTCGTTCGGGCTTGGTACCCAGGGCTCAGCCTGGACCAGCTGCGCACTTGGCGGATGGAGGCCGACGCGGAGCTGGAGGCGGTGAGGCCGGCTATCGCCCAGCGGGCTTCGACGATCGCCGAGTGCACCGACATCAGCGTTTTCGCACCCGAAATCGATGATGATGGTGTCCCTCAGCCGAAGGAGTGGTTCGGGCTGAACCCGGCGGTGGGCGAGGACTCGGCGGAGGAGATTGCCTCCAGCGACGAGTGCGAAGAAGACGAAGACGAGGACGGCGGAGACGTCGAGCCGGCTGGTGGAACAACCAGCCGACCTCAGGCTGACCGTGCCTCCAGCAACGAGGCGCGTGGAAGCGCGCCCTCTGCGGGAGGCGGCGACCAAGCCGAAGTTCGTTAGCCGGCCGCTCCTTCAGCCGGCACGACCGTCTCTGCCAACCAGTCTGGCTTGTCGGCCGCTCCGCCAGCTTGACCTGCCATCTTTATCTTTCCTGCTTTGTTCTCTTTGAACAATCTTTTGTTAAGTTTTCGCAGTTCCACCCACTGGGGGTGTATCCAAACTATGTTGAATGCTGGCCTCTTGGAGGTCTTTTTATGTAAATATTATCATGTGCATGTTTGGTTTCCATTCGCGTATGCTTGTTTATCCTTAGGCTTTTTCCTTTGCCGCCTTCCCTCTTTGGGGAGGCAAGTACTTGAGCTTTCTTGGATTAAAGTAAAGTGAATGGAAACCGGCCGGCCGGCTACTCTGGTAGCCAGTCGGCGGTGTGAGAAAAACCGGCTTTTGTTATATTAGTCCGTTAGTCCCTAGCCATTTTTCGTGTGGGCGGTCGTTCCTACCTTTAACTCTTGCCAGCCGGACAGCCGGTTCTTCGAACTACGACTTTTGGCAAGAGAAGGCTTGAGAGCCGGCACACTACTTGTCTGACTGTGGGTAGGACTTCTAACATAACTTTAGTCGGCCAGTCCCCGAGCCGACTAGTCGAACTCGGTGCCGGACGGAATAAGTAAATGATACGACACGGTCATAAGCATGATACTTTTCATTCATAAATAAGGGATGGCAGTCCCCGAGCCCTCCTCGGGGAGCCTATTGTCTTGTACTTAATACAAAAGTTAGCGTGATACATACTGCCTTTCAACTATAAAATCTTCGAAGGAGGTTGGCGTTCCATGGCCGTTCCGACTCCTTGCCGGAGTCGTCTCTCTTGCGTGCCATCGGCTTCTGTGCGTCGATCAGGTAGTAGGAGTCGTTGCCTAGAGCTCTGCTGATGACGAAAGGGCCTTCCCAAGGGGCTGAGAGCTTGTGCTGGCCGGCTGTTCGCTAGATCAGCCGGAGCACAAGGTCGCCCTCTTGGAAAGATCTTGGCCTCACCTTCCGGCTGTGGTAGCGGCGCAAACCCTGCTGGTAAATTGTAGACCGGCTGAGGGCTAAGAGCCGGCTTTCTTCCAGCAGGTCGACGCCGTCTTCTCGTGCTTCCTTGGCCTCCGCTTCCGTGTACATGGTTACTCGAGGCGAGTCGAATTCGATGTCAGTTGGGATGACCGCCTCGGCACCATACACAAGGAAGAAAGGGGTGAGGCCGGTTGACTTGTTTGGTGTGGTGCGCAGACTCCAGAGGACAGCCGGCAGCTCATCGAGCCAACAGCCGGCTGAGCGCTCTAGAGGTACAACCAGTCGGGGCTTGCTGCTGGAGAGGATGAGGCCGTTGGCTCGCTCGACCTGGCCGTTTGACTGCGGGTGGGCGACGGATGCTAAGTACAGCCGGATACCTTGGGCTGCGCAGAAACGTGCCAAGGCTCCTTTGGCGAAATTCGTGCCATTGTCGGTGATGATGCTGTGCGGCACGCTGTACCGAGTTGTTATGTCCACGATGAACGTCACGCCAGTCAGCCCATTCAGCTTCTTGATCGGCTTTGCCTCAACCCATTTGGTGAATTTGTCCACGGCGACGAGCAAATGCGTCATGCCGCCGCGCGCCGTCTTGAATGGGCCCACCATGTCCAGTCCCCAAACGGCAAAGGGCCAAGTGAGGGGAATGGTCTTGAGTGCCGAAGCCGGCATGTGTTGCTTGGAGCTGAAGAGCTGGCATCCCTTGCAATGCTTGACTAATTCTTTGGCGTCATCCAAAGCAGTCGGCCAGAAGAAACCATGGCGGAAGGCTTTGGCGACAAGTGATCTTGAGGATGCATGGTGGCCGCATTCTCCTTGGTGAATGTCTGTGAGGATTGCAATGCCCTTCTCTTGCTCGACGCACCGTTGGAGGATTCCAGTGACGCTGCGCTTGAGTAGTTCTCTGTTGACGATTGTGTACGCTCCGGCTCGACGCTGGACTTGTCTTGCTTCTGTTTCGTCAGCCGGCAGGTCTTGGTTTACTAGGAAGTGGAGGATGGACTGAGCCCATGATGGAGCCGCGACTTCTTCTACTGCCAAAGTGGCTACTGCCACCAGGGTGGGCGGGCTGGGCGGTGAGGTGCTGGAGTCAGCCGCCGGTTGTAGTGCTGGTGCAGTCCCCGGGCCGGCTACCGCAGTCCCCGAGCCGGCTGCCGAAGTCCCCGAGCCGGTTGCCAAAGTCCCTGAGCCGGCTGCCGAAGTCCCCGAGCCGGCTGCCGAAGTCGCCGGGTCGGCTACGGGGGTCTTGGGGTCGGCTACTTGATTCTTCGAGCCGGACCTGGCCGCATCGGGGTCAGGCGGCACGAAGATGGAATCGGATTCCGGAGACGGCTTGATAGACGGCTTGAGGAGGCATTGTAGAGCGAGGCCGGTTGGAATTGCTTGCCGAGTGGAGCCTATTCGAGCCAGGGCTCCTTTGGCGAAATTCGTGCCATTGTCGGTGATGATGCTGTGCGGCACGCTGTTCCGAGTTGTTATGTCCATGATGAACGTCATGCCAGTCAGCCCATTCAGCTTCTTGATCGGCTTTGCCTCAACCCATTTGGTGAATTTGTCCACGGCGACGAGCAAATGCGTCATGCCGCCGCGCGCCGTCTTGAATGGGCCCACCATGTCCAGTCCCCAAACGGCAAAGGGCCAAGTGAGGGGAATGGTCTTGAGTGCCGAAGCCGGCATGTGTTGCTTGGAGCTGAAGAGCTGGCATCCCTTGCAATGCTTGACTAATTCTTTGGCGTCATCCAAAGCAAACGGCCAGAAGAAACCATGGCGGAAGGCTTTGGCGACAAGTGATCTTGAGGCCGCATGGTGGCCGCATTCTCCTTGGTGAATGTCTGTGAGGATTGCAATGCCCTTCTCTTGCTCGACGCACCGTTGGAGGATTCCAGTGACGCTGCGCTTGAGTAGTTCTCTGTTGACGATTGTGTACGCTCCAGCTCGACGCTGGACTTGTCTTGCTTCTGTTTCGTCAGCCGGCAGGTCTTGGTTTACTAGGAAGTTGAGGATGGACTAAGCCCATGATGGAGCCGCGACTTCTTCTACTGCCAAAGTGGCTACTGCCACCAGGGTGGGCGGGCTGGGCGGTGAGGTGCTGGAGTCAGCCGCCGGCTGTAGTGCTGGTGCAGTCCCCGGGCCGGCTACCGCAGTCCCCGAGCCGGCTGCCGAAGTCCCCGAGCCGGTTGCCGAAGTCCCCGAGCCGGCTGCCGAAGTCGCCGGGTCGGCTACGGGGGTCTTGGGGTCGGCTACCTGATTCTTCAAGCCGGACCTGGCCGCATCGGGGTCAGGCGGCACGAAGATGGAATCGGATTCCGGAGACGGCTTGATAGACGGATTGAGGAGGCGTTGTAGAGCGACGCTGGTTGGAATTGCTTGCCGAGTGGAGCTTATTCGAGCCAGGGCATCGGCTGGCTCGTTGTCGGCTTGTGGTACGTGGAGGAACTCGCATCCTTCAAAGTATCCGCTGAGTTGTTGGACCAGGAAACGGTAGCTCGCCATATTCGCGTCCTTGGCGTCCCAGTCGCCGGATGATTGCTGGACTACCAGGTCCGAGTCGCCATAACATAGGATCCGGCGAATGCCAAGTTCTTTGGCAAGCCGCAGCCCATGTATGAGCGCCTCGTACTCGGCCACATTGTTGGAGGCGGCAAAGTGGATCTGTAGCGTGTATCTGAGCTTGTCGCCTTTGGGAGAGGTAAGGACGATGCCGGCTCCCAAGCCGGTGCGCATCTTGGACCCGTCGAAGTGCATGCGCCAATGGGTGGAGTCGGGAGCCGGCGGCAGGTACTGGGTCTCGGCCCAGTCGACGAGGAAGTCGGCCAGTGCTTGGGACTTGATGGCAGTGCGGGGCTGGTAGAAGATCGTATACGGGGCCAGCTCGATGGCCCATTTCGCCACGCGGCCGGATGCATCCCGGCTGCCTATGATCTCGGCTAGCGGGGCAGTGCATACGACCGTGACGGGATGCTCTTGAAAGTAGGGCTTTAGCTTCTTCGCGGTGAAGTACACGCCGTAACACATCTTATGGTAGTGCGGGTAGTTCTGCTTTGAGGCGGACAACACCTCGCTCAAATAATACACCGGCCTCTGGACCGGCTGGGCTCGGCCTTCTTCCGGGCGCTGGACTACGATGACGGTGCTGACCACCCGGCTGGTTGCAGCGATGTAAAGGAGCATGGGCTCTTTCTCAGTCGGTGCCGCGAGGACAGGCGGCGTGGCCAGCATCTTCTTCAGCTCGTGAAAAGCTTGGTCGGCCTGGTCGTTCCACTCGAAGTGAGTGCTCTTCTTCATGAGGCGGTAGAGGGGGAGAGCTTTCTCTCTGAGCCGGCTCATGAAGCGGTTCAAGGAGGCCAAGCACCCGGTGAACTTCTGAATGTCTCGAAGCTTGGTAGGGATCGCCATTCTCTCGATGGCCTTGATCTTCACCGGGTTGCATTCGATGCCGCGTTCGGAGACCAGGAAGCCTAGGAGCTGGCCGGCTGGCACCCCGAACACGCATTTCTCGGGGTTAAGCTTGATTTGGAATCAGCGCAGGTTCTCAAATGTTTCCTTGAGGTCTTCCAGCAAGGTGCCACGCTTCTCCGTCTTCACCACGATGTCGTCCACGTAAACATGAGCATTCCTGCCGAGCTGCTTGAGGAGGCACTTCTGCATGCAACGCTGAAAGGTGGCACCGGCATTTCTCAAGCCGAATGTCATAGTCAGGTAGCAGAAGGCTCCGAACGGCGTGATGAAGGCGGTCTTCAAGCGGTCGTCCGGGTCTAGCTTTATCTGGTGATATCCGGAGTAAGCATCCAAAAAACTCAACAGCTCGCATCCGGCCGTGGAGTCTATCACTTGGTCAATCCTTGGCAGGGCAAAAGGATCTTTGGGGCAAGCCTTGTTGAGACTTGTGTAGTCTATACACATGCGCCACTTGTTATTCTTCTTTAGCACAAGGACCGGGTTGGCGAGCCACTCTGGAAAGAAAACTTCCATGATAAAGCCGGCCGCCAAGAGCCGTGCTATCTCCTCCCCTACAATCCTGCGTTTCTCCTCCGACAGTCGGCGAAGTGGTTGTCTGACTGGCTTTGCGTCTTCTGGAACATGTAGTTTGTGCTCGGCGAATTTCCTCGGAACACCCGGCATGTCCTTGGGGAACCACGCAAAGATGTCCCGATTCTCACGGAGGAAATCGGCGAGCTCGCCTTCCTATTTGCTGTTCAGGTTTGCCCCGATGACGGCAAACCTCTGGATGCTCAGGGTCAAGAGGTATCTTCTTCGTCTCCTTGGCCGGCTGGAAAGACCCTTGAGTATCATGCTCCTTGGGGTCGGGGGACATGGCCAACTGCTTGCCGGCTATGGCCATGACTTGGTCCAGCATCTTCTTCTCTTCGGCGATCACAAGGGACTCGGCCAGCCGGCTGCTGGCCGCTGCGCACTCGGAGGACTTCTTGTAATCACCGGCTACGGTGATGACGCCTTTGGTGCTTGGTATCTTCATCTTGAGGTATGCATAGTGGAGAACTGCCATGAATTTGGCCAAAGCGGGTCGGCCCAGCAATGCATGGTAAGGGCTCTCCAGGTCCACCACTTCAAACCAGATCGCTTCCCGGCAGAAATGCTCCTTGTCCCCAAAAAGTACATCAATCTTGATTTTGCCAATGGGGGCGCAGGACAGGCCGGGTACGATGCCGTGGAAAACTGTCCGAGTGGGCGTGAGCTGTTTTGTCTTGACGTTCAGCTTCTCCAGGGTGTCACGATACAGGATGTTGATGCTGCTCCCGCCGTCTATCAACACACGGGAGAAGCGGGCGGCGCGTCTGTCCGTCGCAAGGGTGGCTTCCAGGACCAGAGCATAAGAGCCGGGAGACGGCATCACCTCCGGATGGTCGGCCCGGCTCCAGCTGATGGGCTTTTCTGACCAATGCATGTGTCCAGCGGGGTTGGCAGCGACCACGCCAACTTCTTGGCGCTCTCGGCGTTTGCCGCGCCGGTCTTCGGGCTGGCTTGTAAAGACGATGTAGGTTGCTTGCTCATCAGGGAACTCGTCATGCACGGCTCCGACTGCGGGCCGAGCAGCCGGAGGCGGCGGGCCGGCAGGCGGAGGTTGCAAGAGCCCCTCGCCCTTAGAGATTCGGGTGAGCCAGTTGCACTTCCGGGTCGTGTGGTTGGACGGCTTCGCGCCGCTGTGGAAATTGCAAGGGGCGTCGAGGGTTTGCTCGTAGGAGAAGGCGGGCTGCCAAACCGGCCTGCCGCCCTTGGGCTTCTTGGGCGTCGGTCGTTCTTCGGGTGGCGCATCTTCGACCGTGGCCACCTGCCAGCTAGCGGGAGGCGGCGCGGGGCCCTAGCGCTTGTTGTCGTTCGAGTTGGGGTGTCGGCCGGAATCCCCAGCCGGCGTCTTGGGCGCTGGGTTGAGTACCTTTCCGGTCGCGTCTACCCGAAGCTCGGTCTTCATCGAGGAGTCGGCGGTGGCGTACTTGTCCGCTATGTCCAGAAGCTCGTCGAGGGTAGCCGGCTCGTCGCAGAGGAGCTTGTGCTTGAGGAGGGTGCCTTCTCGGCATCCGGCTGTGAAGTATTCTATGGCTTGTACCTCGTGCACCCCTTCACAGGAGTTTCGGAGCTCGGCCCAACGCGTGAGGTATTCGCGAGTGGACTCGGCGGGGCCTTGTACGCACAAGGAAAGGTGTCTGGGCTTGGGAGCCCGCTTGTAGGTGCTGGTGAAGTTGCGGATGAAGGCTTCTGTAAAGTCTAGCCAACTGTTGATGCTACGCGGCTTGAGGCTATTGAGCCAGGTCCGCGCCGTGCCCTGCAGCATGAGGGGCACGTACTTCACGGCGACGCGCCGGTTGCCGTTGGCTATGCTAACCGCGGTGGAGTAGTCGATCAACCAATCTTCCGGCTACACGGAGCCGTTGTACTTGGGTGTGTCTCTTGGGAGCGAGAACCCTTTGGGAAAGGGCTCGTCGCGGATGCGGGGGCCAAAACAAGGCGGGCCGACATCGTCTTCTTCTTCCAACGCCAGGGATCGCGCCAGGCGATCGATCCGATGACGGGCGTCGTTCTCGCTGATTCCTTCGCGGCGGCCCAGCCGGCCGCTGAGAGTCGGGTGCGCCACTGGGGGCGAGGTGGGATATCTCTCTCCATGGGGAGGAGGCGGAGGCGGGTCGCCCCGCCATTCCATGGCTCGGGGATGACCGTCCGCGTCCCGCTCGATGGAGATCCGGGTCCGGCTGCGGCTGGTAGCCGGCTCCTTCTCGCGTCGCGCGCGGGTATTGCTCGTAGTCGGCGTCCGGGACGTCGCGCCGTGTTCTCGGCGCAGGGGAAGGCTTTCCGCGCGAGCGTCGGCTTCGTGCCACTGCGCGGCGGCGGCAATCAATTGCTGGATGCGCCGGGTCATGTGGGGAAGGTCTTCGGCCTCCAGGCCGTCCAGCTCGTCTACGGCCGCCTGGGCGGCACGCAAGTTCTCGAGCGGAGTGGCATAGACCGGGCGGTCGACTCCCAGCGTGTCGGCGATGACGGCGCCACGTTGCTTGACAAGGCCGGCCCGGCTTGGCCCGCCCGGGGCCGGCGTGCCGAAGGCGGCGCAGTCAGCTTCGCGCTGGTAGGCCTCAGTGAGGCGTCTTATAGAGGCCAGCCTCCGGCCATCTGCGAGGAGGGCGAGGCGGCGTGCTTCCAGTGCTTCGTCATCGGCGTCGGCCGGGAGAGGAGCGGACAAGTCGTGGGCCGCCGCGCGCGAGGCGTCGTGGGCGCTCTCGTCGGCCGGGCCGCCGTGGCCGACAACTATCACTTCGGCGGTGACAGCATCGCAGCCGTCGGCTCGAGGAAGCGGGTCGTTGTAGATCGCGACATTGGTGGGGAAGGTGTCGTAGGAGGCCGTGTCGGAGTCGACAGGCATCGGGTCGGTGGAGCCAACCGACTCCAGGTCCGCAGCGGGCTCGCTGGAGACATGGAGCTGGCCGAGAAGGTTGGCGAGGCGGTCAGTGCCCGCATCGGAGGCGAGCTCGTCGGAGATGAAGGTCTCGTCGGGGAGATCGGCGAGGCCGCTTGCCACGCAGATGCTGGTGAGGCCTTGCAGCGCGTCGTGGCAAGCGCCATCGGGCGTGCCTGGCTGGCGACGCTCGCTGGGGAGGAAGAGGGTTCCCGTCCAGAATAGGTCTCTGTACGACGGTGTGCCTGGCCCCACGGTGGGCGCCAAATGTCGGGTGGTGGGTGCGACATATGCCAATAGGTGGCTTATCATTGTGGGAGCCAGTAAGACATCGCCGGTGCCTGGAAGCGGGATGAGGCGAAGACATGCACGCCGGCGGATCTTACCCAGCTTCGGGGCTCTCCGAGGAGATAACACCCCTACTGCTGCTCCGCGGGGTCTCCGCATGCTCACTCGATGAATCAAGTAGCTACACAATGCTCCTTGAGCTGTTTTGGGGGGGAGGAGGAAGAAAGGGCACGGCTAGCCTGCTTCTTCTCCTTGAGTGCTGTCTAGAACTAGCAGGGGGTCCAACCCTTTGCATGGGTGCTCCGGGGGGTTTATATAGGCCTACCCCCCGGGGGTACAATGGTAATCCGGCTGGGCGCGGGGCCCAGCCGTCTGTGACTGCGCTCGCCGGCTTCTGCGCCGGCTGCTGGGGCCCGCTGACTGGTGGGTCCCGCCGGCTGCCAGCTCCTTGGTCGACAGGCAGGCCCCACTGTCCAGGGCCTGGTCGGCGGCTGGTCACTGTGGCTTCATCTTGTTGACGTGAGCTTCATCGTAGTAAGCGCGGCTACAGTACCGCCGCCTGTCGGGCGATCGCTGTAGCCTTACCGCGTCTTGTCTCTTTAATGGGGCATCTTCCTCGATGGAGGCGGCAAGCCGGCTGCGGGGAGCCGGCTCTGTCTTGGGCCGACTGGTTGGAAGCATGGCCGCCTTCGGTCGTCTCTCTACTCAAAGGGGCCCACTGCCTGTGGGCCGCGCTGGTGGCCCGTCGTGGGTGAGGCAAGGGTCAACATGGCAACAGTGCTGCGCCGGACGGGTCATGCCTACCCCGTACGGCGCACTGTGCCAGGCGTGCCCCGGGATTCGGGGGTGGCAGGCTCTTCTGTAGCCACGCCCCGTCGCACCGCCATTAGGTGGGTGCAAACTTTGTGGGTACGGTCTTGACTGCTTTACGCGGAGCCGGCTTCTTGGAGTCGGCCTTCTCATAGCCGGCTTCTTGGAGTCGGCCTTCTCATGAGGGCTAAAGCCGGACTGCCTTCCCAAAGCCGGCCTTGATCGCAGCCAGCTAGGGGAAGGCGGCCCCATGTCTTGGATTCTTGAGAGCCGGGCGGGCTCGTAACTTTTTCAGAAGTGCCAGGGGAGGCCGGCTAGGCTGCCCATGGCTATTTACTCCGACAGTACTACACAACCTTCTTCTTGTAGACGTTGTTGGGCCTCCAAGTGCAGAGGTTTGTAGGACAGTAGCAAATTTCCCTCAAGTGGATGACCTAAGGTTTATCAATCCGTAGGAGGCGTAGGATGAAGATGGTCTCTCTCAAGCAACCCTGCAACCAAATAACAAAGAGTCTCTTGTGTCCCCAACACACCCAATACAATGGTAAATTGTATAGGTGCACTAGTTCGGCGAAGAGATGGTGATACAAGTGGTATATGGATAGTAGATAATAGCTTTTGTAATCTGAAAATATAAAAACAGCAAGGTAACTAATGATAAAAGTGAGCACAAACGGTATTGCAATGCGTTGAAACAAGGCCTAGGGTTCACACTTTCTCTAGTGCAAGTTCCCTCAACAATAATAACATAATTGGATCACATAACTATCCCTCAAAATGCAACAAAGAGTCACTCCAAAGTCACTAATAGCGGAGAACGAACGAAGAGAATATGGTAGGGTACGAAACCACCTCAAAGTTATTCTTTCCAATCAATTTGTTGGGCTATTCCTATAAGTGTCACAAACAGCCCTAGAGTTCGTACTAGAATAACACCTTAAGACACAAATTAATCAAAACCCTAATGTCACCTAGACACTCCAATGTCACCTCAAGTATCCGTGGGTATGATTATACGATATGCATCACACAATCTCAGATTCATCTATTCAACCAACACAAAGGACCTCAAAGAGTGCCCCAAAGTTCTACCGGAGAATCACGACGAAATCGTGTGCCAACCCCTATGCATAGGTTCATGGGCGGAACCCGCAAGTTGATCACCAAAACATACATCAAGTGAATCACGTGATATCCCATTGTCACCACAGATACGCACGGCAAGACATACATCAAGTGTTCTCAAATCTTTAAAGACTCAATCCAATAAGATTACTTCAAAGGGGAAACTCGATTCATTACAAGAGAGAAGAGGGGGGAGGAGAAACATAAGATCCAACTATAATAGCAAAGCTCGCGATACATCAAGATCGTGCCAAATCAAGAACACGAGAGAGAGAGAGAGAGATCAAACACATAGCTACTGGTACATACCCTCAGCCCCGAGGGAGAACTACTCCCTCCTCGTCATGGAGAGCACCGGGATGATGAAGATGGCCACCGGAGAAGGATTGCCCCCTCCGGCAGGGTGCCAGAACGGGCCTAGATTGGCTTTCGGTGGCTATGGAGGCTTCTGGCGGCGGAACTCCCGATCTAATCTCTGTTCTGGAAGTTTTACGATACATAGGTATATATGGGTACAAGGGGTACGTCGGTGGACCGAAGGAGGGGCCACGAGGCAGGGGGCGCACCCTAGGGGGGTGGGCGCGCCCCCTACCCTCGTGAGTACCTCCTTCATCTTCTGACGTAGGGTCCAACTATATCCGGTAGGTTTCCTTCCAAAAATAACTTCTCCAGTTGATTTCGTTCCGTTTCGACTTCGTTTGATATTCCTTTTCTTCGAAACACTGAAATAGGCATAAAACAGCAATTCTGGGCTGGGCCTCCGGTTAATAGGTTGGTCCCAAAAATAATATAAAAGTGGGAAATAAAGCCCAATATTGCCCAAAACAGTAGATAATATAGCATGGAGCAATCAAAAATTATCGATACGTTGGAGACGTATCACCGCGATGGCAAGCGGTACGTTTAGGAGTGCAGGTATTTGATGAGCAACACTACTTATCGGTCGTGCACTGAGGAGCGGTGGCTACACGTACCCAGCCACTAGGCTTAGCAGCGTCAGACACAGAGGAGCCATGGTGGGGGCACAACGCTGTGATGCGTCGGCTGGGAGGCACATCGGCACTGTCCACATTCACATATGCCTGCACTCAATTGATGAGCTCCTTCTGATAGGGCTTAATAACTATTTGAACAATTGATGTGAAGAAAATCAAACTGATCGTTCTCCAGTGATGCGGCGCTAGATGATAAGGATGAAGGCAAGGAGGTTAAGGGTGAGCACCAGGTTGATCACGACAATGGACGGCATTGGAATAATTTGACCATGAGATCTGCATGCACAACACTAATTAAGCTAAGCGCAGAGTTAGCTCGCGTTTCTTTGCGGGGGTGGATAAGAGGATAATGGGGTGAAAGACATGCCATCTAATGGAGCTGCGCTGCTATGTGCGCACATCCGCTGAGCCGAGCGGTGGAGCGCCTTGCGCGCAGGAGAGCATGTCGTGGGATGCTCTTCCTCGCTCCTCTCTCATCTGTTGAGGTACATGCAACATATCTCCTATGTTCATTTACTGATTTATTTTTTTGTCAAACAATACATTTATTCAATGATATTAGATGATATGAGAAGTGGTCCCTTAGACACGTATGTAAGCATCGAACGTACGTTATTTAAATGTGCGAATTAGTCCAACATACATGAGCATATTAACACTTGAAGCAAGATACACAGGCGTAATTTAATATTCTTTGAAACAAATACAAAAATACTGAAACTTTGGTAAGTTCTAGGTTTAAAAATATTCTTGAAGCACACAGTGCTTGAATCTAGATGGTGGGATTACACATGCCCTCCATCAAGCAAAATACACAACTCTTGGGCCAAGGCTAAAATTGGACAAATTAGTCGAAAATTTCAAATAAAGAATCTATAAGTTCTTGACATTAAATATGTTAGTGTTTTCTAACTCCATGTAATTTTTCATTAAAAATGACATCTATTCTGATTCTGGAAGACATAAAGCAAAATATGTGGTCTAGAAAGCTTCACGATATCCTTTTAACAAGGCAACTGTGTTGGCCTTGAACACCAATATGTTAGTTTGTCAGAAAACTTTGTGTGCCCTGCAAAAGAAAACTTTACACACACATATAAGGATATCAACATGTTTGTTGTAAAAACATGATTTTACTTTCTGTTTATTATTTTTTACTATTATCAAGTTTAGGGTTCATCAGGGAGTATTTGAGCCATGTTGGCATTTTAAATAGCTGGCAATCATGTGAAGTACTCCCTTTGAACCAAAATATAAGACATTTTTACAGTTCAAATTGAGCTGCAAAAATGTCTTATTTTGGTAAGGAGGTAATGATAAGTCATTTCCGGCATCGTAAATAGTAGAACTTGACGCAACCAATAGTCACGATCAAAGGAAGTTACAAGCTTATGGAAGTTTGAGATAATGTTCACGACATTTCAATAAATGCATGATAATGGATATACATGGAGGCGAGAAAAATCAGGTATATATATGTGCATATAATCATCTGGATGGCCAATAATGCATGTGCATGTACTTAATTTTTATAATAACAATTGGCAACATAGATATAAATGATAATTTATAGGAAATCTAGCCACGCAAATGCGCGGGCCACCCCGCTAGTTGGCTATATATATCAGGATCTTTCCAACACACAGTGCTTGCCAAAGGATAAAATGTAAAAAGGAAAGGTGAAGATCACCAAGACTCTTGTATGAAGTATAGGACAAAAATAAAAGATAGGCCCTTCGCAGAGGAAAGCAGAGGTTGTCATGTGTTTTTATGGTTGGATGCATGAAATCTTAATGTGAAAGAACATCGCTTTATATTGCCACTTGTGATATGGACCTTTATTATGCAGTTCGCCGCTTTTATTTCTTCCACATCACAAGATCGTATAAAGCTTATTTTCTGCACACTAATAAATCATACATATTTAGGGAGCAATTTTTATTGCTTGGAACACTGACAACTTACTTGAAGGATCTTACTCAATCCATAGGTAGATATGGTGGACTCTCATGGCAAAATTGGGTTTAAGGATATTTGGAAGCACAAGTAGTATCTCTACTTGGTGCATAGAATTTGGCTAGCATGAGGGGGAAAGGCAAGCTCAACATGTTGCATGATCCATGACAATATAATTTATTTCGGATGTAAGAAAACATAACCCATTACGTTGTCTTCCTTGTCCAACGTCAACTTTTTAGCATGTCATATTTTAATGAGTGCTCACAATCATAAAAGATGTCCAAGATAGTATATTTATATGTGAAAACCTCTCTTTATTTATTACTTCCTATTAATTGCAACGATGACCAAAACTATGTTTGTCAACTCTCAACAACTTTTATTCATCATACTCTTTATATGTGAAGTCATTACTCTCCATAAGATCAGTATGATCTTTTTATTTCTTTTTATTCTTTCTCTTATTGTGTAATAACATCCCATAATGCAATAAATATCAATATGAAAGCATGATGTCAAATGGACGTATCACTTGGCAGATGGGAAAGTGGCTTCTTTGCGCCTCTGAATTGAAATACCGCCCAATTCTAAACTGGGACCGTCAGTAAATTCAGTCTGGCGGTTCAGATAGTAGAACTCTCTGAACAGTTCTATGGTGGGCTCTTGCTAAAGGTAAACTTCATAGAATACTTGGAAATTGCAGATGTTTGAAACAGAGTTGGGTCCTATGTCTTGTGGATGAAGTTGAAAAAAGCTTAGTACGTCACGGAAAAACTTCGAGCCGGCTAGGCTGAACCCCTGGAGCAAATGGTCAGTGAAAACTATAGCCTCACCGTCTTTGGGTTGAGGAGGAACTTCTGTGCCTAGCACCCTCCAATGGATGACCTCTTTCTTGGCTAAAACACCCGTTTGAACAAATTCGTTCAGTGTTTCCTCGGTGACCCGGAAGACTACAAAAAGATTCCCGATTTAATATCATGATATTAAGCCAGCCATTGATTCAAAGAAATTACTACAAAAAGCCAGTATGTTGAACCGGAGAATAGAACTGAGCTATACAAATACATAGCATGGCGGCTTAAACGAGGACTAATGCTATCTGGCGGGTTATGGTTTGTCAGTTAAGCCGCCCAAACAGTTATGATTCAAACCTATAAGTGAGGAACTGCTAAGTGATGGACAAACATATTTTATAGATCGACATTACAATTTTGGATCTACCACGGTTTGGAAAATAAAATAAATTCTAGACCTAAAGTGAAGGCAGTGAAGAACACATGTATTCTGATGGATCTTATACAGGAAAAGTGCCTACTGCAGTTGGAAAAAGGGATGCTATGATGCTACCGCATGTTTCCAGTAACATCTTCAGATTCAATCATGCGGTCTAAAGAAGAACAAGAAGGAACGGAGATGAACTCTGATGAACTGGAGCAAACCCTAGTGGGGATTTGGTTTGAGAAAGGAGGAGTACCTGCTGGGGCTGCTGGACAGCAGAGGTGCGCCACGGAGTTCTGGTTCGTTCAGGTTGATGCAGCGGCCGGAGTTGTGGCAATTGGCGAAGTCGACTGCAGCGCAGCTCAGGTGTGCGTGGCGTTGCGAGGAAGACGAAGACGAGGAGGCAAGGGGGAAATGAAAAGGACCCATGTCCCTATTTATAAGGAGATGGATAAAAGGCATGCGCGGGAATCGAGGAGGCCAAAATCATCATGTGGCTATGTGGACGCCTCGATTTTCAGGATGTTCATTAAAATAAAAGGATCTGTTAGGATATTCTGGGCCTCATGCGAAATTAATGCGAGATGACATCATGGCGGGTTAATATGATTATGTGAGCTGACGTCATGGCGGGTTATAGCAAGTTCATGAAATAGGCGATGCAAGATTTAGACAAGTCAAGCACTAAAGATTGATGTGAACAAGTTCAAATCAACCTAGGGCCTAATGTTGGGGATATAACTATTGGGTATAACCCACCCAGGAGGGCCCGGGTCATACCATAGGCAACTTAAAGATGAAGATGGCAGGTCATGAAGGAAGCCTATTGAAGGCCCAAGACCCCGAGGCGACTTGAGGCCCAAGAGGATGAACCGCCATGTGTGTAACTTGTATTGTAAGGCAAGCTTAGTAAGTCATCGGGCCGGAAACGTTGTGTATGGGTCGGCCGGGATTCTGTAAGCCGCCCGTCATGAACCTATGTATATAAAGGGGTGGCCTGGTGGCGGGTCAACTCAAGAAACAACAAGTTGAGAAATAGGTCAAGCGTATTCGCTCCCCGGTAATCAAAAACCAAGCAATACAACCTAAAGCAGGAGTAGGCTTTTACCTCGTTGAGAGGGGCCGAACCTGGGTAAACTCTTTGTGTCCTTTGTCCCATTTTAACCCCTTCAAGCTAACTACGTCGCGATGGCTCCACACCTAAGTCCTTTTGCTAGGGCATCTGTCGTGTTAAGTCCACGACACAACACCTAACCATAACGGTTTGAAAAATCATATTTGTGTACTTGTGTGCGAGTTAATTCCATGTCCAGTAAATTAGAAGGAATTTTCAAACATATTGGTCTCAAGGCATGGACACATGCATGGAGTGCCATGGCATTTTAATTCCAAAAAATTAAAAAATGATCAGAAAAACATGAAACCTTGCTTGATGTATTGTCATGCCACCAAGATGATGTGGTAAAAAAATTGGAATCTTTGACGAAAGTTTGGACACAAACCCCTCACAAACCGGAGCAACTCACTAGAAGGCTCGTGGGAACAATGCATGTTTGATGACGAACAGGAGATAGCTTCCTCTTACGGCCTTCAAATATTTTCTACGTTCAACGTGCCCTACTACAACTGTAATTTGAAAATTTAGAAAATTCTAAGGGTCATTTGACCATTTAAAGACATTTAAGTGATTTTCTAGCCATTTAATGGCCATAATTCAAATATGAATTACATCTACATGAAACGGCTAACTATAACAGTTTGAAAAATCATATTTGTGTACTTGTGTGCGAGTTAATTCCATGTGTAGTAAATTAGAAGGAATTTTCAAACATATTGGTCTCACGGCATGGACACATGCATGGAGTGCCATGGCATTTTAATTCCAAAAAATTAACAAATGATCAGAAAAACATGAAACCTTGCTTGATGTAATGTCATGCCACCAAGATGATGTGGTTAAAAAATTGGCCTATTTGACGAAAGTTTGGATACACCATCTCACAAACTAGAGCAACTCACTAGAAGGCTCGTGGTCTCGAGAGGGAATAATGCAGGTTTGATGACGAACAGGAGATAGCTTCCTTTTACGGCCATCAAATTTTCTACGTTTAACATGCACTACTACAACTGTAATGTGAAAATTTGGAAAAATCTAGGGATCATTTGACCTTTTAAAGATATTTAAGTGATTTTCTAGCCATTTAATGACCGTAATTCAAATTTGAACTACATCTACATGCAACGCCTAACCATAACAGTTTGAAAGATCATATTTGTGTACTTGTGTGCGATTAATTCCATGTGCAGTAAATTAGAAGGAATTTTCAAACATATTGGTCTCACGGCATGGACACATGCATGGAGTGCGATGGCATTTTAATTCCAAAAAATAAAAAAATGATCAGAAAAACATGAAACCTTGCTTGACATAATGTCATGCCACCAAGATGATGTGGTTAAAAAATTGGCGTGTTTGACGAAAGTTTGGACGCCCCCCCTCAGAAACCGGAGCAACTCACTAGAAGGCTCGTGGTTCCGAGAAGGAACAATGCATGTTTGATGACGAATGGGAGATAGCTTCCTCTTACGGCCTTCAATTTTTTTCTACATTTAACATGCACTAATACTAATGTCATGTGAAAATTTGGAAAATTCCAGGGGTCATTTGACCTTTTAAAGACATTTAAGTGATTTTCTAGCCATTTAATGACCGTAATTCAAATTTGAACTACATCTACATGCTACGGCTAACCATAACATTTTGAAAAATCATATTTGTGTACTTGTGTGCAAGTTAATTCCTTGTGCAATAAATTAGAAGGAATTTTCAAACATATTGGTCTCACAGCATGGACACATGCATGGAGTGACATGGCATTTTAATTCCAAAAAATTAAAAAATGATCAAAAAGACATGAAACCTTGCTTGATGTAATCTCATGCCACCAAGATGATGTGGTAAAAAAATTGGCCTGTTTGATGAAAGTTTGGACACCCCCCCTCACAAACCGGACCAACTCACTAGAAGGCTCATGGTTCCGAGAGGGAACAATGCATGTTTGATGACGAACGAGAGATAGCTTCCTCATACGGCCTTTAAATTTTTTTATATGTTAAACGTGCACTACTACAATTGTAATGTGAAAATTTAGAAAATTCTAAGGGTCATTTGATCTTTTAAATACATTTGAGTGATTTTCTAGCCCTTTCATGACCATAATTCAAATTTCAACTAAATCAACGCCTAACCATAACGGTTTGAAAAAAAATCATATTTATGTACTTGTGTGCGAGTTAATTGCATGTGCAGTAAATTAGAAGGAATTTTCAAACATATTGGTTTCACGGCATGGACACATGCATGGAGTGCGATGGCATTTTCATTCCAAAAAAATTAACAAATGATCAAAAAAACATGAAACCTTGCTTGGTGTAATATCATGCCACCAAGATGACGTGGTTAAAAAATCAAACCTTGCTTGTTCATTTCAATTTTACGCATTGTACCTAGTAGTTAAGTATCATCATGTACATGTGATGACATTATATATATATTCTGTGATGAACTAATCAACAATATATATATATTATGAATTCCATTTTCTATCTGTTTTTGTATACTAATTTGAATCTAGCTGTTATCATCCAGATATACAGAATGGAAAGTGTATATACACACATTGAAGCAGAACATATAAGAACGGAAAACAGAGTACACACATTGAAACAGAGCAATAAACAGAGCAATACTATGATTGCTATGAATACATAGCTATCCACAACAAAATAAAATGCGTCCATGAGAGCATGACCAGCAGCCCTTGCGTACGGTAGCTCTTGGCTCCGCCTGAACTTGTGCAGGCATTCGTCCAAGCGGTCGACACGCTCGCGGTACATCTGGAGCGCGATCTCGAGCTCCAAGTTGGCTATTTCATCGGAGATCACTAGCTCGAGGATGCGACAGCCATGTTCCTCTACTGCGCCCAGGTGGACACCTGGACCAAAGAGGCTATCGAGCCTACCGACCAGTGCGTTGGCATCGAGCAGGCCGCGGACAAGGCGAACGATGCGACCTATGCGGACGATGCGGCGGGCGTCTGGTGCAAGTACGGCACAGAGGTCCTCTGCCCACTCCTGGTGAGGAACGGGAGTACTGAGGGGACGTGTACCCAGCTGCCACGCCGTGTCGACAATAGACAAGTGCCGATGGATCCGCTCTTGCTGTGCGGCGCGCCGCGCCTCTCGCTCTACGGCGCTCCAACGGTCTCGCCGCGCGGCGAGCCGCATCCTATCGACGCGGATGCACCTAGCTTGCTCTGCGGCACGCCATCGAGCATATTGTGCAGCGAGCTGCAGCCTGTCGGCGTTGACATTCCTATCTTGATCCGCGGGCGCTCAAGCGCCATGCGCCAAGGGTCTGCTCAACCCTGGAAATGATGCGCATCACGGCGTCGTCCATCACGTTGCCGGGGAGCACCTCGGCCTCGACGGACCGTGGCGCCTGCTCGTTTTCATCGTCGATGAGGTTGATAGCAAATGCGGTGCTTTGGTGGGTTGGCATGCTTGGAAAAGGTGGACGTGCTACAGGCTGCACTTGTCGCCTCCGTGCGTCACCCGCCACCTAGGTTTATGCGCAATATCGCTGGGTGGCGGGAAACGGGTGAGGAAATGGCAGGAAACGGTGGCGTGTTCATAAAACGCCATCAATTAATGGAAACTTAGCATAGAAGAAACATCGAGCTAGCACAAGAAATAGATGATGATCAGATGAACACGGACCACACTAGGGAACCTGTCGGTGATGAATTCATCAATCGCAAATGGTTGTATACTAGCAAGCGTTTGCCCATAACACACATGGCTTATTCAATCACAAACAGGTCGGATGGATCAACTGTATGCCTGATACGTCTCCAACATATCTATAATTTTTTATTGTTCCATGCTATTATATTATCTGTTTTGGATATTTATTGGCTTTATTATGCACTTTTATATTATTTTTGGGACTAATCTATTGACCGAAGGCCTAGTGCAAATTGCTGTTTTTTTGCCTATTTTAGTGTTTCATAGAAAAGGAATATCAAACGGAATCCAAACGGAATGAAACCTTCGCGAGGATCTTTTTTGGAACAAATGCAATCCAGTAGACTTGGAGTGGACGTCAAGGAAGCAGCGAGGCGGCCACGAGGTAGGGCGGCGTGCCCCCCCACCCTCGTGGGCCCCTCGCAGCTCCACCGACCTACTTCTTTCACCTATATATACTCTCATACCCTAAAGACATCTAGGGGAGCCACAAAACCACTTTTCCACCGCCGCAACCTTCTGTACCCGTGAGATCCCATCTGGGGACCTTTTCCGCGATCGGCCGGAGGGGGATTCGATCACGGAGGGCTTCTACATCAACACCATAGCCTCTCCGATGATGTGTGAGTACTTTACCACAGACCTTGGGCCCATAGTAATTAGCTAGATGGATTTTTCTCTCTCTTTGGATCTCAATACAAAGTTCTCCTTGATGTTCTTGGAGATCTATTCGATGTAATTCTTTTTGCTGTGTGTTTGCCGAGATCTGATGAATTGTGGGTTTATGATTAAGATTATCTATGAACAATATTTGATTCTTCTCTGAATTCATATGCATGATTTGATATCTTTGCAGGTTTCTTAGAATTATTAGTTTGGTTTGGCCTAGTAGATTGATCTTTCTTGCAATGGGAGAAGTGCTTAGCTTTGGGTTCAATCTTGCGGTGTCCTTTCCGAGTGACAGTAGGGGCAGCAAGGCACGTATTGTATTGTTGCCATCGAGGATAAAAAGATGGGGTTTATATCATATTGCTTGAGTTTATCCCTCTACATCATGTCATCTTGCATAATGCGTTACTCTGTTCTTTTGACCTTAATACTCTAGATGCATGCTGGATAGCGGTCGATGTGTGGAGTAATAGTAGTAGATGCAGAATCATTTCGCTCTAGTTGACACGTACGTGATGCCTATGTTCATGATCATGCCTAGATATCATCATAACTATGTGCTTTTCTATCAATTGCTCGGTAGTAATTTGTTCACCCACCATAATTTATGCTATCTTGAGAGAAGCCACTAGTGAAACCCATGGCCCCCGGGTCTACTTTACATCATATAAGTTTCCGATCTACAATTCTAGTTTACTATTTATTTTGCAATCTTTACTTTTCAATCTATAAAAAAATACCAAAAATATTTATCTTATTATCTCTATTAGATCTCACTTTCGTAAGTGACCGTGAAGGGATTGACAACCCCTTTATCGCGTTGGTTGTGAGGTTCTTGTTTGTTTGTGCAGGTACTAGGTGACTTGAGTGTAGTCTCCTACTAGATTGATACCTTGGTTCTCAAAAACTAAGGGAAATACATACGCAACTTTGCTGCATCACCCTTTCCTCTTCAAGGGAAAACCAACGCACGCTCAAGAGGTAGCAAGAAGGATTTCTGGCACCGTTGCCGAGGATATCTACGCCAAGTCAAGACATACTAAGTACCCATCACAAACCCTTATCCCTCGCATTACATTATTTGCCATTTGCCTCTCGTTTTCCTCTCCCCCACTTCACCCTTGCCGTTTTATTCGCCTCTTTTTTGTTCGCCCTTTCTCCGTCCATCTCTTTTCGCTTGCCTCTTGTGTGATTGTTTGTTGGATTGATTGTTTGTCACGATGGCTCAAGATAATACCAAATTATGTGGCTTTTCCGATACCAACAATAATGATTTTATTTTCACTCCGATTGCTCCTCTTACCAATGCTGAATCTTGTGAAATTAATACCGCTTTATTGAATCTTGTCATGAAAGATCAATTTGCTGGCCTTCCTAGTGAAGATGCTGCTACCCATCTAAACATCTTTGTTGATTTATATGATATGCAAAAGAAGAAATATGTGGATAATGATATTGTTAAATTGAAGCTATTTCCGTTTTCTCTTAGAGATCGTGCTAAAGCTTGGTTCTCTTATTTGCCAAAAAATAGTATTGATTCATGGAATAAGTGCAAAGATGCTTTTATCTCTAAGTATTTTGCTCCCGCTAAGATCATCTCTCTTAGAAACGATATTATGAACTTTAAGCAACTTGATCATGAGCATGTTGCACAAGCTTGGGAGAGGATGAAATTAATGATACGTAATTGCCCTAGTCATGGTTTGAATTTATGGATGATTACACAAATTTTTATGCTGGATTGAATTTTGCTTCTAGAAATCTTTTAGATTCGGCCGTGGGAGGCACTTTTATGGAAATCACTTTAGGAGAAGCTACTAAACTCCTAGATAATATTATGGTTAATTATTCTCAATGGCACACAGAAAGATCTACTAATAAAGAATTTCATGCGATAGAAGAGATTAATGTTTTGAGTGGGAAGATGGATGAACTTATGAAATTGTTTGCTAATAAGAGTGCTTCTTCTGATCCTAATGATATGCCTTTTTCCACTTTGATAGAGAACAATAATGAATCTATGGATGTGAATTTTGTTGGTAGGAACAATTTTGGTAACAACGTGTATAAAGGAAATTTCAATTCTAGGCCGTTTCCTAGTAATTCCTCTAATAATTACAGTAATTCCTACATCAACTCTTATGGAAATTTTAGTAAGATGCCATCTGATTTTGAGACTAGCGTTAAAGAATTTATGAATTCGCAAAAGAATTTCAATGCTTTGCTTGAAGAAAAATTGCTTAAGATTGATGAGTTGGCCAGGAACGTGGATAGAATTTCTCTTGATGTTGATTCTTTGAAACTTAGATCTATCCCACCTAAGCATGATACCAATGAGTCTCTCAAAGCCATGAGAATTTCCATTGATGAGTGCAAAGAAAGAACCGCTAGGATGCGTACTAAAAAGGATTGCTTTGTGAAGGCGTGTTCTTCTAGCTTTCATGATAATAATGATGAAGATCTAAAAGTGATTGGTGTGTCTCCTATTAAATCTTTGTTTGCCAATATGAATCTTAATAAAGATGGGACTGGAGATGAGTCAACTTTAGTTAGAAGGTGTCCCAATAATTCATAGTTTTTAGATCTTGATGCAAAAATTGGTAAAAGTGGGATTGAAGAGGTCAAAACTATACATAGCAATGAACCCACTATTTTGGATTTCAAGGAATTAATTATGATAATTGCTCTTTGATTGATTGTATTTCCTTGTTGCAATCTGTGTTAAATTCTCCTCATGCTTATGATCAAAACAAAGCTTTTACTAAACACATCGTCGACGCTTTGATGCAATCCCATAAAGAAAAGCTTGAACTAGAAGGTTGTATTCCTATGAAACTTTATGATGAGTGGGAACCTACTATCAAAATTAATATTGAAGATTATGAATGCTATGCTTTATGTGATTTGGGTGCGAGTGTTTCCACGATTCCAAAAACTTTGTTGATGTGTTAGGTTTCCGTGAATTTGATGATTATTCTTTAAATTTGCATCTTGCGGATTCCACTATTAAGAAACCTATGGGAAGGATTAATGATGTTGTTATTGTTGCAAATAGGAATTATGTGCCCGTATATTTCATTGTTCTTGATATAGATTGCAATCCTACATGTCCTATTATTCTTGGTAGACCTTTCCTTAAAACGATTGGTGCAATTATTGACATGAAAGAAGGAAATATTAGATTCCAATTTTCGTTAAGGAAAGGCATGGAACGCTTTCCTAGAAAGAGAATTAAATTACCTTATGAATCTATTATGAGAGCCACATATGGATTTGCCTACCAAAGATGGCAATACCTAGATCTATCCTTGCTTTTTATGCCTAGCTAGGGGCGTTAAACGATAGCGCTTGTTGGGAGGCAACCCAATTTTATTTTTATTCCTTGCTTTTTTTCCTGTTTAGTAATAAATAATTTATCTAGCCTCTGTTTTGGTTGTGTTTTTTGTGTTTAATTAGTGTTTGTTCCAAGTAGAACCATTGGGAAGACTTGGGGAAAGTCTTTTTGATCTTGCTGTAAAAAACAGAAACTTTAGCGCTCACGAGAATTGCTGCCATTTTATTTGGAAAGTGATATTTAGTTTATTTTTAAGATGAAATAGATAAATTCTCACGTCCAGAAATTTATTTTAGAATTTTTGGGGTTCATAAGTATTTGCGAGCTACAGATTACTACAGACATTTCTGTTTTTGACAGATTCTGTTTTTTGTGTGTTTGTTATTTTGATGAATCTATGGCTAGTAATAGTTTATAAACCATAAAAAGTTGGAATACAGTAGGTTTAACACCAATATAAATAAAGAATGAGTTCATTACAGTACCTTGAAGTGGTGTTTTGTTTTCTTTCGCTAACGGAGCTCACGAGATTTTCTGTTAAGTTTTGTGTTGTGAAGTTTTCAAGTTTTGGGTAAAGATTTGATGGATTATGGAACAAGGAGTGGCAAGAGACTAAGCTTGGTATGCCCAAGGCACCCCAAGGTAAAATCCAAGGACACCAAAAAGCCTAAGCTTGGGGATCCCCTCTTTTGTCTTCGTTCATCGGTAACTTTACTTGGAGCTATATTTTTATTCACCACATGATATGTGTTTTGCTTGGAGTCTTGTATGATTTGAGTCTTTGATTTTTAGTTTACCACAATCATCCTTTTGTACACACCTTTTGAGAGAGACACACATGAATCGGAATTTATTAGAATACTCTATGTGCTTCACTTATATCTTTTGAGCTATATAAGTTTTTGCTCTAGTGCTTCACTTATATCTTTTAGAGCACGGGTGGTTTTATTTTATAGAAATAATTGATCTCTCATGCTTCACTTATATTATTTTGAGAGTCCTTTAGAACAGCATGGTAATTTGCTTTTAGGCATAATAAAAACTTTCATATAAGTGCATTGAATACTATGAGAAGTTTGATACTTGATAATTGTTTTGAGATATGGAGATGGTGATATTAGAGTCATGCTAGTTGAGTAGTTGTGAATTTGAGAAATACTTGTGTTGAAGTTTGTGATTCCCGTAGCATGCATGTATGGTGAACCGTTATGTGATGAAGTCGGAGCATGATTTATTTATTGATTGTCTTCCTTATGAGTGGCGGTCGGGGACGAGCGATGGTCTTTTCCTACCAATCTATCCCCCTAGGAGCATGCGCGTAGTACTTTGTTTCGATAACTAATAGATTTTTGCAATAAGTATGTGAGTTCTTTATGACTAATGTTGAGTCCATGGATTATACACACTCTACCCTTCCACATTTGCTAGCCTCTCTATTACCGCACACTTTTCGCCGGTATCATACACCCACCATATACCTTCCTCAAAACAGCCACCATACCTACCTATTATGGCATTTCCATAGCCATTCCGAGATATATTGCCATGCAACTTTCCACCGTTCCGTTTGTTATGACACGCTTCATCATTGTCATATTGCCATGCATGATCATGTAGTTGACATCGTATTTGTGGCAAAGCCACCTTCATAATTTTTTCATACATGTCACTCTTGTTTCTCCTTCCGACCAGCCATGTACACGAGCCCTGCCGTACGTATGCGACGAGTAGGCGTTCGAGACCCCGCCCGTATGTACACATATCGTGGCCGTATTTTTCTTTCTTGCACCCTGGCCGCTGTACGTACGTGTACATGCTACGTGCGCGCCTCTACTAAGACACGTGCGCGCCTCTACATCGACCAGTATATATGTACGTACACGTTCGCGACCAGAATGACAACGCTACGTACGCTTTGACCAGGTGGGTCCCGACTGTCAGGCACTTCCTTGCGTGCGAAGATGTAGATGGTGGGTTCCAGCAGTCAGGGGCAAACGTATTTTTCGCGAAATACAGTGGCCCATCCAGTGGGTCCCCGCTGTTAGGTGGAGGAATAATTATTTTGCGCGTAATAAGGAGGCACCTCCTTGCTGCGGCCGTGGACCCAGTTGTCAGCGTCTCCATGCACAGTACTCTTCCGATGGAAGTCAGTCGTTGACCACATTGACCACGCCGCGCCGAGAGCACCATGGTGGTGGACGACGGCGGGGCCTAGGAAGGGGACGACGCGGAGCCGGGGAAGATGCGACAGTGGAAGCCTGCGCGGAGAGGAGTACGAGGGTTCACTGGTTCGGCTGCGGTGTGAGGCTGTCGTCGCCGCAGGGCCTAGCCAGCGGTGGGAATAGTAGGGGGCGGTGAGGCCTCTGCGGCAGCACAGCCGGCCACGGGAGGCAGGAGCATGCGGCACGACCGGCGCTGCTTTGGGCGGCTGGAGCAAGAAGACCAGAGGTTGAAGAAGCACTACGGCCGTTGGATGGACATCGTACGGTCACTGGAGCTAGAATCGTTCATATTGACTAAGTTGACAAAGCCCTTCGTCCCCGTCAACTTAGTAGGCCCACAAGTCAGCCTCCCACCAAGGTGGGTCCCAGCTAGCCGGGGGAGTATTCATTTTTTGTGCGTAATAAGGAGGCACTTCCGGTGGGTCCGAGCTGACAGCGGGGGGAACATTTTTTTGCGAAATACGGTGGCCCGTTCGGTGGGTCCCAGCAGTCAGGGGGAAACGATTTTTTTCGCAAAATACTGGTGGCCCGTCCGGTGTGTCCCCGCTATCAGGTGGAGGAATAATTATTTTCCGCGTAATAAGGAGGCAATTCCTTGCGGCTGCCGTGGACCCAGCTGTCAGCCTCTCCATGTACAGTACTCTTCCGATGGAAGTCGGTCGTTGACCACATTGACCACACCGCACCGAGAGCACCACGACGGTGGACGACGGCGAGGCATAGGAAGGGGACGACGCGGAGCCGGGGAAGACGCGGCAGTGGATGCCCACGCGGAGAGGAGTACGAGCGTTCACCTATTCGGCTGCGGTGTGAGGCTGCCGTTCGCCGCAGAATAACAGGGGTGTGGGTGAGTAGAGGGATGCCCTGGCCAGCGGTGGGAGTAGTAGGGGGCGCCGAGGCCTGCGCGGCAGCACAGCCGGCCACGGGAGGCGGGAGTAGGCGGTCCCACCGGCGGTGCTTTGGCGGCTGGAGCAAGAAGATCAGAGATTGAAGAAACACGACGGCCGTTGGATTGACATCCAACGGTTACGTCTGCTAGAATCGTTTGTTGATGTATATAATAACTAAAAAAATCTTGCATACGCGTCAACTAAACAGGCCCACAAGTCAAACACCTCCCTCTTTTTTAATAATTTATATATAGCTCATGGCAACTTCTTATGCAATTTATTGCAGTCATTTTTTTTGGTTGGCCAGGGCCAATTTCGCATATTTCTGTGGGTTCCAAACTATTTTTAATACCGAAATGTCCAGCCAGATTTAAAGTACTTTGAAGATATATTTAAATTAGGTTAATGCCCAGTGAAATAGGAATATGGATATATAATAAAATTCAGAAATTATGAAAGTAATTGCCAATTTGTCATCTGTTTTTATATTTACAACCCATTTCATATTACTTTCAAGATTTGCAGGCGTCTTGAAAGAGTTGCAGCCCATCAGGGCGTAGAAAAATAAGTAGGCCTGGATTGGGTATTCGTCAGAAAAAATAAACTGGGCTCATTTTCACAAAGAAAAAATAGCTGGGCTGGTCACATGGTGAACATAAAATATAAGCCAGGGCTAGACGGGCCACAGCCCAGTTCAAACCCTGCTCCGTCTCAACAATACCAAACAAAAAAAACTGCTCGAGTAGCTACGTCCCAGGTGTTAGCCGATCTTGTGCTGTTCTCTTGTCTATTGACTATATACGCTCACAATGTCATGGGTCCCAGATGTCAGGAAAACACTAGGAGGAAGCATTTTATTTTTCCATACGCTGACATGGTGGGGCCCTACTGTCATCCTCTCCACGTACTTCTGCCGATTCCTGTTGTTTGTTGACCATGTTGACAATGCGAGAGGGCGGCGCCGCGGCCAGTGCACCAAAGCGCGTGGAGGACGTCGGCGTTAACGATTTAGGAGACGGTGGGGCGGCGATGCGTGCGCTGAGACGCAGCTAGCCGTGGGAGGCGGAAGCAGGCGGCCCCGCCGGTCCTGGTTTGGTTTTGGCGGCTGGAGGAAGACAGGACTGAAGAAACACGGCAGACTGTAAAACATTTATGATGAGTGGTAACCTACAATAAAAATAAAAATTAAAGATCATGTTATGCTTTGTGTGATTTGGGTGCTGGTGTTTCCACGATCCCAAAAACTTTGCGTGATTTGCTAGGTTTGCGTGAATTTGATGATTGTTCTTTAAACTTGCACCTTGCGCATTCCACTATTAAGAAACCTATGGGAAGAGTTAATGATGTTCTTATTGTTGCAAATAGGAATTATGTGCCCGTAGATTTCATTGCTCTTGATATAGATTGCAATACTTCATGTCCTATTATTCTTGGTAGACCTTTCCTTAGAACAATTGGTGCAATTATTGATATGAAGGAAGGGAATATTAGATTCCAATTTCCGTTAAGGAAAGGCATGGAACACTTCCCTAGAAATAAAATTAAATTACCATATGAATCTATTATGAGATCCACTTATGGATTGCCTACCAAAGATGGCAATAACTAGATCTATCCTCGCTTTTATGCCTAGCTAGGGGCGTTAAACGATAGCGCTTGTTGTGAGGCAACCCAATTTTATTTTTATTCCTTGCTTTTTGTTCCTGTTTAGTAATAAATAATTTATCTAGCCTCTGTTTTGGTTGTGTTTTTTGTGTTTAATTAGTGTCTGTGCCAAGTAGAACCGTTGGGAAGACTTGGGGAAAGTCTTTTTGATCTTGCTGTAAAAAACAGAAACTTTAGCGCTCACGAGAATTGCTGCCATTTTTTATTGTAAAGTGATATTTAGTTAATTATTTTTGCATATGATTAATATATAAATTCCTCACGTCCATAAAGTTATTTTAGAATTTTTTGGGTTCCATAAGTATGCGTTTGATACAGATTACTACAGACTGTTCTGTTTTTGACAGATTCTGTTTTTCGTGTGTTGTTTGCTTATTTTGATGAATCTATGGCTAGTAATGGAGTTTATAAACCATATAAAAGTTGGAATACGGTAGTTTTAACACCAATATAAATAAATAATGAGTTCATTACAGTACCTTGAAGTGGTGTTTTGTTTTCATTCGCTAACGGAGCTCACGAGATTTTCTGTTAAGTTTTGTGTTGTGAAGTTTTCAAGTTTTGGGTAAAGATTCGATGGATTATGGAACAAGGAGTGGAAAGAGCCTAAGATTGGGAATGCCCAAGGCACACCAAGGTAAAATCCAAGTACAACAAAAATCCTAAGCTTGGGGATGCCCCGGAAGGCATCCCCTCTTTTGTCTTCGTTCATCGGTAACTTTACATGGAGCTATATTTTTATTCACCACATGATATGTGTTTTGCTTGGAGCGTCTTGTATGATTTGAGTCTTTGATTTTTAGTTTACCACAATCATCCTTGTTGTACACACCTTTTGAGAGAGACACACATGAATCAGAATTTATTAGAATACTCTATGTGCTTCACTTATATCTTTTGAGCTATATAGTTTTTGCTCTAGTGCTTCACTTATATCTTTTAGAGCACGGTGGTGGTTTTATTTTATAGAAATAATTGATCTCTCATGCTTCACTTATATTATTCTGAGAGCCTTTAGAACAGCATGGTAATTTTCTTTTAGTAATAATAAAAACTTTCATATAAGTGCATTGAATACTATGAGAAGTTTGATACTTGATAATTGTTTTGAGATATGGAGATGGTGATATTAGAGTCATGCTAGTTGAGTAGTTGTGAATTTGAGAAATACTTGTGTTGAAGTTTGTGATTCCAGTAGCATGCACGTATGGTGAACCGTTATGTGATGAAGTCGGAGCATGATTTATTTATTGATTGTCTTCCTTATGAGTGGCGGTCGGGGATGAGCGATGGTCTTTTCCTACCAATCTATCCCCCTAGGAGCATGCGCATAGTACTTTGTTTCGATAACTAATAAATTTTTGCAATAAGTATGTGAGTTCTTTATGACTAATGTTGAGTCCATGGATTATATGCACCCTCACCCTTCCACATTTGCTAGCCTCTCTATTACCGCGCACTTTTCGCCGGTATCATACACCCACCATATACCTTCCTCAAAACAGCTACCATACCTACCTATTATGGCATTTCCATAGCCATTCCGAGATATATTGTCATGCAACTTTCCACCGTTCTGTTTGTTATGACACACTTCATCATTATCATATTGCCATGCATGATCATGTAGTTGACATCGTATTTGTGGCAAAGCCACCTTTCATGATTATTTCATACATGTCACTCTTGATTCATTGCATATCCCGGTACACCGCCAGAGGCATTCACATAGAGTCATATTTTGTTCTAAGTATTGAGTTGTAAGTAAAAAGAAGTGTGATGATCATCATTATTAGAGCATTATCCCAGTGAGGAAAGGATGATGGAGACTATGATTCCCCCACAAGTCAGGATGAGACTTCGAACAAAAAAAAGAGGCCAAAAGAAAAAGAAAGAAAGAAGGCCCAAATAAAAAATGAGAGAAAAAGAGAGAAGGGACGATGTTACTATACTTTTTCCACACTTGTGCTTCAAAGTAGCACCATGATCTTCATGATAGAGAGTCTCCTATGTTGTCACTTTTATAAACTAGTGGGAATTTACATTATAGAACTTGGCTTGTATATTCCAATGATGGGCTTCCTTAACTTGCCCCAGGTCTTCGTGGGCAAGCAAGTTAGATGCACACCCACTTAGTTTCTTTTGTTGAGCTTTCATACACTTATAGCTCTAGTGCATCCGTTGCATGGCAATCCCTACTCACTCGCATTGATATATTATGGGCATATCCATAGCCCGTTAATACACCTAGTTGATGTGAGACTATCTTCTCCTTTTTTTTGTCTTCTCCACAACCACCATTCTATTCCACATATAGTGCTATGTCCATGGCTCACGCTCATGTATTGCATGAAAGTTGAAAAGTTTGAGAACATCAAAAGTATGAAACAATTGATTGGCTTGTCATCGGGGTTGTGCATGATTTAATATTTTGTGTGATGAAGATAGAGCATAGCCAGACTATATGATTTTGTAGGCATAACTTTCTTTGGCCATGTTATTTGAGAAGACATGATTGCTTAGTTAGTATGCTTGAAGTATTATTATTTTTATGTCAATATTAAACTTTTATCCTGAATCTTTCGGATCTGAACATTCGTGCCACAATAAATAAAATTACATTGAGAAATATGTTAGGAAGCATTCCACATCAAAAATTCTGTTTTTATCATTTACCTACTCGAGGACGAGCAGGAATTAAGCTTGGGGGTGCTTGATACGTCTCCAACGTATCTATAATTTTTTATTGTTCCATGCTATTATATATTCTGTTTTGGATGTTTAATGGGCTTATTTATACACTTTTATATTATTTTTGGGACTAACCTATTAACCGGAGGCCCAGCCCAAATTGATGTTTTTTTGTGCATATTTCAGTGTTTCGCATAAAAAGAATATCAAACGGAGTCCAAACGGAATGAAACCTTCGGGAGCGTGATTTTTGGAACAAACGTGATCCACAGGAATTGGGGTGGACGTCAAGCAATCAACAAGGAGGCCACAAGGCAGGGGGCGCGCCTACCTCCCTGGGTGCGCCCTCCACCCTCGAGGGCCCCTCATGGCTCCACCGACCTACTTCCTCCTCCTATATATACCTATGTATCCTGAAAACATCAGAGGGCACTAGGAAAACCTAATTCCACCGCCGCAACCTTCTGTACCTGTGAGATCCCATCTTGGGGCCTTTTCCGACGCTCCGCCGGAGGGGGCATTGATCACGGAGGGCTTTTACATCGACACCATAGCCTCTCTGATGATGTGTGAGTAGTTTACCTCAGACCTTCTGGTCAATAGTTATTAGCTAGATGGCTTCTTCTCTCTCTTTGGATCTCAATACAAAGTTCTCCTCGATTCTCTTGGAGATCTATTCGATGTAATCTTCTTTTGCGGTGTGTTTGTCGAGATCCAATGAATTGTGGGTTTATGATCAGGATTATCTATGAACAATATTTGAATCTTCTCTTAATTCTTTTATGTATGATTGGTTATCTTTGCAAGTCTCTTCGAATTACCAGTTTGGTTTGGCCTACTAGATTGATCTTTCTTGCAACGGGAGAAGTGCTTAGCTTTGGGTTCAATCTTGCGGTGCTCGATCCCAGTGACAGTAGGGGAAACGACACATATTGTATTGTTGCCATTGAGGATAAAAAGATGGGGTTTATATCATATTGCATGAGTTTATCCCTCTACATCATGTCATCTTGCTTAAAGCGTTACTCCGTTCTTATGAACTTAATACTCTAGATGCATGTTGGATAGCGGTCGATGTGTGGAGTAATAGTAGTAGATGCAGGCTGCAGTCGGTCTACTTGTCACGGACGTGATGCCTATATACATGATCATACCTAGATATTCTCATAACTATGCTCAATTCTATCAATTGCTCGACAGTAATTTGTTCACCCATCGTAATACTTATGCTATCTTGAGAGAAGCCACTAGTGAAACCTATGGCCCCCGGGTCTATTCTCCATCATATAAGTTTCCAATCTATTTTATTTTGCAATCTTTACTTTCAATTTATATCATAAAAATACCAAAAATATTTATCTTATTATTATCATCTCTATCAGATCTCACTCTTGCAAGTGGTCGTGAAGGGATTGACAACCCCATTATCGCGTTGGCTGCGAGGTTCTTATTTGTTTGTGTAGGTACGAGGTGACTCGAGCGTGGTCTCCTACTGGATTGATACCTTGCTTCTCAAAAACTGAGGGAAATACTTACGCTGCTTTGCTGCATCACCCTTTCCTCTTCAAGGGAAAACCAACACATGCTCAAGAGGTAGCACCAATGTCACCCAGGCCTAGGTTGAGGCCATCCACGCCAAGATTGAGGATGCGCACGCCAAGATATTCCAGGCCACCTCGGAATCCAGCATGCAACCCATGTCCGTAAAGGAAGCGGTGGCCATGGATCACCTGCTTCCTCATGAGGTCGCTGAGCAGGAGCTAGAGATGCAGGAGGGGGCGGTGATCGAGGAGCACCGGGAGGAGGAGTTGCGCGTGGCCGAGGTCGAGGTAGAGAAAAGTCTTTCCGTCGAGGAATCAGTGGTGGAGTACCAACGCGAGCTCTGGCGCAGCCACTACTACGATTACTACAACCTTGAGGGCGGCGCCGAGGATGAGGACGCGGTCGACTACAGCAGGGGGGCGCGGAGTCCACCAACGGCGACATGTCGCCAGGACAAGTCATCGACATCTCATCTCACACCGGCGATGCATAGGCCGGTGCGACAGTGGATTTGTTAAAATTATGGTTTTTAATGTTGGTCTTTTGTTAGAGCAATGTTTAGGTCAACTGGCTCTGTTTAATTACTAAAATTGCTCGATTCAGTAAGTGTGGTATGTCTGCTGTACACTCTTTTGTGTGCCCAAATTAGCAAGCGATGTTAAATTATGCAATGACATACCCGGGGAAATTTCCACCAAAATTTGAATTATCAAACTCATCCCATGCGCGTAAAGTAGAAGAATCTTTTGCGATGCACACATTCGTTCAAAGGGAATGGTCCAGCGGCACCGCGCGCAAAGTTTCCGTCCACATTTCCAAAATTTTGGCCTACCGCCAAAATATCTACCCCCTCCCCCTTCACCACCCCTTTTCTCCCCGTCCACAAGTCACATTTCCCCTGTTTCCTCATTCCTTCCTTCCTAAGCTATAGCCACTTCCTCACTTGCTTCCTCGCTCTCGCCGTCTCGCATCCTACCACCGGGGTCGCCATGGTCTTCTTCAAAGACCTCTCCAGCGGTTCCTCTCCGGAGACGACTCCTTCACCACCCAGGTATGCCTCTCTTCTCTCTCGGGCTATGACCTAGAATGAAGGATTTTTACCCGACGGTCGATTTGAGTCATTTCTTCCTCTTGTAGCTCCCTATGACCATCAGTGGCAACGAATGGAGCGGGGTGGCTGAAGATCTATCTGCTCATTGTCACCATCAATCTCCATGTGTGAAGCTAGTTGTGTTTGAATCTGTGGACGGTGAGTGGAAGTTTCTGGCGTGTGCAGAGAAGGTTAGACCCTCTTTCATTGTTACAAATCATTTTCTAGATGTGATTCAGACACTGTCACGGTCCCAATCCATTCATATCACACCTTCAACCAAATGCATCCTAAGGCAGTGTCACAGTTTGTACCTAGTATGTAAAACTGTTGCCATCTCATTAGTAGTGCCATTAGAAAATTATTTGGACCGCTTCAGCAGTTTGTGCAGCCAACTTTGGTCCACACATCCGAGCAGCCAAGCAGTAAAATACTAAATCTTTATGGCATGAAGGAACTGGGCATCAGAGCAACTAGGTGCTCCGGAGTCTGGGTCCCTGATTTTTTTTCTGCTGCATCGGCTCGCAAGTGTAGGGCGCCGGTGCGAGATGTAGCAATAGTTGTCTTTACACCAGTTTTGGCATACATAGTGGACGGCCTTAGTGCTATTAGTTCTATGTTACTAAATTTATGCATGTACACACATGTTAGTATCAATTTGCTGTCATCCAAACAATGTCGCTATGCTGTTGCAGTTATATTTACCTTCCTCAAAAATGTTCAATTTGTTATTTATTGTACATGAGTAAGAACTTGTAGCATTGTTGTAGTTAATTGTAGCTTCTGATGTTCCAGAATTTGGTTGTTGTCTCAGTAGCAATTAATTCATTTGCACATTGAACTTTTTGAGAAGATATGTCATAATTAACATGTTTCTTTAGTTTTTCAAAATAAGCATTGGTGATTTTCTATGTTGCTATAAACCCATTTCCCCTACAATTGTTACTGATCTGGTTTTAAATATTATAGGATGAACGGAAGTGTTCTTACTTGGAGTGGGTTGATCAAGAGTGGCCACAGTCTTTGAAGATGTGCCTAGCGAAGCTCTGGGGCATGTATGAGGAAGAGAACAGAGGTAGGCTTAGAGAAAGTATTGTCAACGCTGAAGAATATTTAAAGATGCGGGATAAAAAGAGGAAGGTGGAGAATGAGCTCAGATTTTTTAAATCAGACTTTGCTAAGATGGTGTTGGCAAAGGAGGAGGCACTTTCCTAGTTGCCCAGCGCAAAAAAAGTTCTTACTGAACTGAAAGCAGAGGTGGATAAGACGAGCCTGGATGATCTCGATTAGGGAAATGAATATATTTTTCTAATATATTTTTTATGAAGTTGAACTAGCTATATGTTGTACTGTGTTGTTTCCATGTAGCTATCGTACTATGATGTTATAATATATTTATGTGCCTGATATGAAATTGGCAAACAGATGTTCAATATGAAATGTGAATTTGTGTAATACTGAAATTATTAATTGTAAACTAATAAACCTGCTAAATGTTTCATGGAACTTTGAAAACTGTTCTAGCAGTAAAAGCGCTTGTGATGGACAGTCCAATGCCACACGGGTTTCTTCATCAAATCGTGTGTGATGTAGTTGATAAAAGCAAATAGTTAATCAAGGCAGACCGTGTGTGATAGTTACACCTTTCACACACGAGCCTACACATAGAACTATGTGGGATGTACATACGAACGGAAACGTTTCCCCTGGATTGGCTGTGTGGGATGTACATAAGAATGGAAACGTATTCCTTGGATTGACTGTGTGTGATATACATACGAACGGAAACGTTTTCCCTGGGTTGACTGTGTGGGATGTACATAAGAACGGAAACTTATTCCTTGGATTGACTGTGTGTGATATACACACAAACGGAAATGTTTTTGGGGAATTCACCATGTGGGATGTACATACGAACGGAAATGATTGGGTTTCGATGCCTCGCCCGATCGCACACGAGCTCATTTTGCCCCAGCCTGTGTCCCAGGAAGGCCTATCCCCGACGATTTCTGGGTCATGTGGGAAGGACCCCCTATCACCCACACTCACTTGGCGACGGCTCCAAATGTCATCATGGAAAGGGGTTGAAAACCGTTTGTATAGCACCGACGTGTACCAGTGGGTGGGGTAATACCCTACGTCTTTCTTGTTGTTATTTATTGATGGTGGAATACCTCGTGTGAGTGTTTACAATGAGATGAATGGAATACTACCGAGAGTTTTTCTATGAGAGAATAGATGGAATGGGAGCCCCCTAGCCTCCCCTTATATACATGGCGGAGCCTGGGGTTTTACAAGGAGATGTGGTCTAGGCCGCCGCCATCAACTTGGGGGAGTGATCAGGGAACGCTTATCCATTTCTCCGCCCCCCCCCCCCTCGGTCGTCACGTGTGTAATGGGCCTATAAGCCCCCTGGCGGGATTGCTGTTGGGCTCCTTGTTGGTGAGCCATCCTCAGTGTATTACACTGTCAGTAGCCCCCGAGCGCGCCGGAGGTCACAGAAGTTGATCTTCAAGGTCTTCGGTGAGCTCTTTTTCATCTAGTGCTTGGCCTTTAAAAATTTCCCTTGGGGAGCTCGGCTCTCCGGGGATCTCGCTCTAGTCCGACCTCTGATGAGGCCCCTGTGATGGGTAACCTATGACGAGGTCTCCGTCAGTAGGCCTCCTGAAGACTGAAGCACTACAGATCCATCTTTCTTAATTAAATCGAGGTTTTTCAGGATGTCGTTGGATGGATCCTGCCAATAGTGCTCCGTCATGATGATAACTTCAGAATTCGTGCACCCATGCCTTGCCATGTGGGAAACCGCATGAGACGTGGAGCACGTGTCACGCATTGAGGTCCGTCCGTTTAGTTTTGGGAAGCTATAAGGAGGAAAAAAGGAGAAAGGTTTTCTCTTTCCCCATCTTCTTCATTTCCGCCCTTACGCATCCCGCTCCTTTGGCCGTGCCGCCGTTGCCAGTTCCTTGCGTTTCGCCTCTACGGTCCTCAATCCTTAGCACCTCCACTGACATGGCTAAGAACTGGAGCGAGGGGAGAGCTCGTGCCTCGAGCCAAGATCCGCCCACCGCCACGACAGAGAAGAAGCGGAAGCGGACTGCCACTAAACACAAAACAAAGAAACCACGGGAGGCCAATAAGATCATGGGGAAATGGTTTCCTCTACGGTCTCCTCTGAGGCTACTCATAGTGGGAGTAACTTAAGTAGTAACATAACGCACTTCAAAAAGATGTTTGCTTATGTGGTATGTAGTTAACGAGAAGTGGTAACATAATATGTTATTGTAACATAGCGCTTCCCAAGACAAGATGAGTCTACAAGCCATTAAATGAAGCCACATATGACACTACTGGTATGTTACTTTGCACTATGAAGGTAGTAACTTAGACTAGTGTCATATGCATGACAGTAGTATAAGTTACTCCCCACTATGACCAGCCTGAGGAGCTTGACCTTCTCGAGGAGCTTGACCTTCTCGTGTTGGAGAAATCGGTGCCGACATATCTGTTGTGATTAATTAGCATATATTAATCAGAGGGAAAATCTCCTCTTGTCTAACAGTGCGTGTGGTTCTCTATAGCAACCGACGCGTCTCCTTTTTCTCAACCATCATGACTTCTAGGCTATGACGGTTCTTATAAAGACGCCTCTTACTTGCGTCTCTTGTACTCATATAAATAGCTACTCTATCAATACAAAGATTAGTGGATCAATTTTCACTCAAACACAACCATCATGACTTCTAGCCTATGACGGTTCTTATAAAGACGCCTCTTACTTGCGTCTCTTGTACTCATATAAATAGCTACTCTATCAATACAAAGATTAGTGGATCAATTTTCACTCAAACACAACCATCATGACTTCTAGCCTATGACGGTTCTTATAAAGACGCCTCTTACTTGCGTCTCTTGTACTCATATAAATAGCTACTCTATCAATACAAAGATTAGTGGATCAATTTTCACTCAAACACAACCATCATGACTTCTAGCCTATGACGGTTCTTATAAAGACGCCTCTTACTTGCGTCTCTTGTACTCATATAAATAGCTACTCTATCAATACAAAGATTAGTGGATCAATTTTCACTCAAACACGTTATCATGCACGCTCTGCCGAGAGCACAGGAAGGCCTCGCCGACGGTGAGATGCCTGGACTCATCTCTTTCTTCCTCCGCCTCATCCGTGCGGACGGCGGCTGTCGCCGTTTCACAGCCCGTGGCCATCATGGAGTAGGCGGGTGCCGTCACCGCCGATTCGGACACCGTGGCGCTGGACAAGGCCACCATGCCGCTATACGCGACCCTCGATGTGGCCTCCGCGCCCCCAGACATGGCCATTGCGCCGGTGCTCCCGGTGACCATGCCCCAACGGTGGCCGGCCCCAGTGCGCCTCCCGCACACACAGGAGAAGAGATCCCCGGGCCCGTGCTCGTGGCTCCAACGCGGATTCCATCTCCGCCTCCAGTGCCGACTGATAAGCCTGACTTCTTCGTCTTCGTGTCGTTCCAGAGCGGTGCCGGAGGGACGACCCAAGCCGCTGGCCCGACGCCGATCACGCAACCTGGAGACGAGGACGCCGGCCCAAGTCGCAGCGCCACCGAGCCCCCGCACGCCCCCACCTCCCTGCTAGACGAGGCACCACCGTCCCCGCGCACAGTTGCCCGATCGTGCCTCCAGGACTCCGAGAGCATGGAGGGACGCCGCCGCCTGTTTGGTCGCGCCATCGCCGCCATCGAACGCCGCCCAAGACGCCACTCCGGCCTCACCTCCGCTGTTGTCTACATCTCCTCGTCGGAGGATGAGGGGGGCTCGCCTATGAACAGCGGCAAGGGAGTGGGGTGGCGGCGCCGCCAGGCGTCTGGTCGGGAGGGGATTTGGATCCCCCGATCCCTAACCGCTCGCCATGTAAGGCCGGCTGACCGCCCCATCTCCACATGGGTCGTGGGCCTGGCCCAGATCGCCCCTGGCTATAGGCCAAGTCCTTAGAAAGTTTTCTTTCTTCTGGTTTTTCCAGTTTAATTCATGTAACAGTAGTTTTAGCAGTAATGTCTCATTGTTTAGCACTGTTTAGCCTCCGTACATGTAGTTATTTACATTCTAGTCTGGTATTTAGATTTACTCTATTTTAGGACATGTGTAAATATATGTAGGCGTGTATTTATTATGTAATGTATTTGATAATGTAAATAAAGGACCAACATTATCTAGAAATGTCATGTTCTATGTGTTTGCCACATACCAATTTTCTAGAACATGTTCCAACGATTGAGATTAATTTCTGTCGTACAACAAAATTGCAAATTTTTGATACACGCCTCCCTCATTATATTTGGAATCACGGTCTACATTTTGTACAATTCGACAAACGATTACCTTGAATGTGCACTTCCTTATATTTAAATTGATAACATACACAAGGTAATAGAAAACAAGCGCATCTACTGACATTGGCAGATTATGTAGCCTATTACCGTGAGATCCATGTGATCTTCGATGTGTTATGTTCAATCAATGGAGGTCTACATTATTCAAGTTCTTTACTTGAGTATCAAATTTTGCACCATTATTACAATACAACCATGATGGTTTTTAATTTACCCTTCGTAAATTAATTATCTCTTGTTCATCCATGTAGGTAAATGATGACCGCAAAAGAATTTGAGGAGCTTGCCCTCAATGGCCACAACTACCCTACATGGGCCATGGATGTCAAGATCAGTCTTGCTTCCCGTGGGATAGAGCGTGCAATCCAGGACCCGGAGACTCCTCTACCGGCCGGAACCACACCGCTGACAGAACAACAAAACTATGCAACTTTATACATCATAAGGCATCATATTCACCCAGATCTAAAGTCTGAGTACTTAGAGGAGGAATCTCCCAGTGCTTTGTTTCTAGCCCTCAAAACGAGATATGAACAACAGAAGGCAGTCGTCCTGCCAGAAGCACTCCATGATTGGACTCACCTTCGTCTTCAGGATTTCAAGTCCATCGTGAGTACAACCACAAGGTTCATAAGATAAGTTCCAAACTGCATTTTTGCGGGAAGGAACCTACCGATGCGGACAAGATAGAGAAAACTTTATCTACTATGCTCCCTTCAGATAGGATCCTCCAGCAACAATACCGTGCTCGAAACTATACTATCTATTCCGAGCATATTCATATGTTACTTCAGGCTGAAAAGCATGATGAGCTACTCGCTAAGAATGGCTCTCAACGCCTAGTTGGGGCACAACCTTTACCTGAAGTTCATATGAATGTCATGAATAGACAGAAGTTTGATGGTGCCTTTAGAGTCAATCAATCAAATGTCCAGAACAAGCGAAAGCGCATTAGGAACAGGAGGTCTAGGAACTCAGACAAGGGAAAAGGCACTGCAGAGCCCAAGCATGATAAATCTCTGCTTTGCAACAAGTGTGGATGTTACACGCACCCCACCGACAAGTGCAAGATCCCAAAGCATCTGGTTATGCTGTACCAGCAATCTCACGGACGCAAAGCACCTCAAGGGAAGAGGTTCGAAGCCAACTTCAACCTTCATTCAGACAGCGCCAATGGACCTGGTAGTTCGCACAACGTTCCTCCTGGACCAAGCAACACCATTGCGTTCCATCAGCTAGAGGACCTTGCTGACACTGAGGACATGATGATTGAGTATACCTCAAACGACGTGTTTGGAGACTTCGACTAGTCCCACTCCTTAGTGATCTATTTAACTATGTCCATTTGTGATGTTGTAATAAGAACATAAGTATTGTCTTTATATTTTGTCAGCACTTTTGATACAATAAGATTGTAATTGTACCAACATATTTGATATAAATAAGATTGTATTCTATGTATTTACATGGGATTTTCTTATTGAAAGTTCTTTGTCTTATATATAGTTCTCTACGGTGATAATCCGATGGAAGAGGAATTATGCCTTGTGGATAGTGCAACCACAAACTCCATACTGAGGGAGATGAAATATTTCAAACTCTGAAAAAGATGAATGGAGATATTCTAACTATCGCTGGACGCGATACGGTAATCGTTGGCACTGGACGTGCCATATTTACACTCCCAGGCGGTACACAAGTGACAATTGAGGATGCTTTGTTGTATCCTGACTCATCACGTACCCTGATCAGTTATCAAGATATCCGAAAAAATGGCTTTCACATTGAAACCCATGAAGATAACAAAGAGGAGTATCTACTCTTCACCAAAGATCATGGATATGGCAAGCAGGTACATGAAAAAAATTCCTTCTCTATCGTCTGGTTTGTACTATACGTACATCAAACCCGTAGAACATGTGGCATACAAAGTAAATTTTCAAAATGTTGACGCATTTCAAACTTGGCATGATTGCCTAGGCCATCTCGGGATCGGGATGATGAGAAAAATTACTAGCAATTCCATTGGTCATAATTTGCTTGAGTCGAAATTTCCTCAATCTTCAAACTTTGTGTGCACTTATTGTGCTACGGGAAAGCTAATTTTGAGACCCTCTCACCTCAAAATACAAGCTGAACCACTTCAGTTTCTTGAACATATTCAAGCATACATTTGTGGTCCCATCCAACCATTATTTGGACCTTTCTGGTACTTCATGGTTCTAATTGATGCATCTACACGATGGTCACATGTGTGTCTTCTATCCACGCGAAACCATGCATTTGCCAAGATAATGAGGCAAGTCATTAGGTTACAAGCCCATTATCCAGAAAGTCAAATTAAGACAATTCGCATGGACAACGCTGCAGAATTCTCCCCACGTGCTTTCAATGATTATTGCATGGCCCTGTGGATTAAAGTTCAACATTCCGTTCCATATGTCCATACACAAAATGGTTTGGCTGAATCATTGATTAAAATGATCAAACTCAATGCAAGACCTTTGTTAATGAATTGCAACTTGCCAACCTCTTGTTTGGGTCATGCGGTTCTACACGCTGTTGACTTGATACAATTGAGGCCTACTTCATATCATAGTACTTCCCCTCTGCAATTGGTATGTGGAAATCCTCCTAGCATTTCCCATCTGCATAAGTTCGGATGTGCTGCATACATCCCGATCTCACCACCACAGCGGACATCCATGGGCCCACATAGGAAACTAGGGATCTATGTGGGGTACAAATCACCATTGATTATTAAGTACCTGGAACCCCTTACTAGGGACCTGTTCACAGCCGGTCACGCTGATTGCATATTTGATGAGGAACACTTTCCGGCATTAGGGGGGACTTCAAGTACCAGAAAGAATGCCCGGAAGTTGATTGGAATGCTCAAGCCATTTCGTCCTCTGATACATACACAAGAGACCGAACTCCAAGTTCGGAAAATCATTAATTTGCAACATCTTGCAACTAACCTGCCAGATTCATTTAATGATCTAAAAGGTGTTACAAAGTCCTTAAATCCGGCCAGAAATGCGCCCGAAAGAGTGGAGGTACCGATAAAAACCACTCAACTCCCTGTTCCTAAAAAGAGGGGGAGTGGTACGGCCTCTGACTTGGAACAAGCTCCCAGCAAGCAACAAAGGAAATCGAGGAGAAAAACCTCGCAGTCAGTAAATACAAGTCAGCTCAACGTTGATAAACACCTTATGGGTAGTATACACCTAGTGGAAGGGCAACCTCCACAACCCAGCTTCAGTTTGCACACACTGGTTGGGCCATCGGAACACCCACACTCACGCGTATTGGGAAATCACGAAGAGTCACTAGGGGTGCAGGAAATTTCCATCAACTATATCCATTCAGGATAATCTTTCGATCGTAAGTCTATGAATGTCGACATTTATTTTGCTGAAAAAATTGCAGATATCCTTCTCACTGATCATGATCCAAAGACCATCATTGAGTGCCAAAAGCACTCCGACTAGCCTAAATGGAAGGACGCAATATAAGCAGAAATTGTCTCGCTTAACAAAAGAAAGGTATTCACTAAAGCAATACCGACACCTCCCAATGTTTTCCCTGTGGGATACAAATGGGTTTTTCTCTGGAAACGGAATGATAACAAGGAGGTGGTGAGATAGAAAGCAAGGCTCATAGCACAAGGGTTCATGCAGAGACCCGGCATTGATTTCAGTGAGACATATTCTCCTGTAATAAGTGGAACCACTTTTCGATACCTTATATCTTTGGCAGTGCAAAACCGTCTATCTATGTAGTTGATGGACGTCATGACCACGTATCTTTACGGGTCACTAGATTCGGACATGTATATGAAGGTTCCTGATGGAATCTCTATCCCGAATACAAGCACAAAACGCAACATGTATTGTGTAAAACTGAATAAGTCATTATATGGCTTAAGACAATCGGGACGGATGTGGTACAACCGACTTAGTGAGTTCCTTCTTCATAAAGGTTACTCCAATAGTAGTGATTGCCCATGTGTCTTTATCAAAAAATTGCTCTACATGATTTTGTATCATTTCATTGAAATGAGATGACCTCAACATCATTGGCAACACACAAGACATTGATGAAGCACGCAATCACCTAAAGATGGATTTTGAGATGAAGGATTTGGGTAAAACCAAATGTTGCTTAGGTATTCAACTTGAGCACCTTTCCTCATGAATCATGGTACACCAAGCTGCCTATATCGAGAAAATATTGGAGAAATTCAATATGGATAAATCCTACCCATCTAAAACTTCCATGGTGGTTCGTTCTCTAGATGTAGAGAAAGATCCGTTCAGGCCAAGGGATGATGGAGAAGAAATATTGGGACCCGAGGTTCCATATCTAAGTGTCGTTGGAGAGCTCATGTATCTTGTAAATTGCACGAGACCTGACATCACATTTGCAATGAATCTACTTGCTAGACATAGCGCAGCTCCCACTAAACGTCATTGGTCTGGAGTCAAGAATACCTTCCGATATCTCCAAGGCACAAAGGATCTTGGCCTATTTTTTCAGTTCCAGAGAAATCGGGACTCTAATATGATTGGATACGAAGATGCTGGCTATTTATCTGATCCCCATAATGCCAGATCACAGTCCGGCTTTGTGTTCCTACATGGTGGAACTGACATATCATGGAAGTCTTCTAAACAGACTCTGGTGGCAACATCTACCAATCATTCTGAAATTATTTCACTATTTGAGGCATCACGTGAATGTGTGTGGCTTCGCAGAATGATAAACCACATACAACAGCCATGTGGAATTAGTTCTATTGAATCACCTATCATTATCTATGAAGATAATGCGGCTTGTGTTGCACAGATGCAAACAGGATACATCAAGAGTAATATCACTAAGCATATTTCTCCTAAGTGGTTTTTCCCCATGAACTTCAGAAAAGTGGGGAAATAAACATCTTGCAAGTTAAATCATGTGAAAACCTTGTTGATTTGTTTACCAAGTCTCTACCAAATTCTACATTCCAAAAATATGTTCATGGAATTGGTATGCCATGACTTCTGGACTTGCAAGAATCAAGGGGAGTGTCTCCCTAAACTGTACATGTTGGAAGTATCATATTACATTTCTTCTTCTCCGTGAGTTTTATGTTTCAGGTTCTCATCTAGAATATTAATGAAGAATTTCCGGAGAAGAATCCTTTTGAGATGATGATGCAACCTGTACAATCTTTCAAGATGACGATTATACCTGATGATCATATGACGATTCTACATGGACAAGATAGATTAGGGGGAGTGTTGTGATTAATTAGCATATATCAATTAGAGGGAAAATCTCCTCTTGTCTAACAGTGCGTGCGGTTCTCTATAGCAACCGACGTGTCTCCTTTTTCTCAACCGTCGTGACTTCTAGCCTATGATGGTTCCTGTAAAGAGCCTCCTACTTGCGTCTCTTGTACTCATATAAATAGCTACTCTATCAATACAAAGATTAGTGGATCAATTTTCACTCAAACAATATCTGAAGGCTAAAGCACTGCATTCCAGATGATGAGATCGCGCTGACTCCTCTTGATGGCGAGCATGTGATTCACCTGGAATACTTCGGGTGGGGGCTCGGTTTCCCACTGCACAACTTTGTGTGTGGGCTGCTTCGGTTCTATGGTTGCCAGCTGCACCACATCCCTCCGGAGGGCTTTGCTACATCTACGTAAAGTTTTCTATGTAACTTATGAATAGGCTGAGCTGGCCAGATTTGGTTGGGAGGGGAAATAGGCCCAGGCCCACCCACTGAAAATCAGAGTGGGATGATTAGTTGAGGAAAGGAAATAACTTAAGTTTACCTAATAGATTTCATAGGTGTAGCATCTTTATCCCTCCTAATGGGGTTCCCCACATAGCCAATTCCATAACTTTATGCGGATGCTTCCTTGGAACGGCTCCTCACTTCGATTTGTTCCTCTACTTTTTCCGTGTTCAAGTCTAGATGAACGGAACGCCGTCTGCGACTTTGAGGGAGAGAGCTTGTAGCTCCGCCCCAACACCAAGTTCTTTGTGATGGACCTCCCGAAGTCTATCCGTGAATGGCACAAGTTTAGGTTCTATGCCTCCGGGCTTGCTGACAACATGCCGGCCCTCATGAACAAGCCCCGGTAGAAGTTGCTCTCATGGGCTTCGTTGGATCATCTGTCGCCTGACGCCCGGGCTTTGGCTGATGCCACAGCTCGTCTGAAGGTCAACGGGCTGAAAGGAGGGCATATCTTAAAGACGTGTGTGGAGTGCCACACCCTCCCATTGCAAGCTTGGTCGGCCCTGATGTACAAATATGCAGGACCAGATGACCCGACGCCGGTGTCCAAAGATGAGCTCGGGGTCGAAGGAGGTCGGGTGTCGCCTCAGTGTTCTGACCGAGTCCGTGGCGATCAAGGACGCCAAGGTCGTCACCGTGGAGCCAGTGCTGCCCGTCCGACGAGCAACGTAAGTGACCGACTTCCGTGATTTCTTTTCTTGAAGATCAAAGCTTATTCTTTTCTTCTCACATTTCCTTGGTGTGCAGGAGTTTGCGGCCTTCGAGGCCTTCTGTTCGGAGCCCCCGTTGCCTGGGCAGGTGGTGGACGTGGCCCTGTCCAAATTAATGAAGCCCACCACCCCAAAGCCAGAGAGGTTGAGTGACGGCCCTCCCGAGAGGTGGAATAAGGTATCCGAGGGGGCCTCGGAAGAAGAAGAGGGTTGGGGCATTCATTTGGGAGTGGTGTGTGTGTGTGTGGATGGTTGGCGGTTGATGCAGTGTGGCTTCCGGAGCCCTCGTAGCCGTGGTGCTGATGGTGTCAATGCCCCTTCAGGGTGTTGTGGGAATCGCGGCGTCTATTTTTTTCCTTTTGTTTGGTTTTTCATTGTTGATGTTTGCAGCGGTCTGACTCCTCCCCAAGGTCAGGGTGGCGAGGCATAAGATTCTAGACGAAAGCCTTGTTCTTCGACGAGGGTCGTTGCCAGTGATGTTGGCACTGTAATATTTGATCTGGTGGAAGCGTTCCTACTCCTGATGGGAGCTACATTGCGTTTATTTATGAGAGACAAGAAAAGCCCCTGCCATGGCGTACAAGCTTACGACGATCGCTAGGATACATCGATGAGGAGACAAAAAAGGATACGAGAGAAGTTCAGATAAAGGGGTTTAGATTACAATAGGTTTAAACACATATTCTATCACCCTCCCTTAATCTAAACTACCCTACATTCTAATTTCTCTTGAACTCCTCAAATGGCCTTGCTGGAAGAGCTTTAGTAAACCCATTTGCCAATTGATCCTTGGATGGAATAAACCGTATCTCCAACTTTTTCTCAGCAACTCTTTCTCGTACAAAGTGAAAATCTATCTCAATATGCTTGGTTCTAGCATGGAAAACTGGATTAGCCGACAGATAAGTAGCACCCAAATTGTCACACCATAAACAAGATGTACGATGTTGCATCCTTAGCTCATGAAGCAATGATTCCACCCAAATAATTTTAGCAGTTGCATTTGCTAGAGATTTTATACTCAGCCTCTGTACTTGACCTTGACACTGTGGCTTGTTTTCTGGCACTCCAAGAAATAAGATCTGACCCAAAGAACACTGCAAATCCTCCAGTCGACTTTCTGTCATCACTACATCCTGCCCAGTTAGCATCAGAAAAAGCACTAACAAGTGTAGAATTCGAACGCTTGAACTGAAGTCCCAAACTCACAGTGTGCTTGATATATCTTATAATCCTTTTGACAGATGTCCAATGAGTGGAGGTAGGAGCATGCAAATATTGACAAACCTTGTTTACAGCAAATGATATGTCTGGCCGTGGCAAGGTTAAATACTGTAAAGCTCCAACAACACTTCTATACTTTGTACTTTCCTGTTCATTAAGCGGTTCTCCTTGATATGCCGAAAGTTGTTCCGAAGAAGACAATGGCCTGGGTGAAGGTTTGCAATCCTTCATTTCCATACGAATTAGAAACTCAGTAGCATATTTTTCCTGATTTAACATTATGCCATCTTGAGTCTTCTTAACTTCAATGCCAAAGAAAAAATATAAGTCACCTAGATCCTTCATTGCAAACTCTGAACCCAAATCACGCAAGAGAGCATTAGTATCATTCTATGATGAGCTTGCAACTATGATGTCATCAACATATATAAGCACAAAAACCACTGTATATTATAAATAAAGAGAGATGTATCTGCTTTGGATGGAACAAATCCAAGATGCTTCAATTGTAAACTTAACCTGGAGAACCATGCTCTAGGTGACTGCTTCAAACCATAAAGAGCCTTATCAAGTTTGCAAACATAATGAGGTGTTTGTTTATTCTCATACCCTGGTGGTTGCCTCATATAGACCTCCTCTTCTAGAACACCATGCAAAAACGCGTTCTGAACATCTAGCTGTCCAAGACTCCATCCTTTTGAAACAGCAATGGCTAGCACAAGACTTATAGTAGCAGCTTTAACAACTGGATTAAATGTATCCTCGTAGTCAATACCATATCGTTGCTTAAGCCCTTTTGCAACTAGACATGCCTTGTAACTATCAATGGAGCCATCTGCTTTTCTTTTTATTCTATAAACCCATTTGCAATCAATAATATTTTTACCTCTTTGATTTGGTACCAAGTCCCATGTCTTGTTCTTCATGAGTGCACCATATTCTTCATCCATAGCTCTTTTCCACCTACGATCTCCAAATGCATCACTCAATTTTGCTGGTTCACCAAAAATACACAACATGCCATATGGTATTGTGCCATCCATTCTTTTTTAGGATTTCTAATACCTTTTTGAAGTCGAGTCATGACTCATGTAGCATCAGGTTGTGGTCGTACTGAATTCTGTGCAGAAATATGAACAGATTGGCTAGATACAAAAGATCCTGGAGATCTCTCAGAACTTGCCGCAGATGATCCAGTGGCCTCCCGTGTGGCGGCCGTTTCTTCTATGACCGCAGAGTCAGCAGCCGCATATGGTCCGAACCCTGGCACGATCGGCTGCATGTGAGAATAGCACCCCACAGCGATTGGTTGCATGCGCCCGTGTTGGCGCTCCTGACTGGCGGGCTCCTGATCCGAGGCAAATACGTGCCCGTGATCCGAGGAGGATTCCTGCACGGGCGTGACAGGCGCCGCTAGATCGTCCTCGAAGACTGCGCCTGCTCCGTCTTCTTCTTGCACATGAAATAACAGATCGTTTTGATCATTTTGAACACCGTTTTCTGCCCCGTTTTCTGCACCGTTTTCTTCAGAGACCTGCACACGTACAGAAGAAGCATTATCATGTTGGTTAGTACAATTTTTATCTCTCCCTTGATCAAAACTAGGAGATATGGATGGAAGGAGAAGTATTTCTTGACGAAGGAGGGCACCAGCATTGGGATGAAGTGATGCAAAAGGAAATACTGACTCGTCAAACACAACGTCTCTGGAGATATATACTCGTCCCGTAGATATGTCAAGACACTTGACTCCTTTGTGCATAGGGCTATAGCCTATGAAAGCACTTTTTTTGAACGGAACGCAAGTTTGCGTGTGTTATAAGGCCGGAGGTTGGGCCAACAAGCACATCCGAATACTCTAAGATACATGTAATCTGGTGAAATACCAAAAAGATGAGTGATAGGATTCTCAAAGTTGATAACTTTGCTAGGACGAATGTTTATGAGATATGTGGCAGTAAGAAAAGCTTCATCCCAAAATTTTAGAGGCATGGAAGCGTTTGCAAGCAATGCTAGTCCTACTTCAACAATATGGCGGTGTTTGCGTTCAGCAGATCCGTTTTGTTGGTGAGCATGTGGGGACATGAAACATGATGAGAAATTCCAATATTTTGGAAGAAAGAATTTGGTTTCTCATACTCACCGCCCCAATCGGTTTGCATGGCGAGAATTTTGGAATTCAATTGACGTTCAACAAGATTTTGGAAATTTCTAAAGACTTGGAAAACATCGGATCGTTTCTTTAGCAAATAAATCTAGGTAAATTTACTATAATCATCAATAAAGCTTACATAGTATGAAAATATTCCAACTGAGGTAGGGGCTGGTCCCCATACATCTGAGGAAACAAGTTGCAATGGAGTAGTGGAAATACTAGTAGAGATAGGATAGGGTAACTGATGACTCTTAGCTTGTTGACAAGCATCACAAACTGACTCAGAACTAGGCTCATAAGAGAGCTTATTTTTACTAAGGACATGCTGAACTATAACTGAAGAAGGATGACCCAAACGACTATGCCACTTTGCTGAGGATGGTTTGGTGAAACTCCAAGCTTGTTTACTCGACCATGATGAAGATGATGATCTGAGTGGATATAAGCCTCCCTCACACTTTCCTCTAAGGATGATTCTCCTCGTTGCCAAGTCCTTGACCACAAAAGAGTAAGGGTAAAAAATTATGAGAACATTATTGTCGAGGGTAAAGCGATGAACAGAGACAAGATTCTTGGATGTATCAGGGACATGTAGAACATTGTTTAGATGCAAGTCCTTTAAGGGTGGTTTTAACAATTGAATTTCCAACATGGGTAACGTCCATACCTGAACCACTTGCCGTGTGCACTTGGTCACCTTCGTGGTATCTTTCCCTCATCATTAGCTTGTCAAGCTCCCCTATAATGTGCTTCATGGCGCTAGAATCTGCGTACCAGTTTGTATCAATCCGTAGGAGTTTGTGACAATGTTGGCCTTCTTTTCTTCGTGATCCTCATCATACCGATGCCAGCAGGCCCTTGCGCCGCTGGGGTGATGCTTGTAGCAGATCTGGCATTCGGGATAATCCCGTTCTTGCTGTTGTGGCTGTTGTAGTTGTTGTCATGGGCGTTGTTGATGGCCGCCGTAGCCACCGCTGCGAGTAGGAGAAGGGGAGGAGCGGCCACCGCGATCACCACGGCCGCGCCCCCTGTTTCCTCGCCCACGGCCCCCTCTTTGTCTGTACTGCCCATGCCCTCTGTAAATAGCATTGGCAGAGGAGCGAAAGCCGCCTGGTCCATCTCCTAGCATCTACATCCTCTGGTCGAAGGCAGAGATCTGCCAGAAGAGATCATCGGTCGTAATAGAGTTCTTGATGGCGCCAACTGCTGCTACAATTGGATCATAATCCCGATCGAGTCCAGACAGGATGTAATCCACCATCTCTCCATCGGTTACTGAACGACCCGCTGCAGTGAGTTCATCACCGAGGCTCTTCATCTTGGCGATGAACGCATTACTGGACATGTTGCCCTTCTTGGTGTTGGAGATTGCAATCCTCAGATTTTTTATCCAAGACTGAGACTGCGCTGCGAACAAGGTAGTAAGGGCAATCCAAAGATCATGGGTACTGTCACATCCCTAGTTCTGGTATGATCCTAGGCTTGCTTTGTGCATCATGTTAATTTTAAATGAAGTTGAAATGGGGATGTTTCAAACCCTAATACCAAAGCAAATTCAAATAGGTTCAAATTAAAATTGGAATTTCAATAAACCCAAAATGCTCTTCAAAAAGTTCATGGTCTTTGGAAAATGTTGGAAACAACAACCAGGGGTGATGCACATTTTTGCTAAACATTTTGGATTTTTGAATGAACCCATATGTATTTGAATTGGAGCTGTTTAAGATAATATAAATATTTTAAAGGCTCCAAAAATGTTGGAATTTGGTGAGGGCCTCTGGTATATTATAACTAGTGGTCACAAGGAATATCAACATTTTATTTTGTGCTAGTATTTATTTTAAGTCAAAAAATGTCAGAAATAGAAAAGAAAACAAAAAAGGGAAAACTCTTACCTGCGCCTTACCTGAGGCCTGGCACTGTGCGCCGGCCCAGCTAGCTGGCCCTGCGAGTCACCTTCAACCTCCCGCCAGGAGGACGCCGAGCGCGTGGCCGACGCACACCGGCGCGCATCCGGCCACCTCCTGCTTGCCACCTCCCTCTGGACGTCCCTGGAGACGCCACGCAGCCTCCCCGACCCCCCTGACACTCTCCCCCCTGCTCCCCCCTCCTCTGGTCCCTCTCCACCTCGCACCCGATCACAGCGCAGCGCGCCGCCGGGCACCACGCAGCCACCGGGCACGCCTTGCCTCGCCGTCTGGTCCCCTAGCTCCGCCCCGACGCTGTGGAGCCGCACGACAAAGCACGCGACCGCAGGAGGCCTGCAACGTTGTCATCACCGCTGTCTTCAACCTCGGTTGCCGCCGTTCTTCGTCGTCGATCCGTCGCCGTCAAGTCGCCCCCGAGCCCGACGACCAGCTCCTGCGACTCCCAGTGAGCACCTGCTCCAAATCCCTCTCCTTCCCGCATCAATTTCAAGCTCTAACTAGCCCCGCCACCGAGCCCGAGAACTCATCACCGCCGGCCATGGCGCCGCCGCGGCCACAGTGGCCGTCGCTCGCGTTCGAGCTCATCAGCGCGCTCAGCGCACCCATAGGAGCACGACGCACTCACCATCTCCTCCCCTAGTGCTCCGTACCTCCGTTTCCATCGATGGATGAACCACGGCCGACGCAAACCTCATCGTCGGTGTCGATTCCGGCGACCATCTGGTCCAGCTCCACCACCCACACACGCGGCTCAGCCCCAGCTCTCCATAGAACCCAACCACGCCCCAAACCATGGTCTGTAGCGCGACCCCGACGCGCTCTGTCGCGTCTGGACTCGCCGGCGGCTAAACACCGGCGACCGCTGACCTTTGACCGTCGTGGGTTGACCCCACAGCCCAATTTGACCTCCCCCTCTCACTCACTGACTTGCGGGCCCCGCCCGACTAATTACTATAATTAGCACTAATTAACTAACTAGGTTAGCTACTACAGTCACTGACTAGTGGGCCCTGCCCAGTTAGTTAGGACTAACTAACTTAGTTAGTTGACTGGGTCACTGACCAGTGGGACCCACTGGTCAGGTTTGACCTGTTCAGCCCCGTTGACTCGCTTACGTCATGCTGACGTAGTGCTGGCGCAGTTATTCTTTTTCTGGAATTATTTTAACTCAGGAAATTCTAGAATTATGCCTAAACTTCAAAAAATCATAATAATTCAACCGTAGCTCAGAATGAAATAAATTATATATGAAAAATTATCAGAAAAATGCAAGGAATCCATTTATGCCAGTTACATGCATGAAAAACCAACTTATACATGTTGTATAAGTGAAAACATAATATGGGCATTTTAAATGCTTCATTTTGAATTGCATTTGAATCTTTGATTCAAATGGGCTTCAACCAACTTGGTAGCATCTTGCATTAGCCCAAACACTAGCATTTGCACATGTCATGTTCATGCATCATTTTGTTGCATTTGTTTGTGTGTTGATCGCCGACACCGTTTCTTCTTGATAGGTCCCACTCCGGAAGGTGTTCCCGAGTACCTGTTAGAGGAGCAGTGCCCCTTCTTCATTCTATCAGGAAAGCAAACTCCCTTGAGAATTTCGATAAATCCCACTCTCTCGCTCCTGCTCCTTATACTGGATTAGGACAACAATGATTCAACTTCTACTTTTCTGCTGTGGTAGTTGAACCCATTCCTCTGCATGACCTGTCATTGCCACAGTAACTAGTTGAAACCCACTAGCATGAGTAGGAGTTGCTTGAGCCTTGATGTGCCTACTCATCCATGCTTGTTTTCTTTATGCCGGCTATGCTTAGAGTTGTGTCAGGTCTGATTCATCGGGAATGAATCGGAGTGGTGAACATGTCCTACCGATAAAGGCTAAGTGTGTGAACACGTTTTGGTAAAGGTAGCGATAAGATGCCATGTAGGAGTACATGGTGGGTTGTCTCATTGGAACCATCCCTAAGCACTTAGTTCTGTGTATGTTATCCAAGTCTAGTTACTACCACACATTGAGTTCCGGTTATCCGGCCCCTCTCGGCTTATTAATCCACTTGATCTCTGTCCAGGAGTTGCAACTAGTTTCTGGCGTTTGTAGGTAGTGCTACTTGTCTACCAGGTGGTGTCCGACGGGACGGGCTTGGGACAGACTAGGCACCATGGCACGGTGTACCAAGTGGCACCTGGATGGTGGGCTTGGGAACCCTGCACACATCGTTTGGGGCCGTACTGGAGACTTCGGCCGGAACTCCTTGCGGATGGAACTCGAATAGGCGATAAACCTGGACGAGAGACTTGTGTGGTTAGTCAGGTCGTGGCCGACACCCTCGCCCGGCTTCCGCTTGAAGGTTGCCGAGGTACATGACGTGTACAGGGCTATAAGTGGCGAGAGCGTGTGTGAAGAAGTACACCCCTGCAGGGTCAACATTATCTATTCGAATAGCCGTTTTCCTCGGATATGGAAACTTGGAGGACTTATGTAGTACATAGACAACTTGAAGTGCATACTCTAAAATCCGCAAGATAAGCGTGAGTGCTATGGATGGCCTTCTCGTAGGGAGACGGGAACGGATCCATAGTGGAGTATTGATATGGTGAATATGTGGACTCGTGTGCGTCTTCTCACCTCAAAGAAGTTTCTCATACTCATTGTATAGGCTAGCCACTGAGTCAAAGCTGGCTTGCTGCTGTTTAACTCCACCACCCCCTTTGTTGATAATGTTGCATATGTAGATAGTTCTGATGTAAGACTTGCTGAGTACCTTCATACTCACGTTTGCTTATTTATGTTTTGCAGTTGGTTACACTAGTGACTTCGACGAGTAGCTTGTATCCCAGCTACGATCTTGTACCCTTGGGAGGGTCGTGTTTAGTCAGGCTTCTTAGTCTTTTCCTTTTGTAGTTGTCTGTACTCAGACATGTAATGCTTCCATTGCTTGTATGCTCTGAATGATGGGTCGTGAGACCCCTGTTTGTATTGAATGCTATGTGGCTCTTCTGGGCCTTTATCTATATGAGTTTGAGTTATGTTGTGATGCCATGTTGTACAGCACATACTTGCATGTTATGCGTACGTGTAACGTGTATTCCTATGTGTGGGATCCGACAACCTAGTTGTTTATCCCTGGTAGCCTCTCTTATGGGGAAATGTAGTCTTGTGCTTCCATGAGCCATAGTAGTCCGCTACAGCCCGGTTCACCGGAGTCCTGCTAGCCCAGCACTACTGCTCCGGAACACTTGACTGGCCGGCATGTGATTCACTTCGTTCCTGTGTCTGTCCCTTCGGGGAAATGTCACGCGGTGACATCCGGAGTCCTGCCTAGCCTGCTACAGCCCGGGTTCCCGGAGTCCTGTTAGCCCAGTGCTACAGCCCGGATTCATACGCTGTTGACCGACTTGCTCGAGGTTGATTCATGTATGCCTGTCCCTGTAAGTTAGTGCCACTTTGGGTTCACGACTAGTCATGTCGGCCCGGGTTCTCTGTCATATGGATGCTAGCGACACTACCATATACGTGAGCCAAAAGGCGCAAACGGTCTCGGTCCAGGTAAGGTGGCACCGGTGGGAATACCGTGCGTGAGGCCGCAAAGTGATATGAAGTGTTACATGCTAGATCGGTGTGACTTAGGATCGGGGTCCCAACAGCGTTGGTATCAGAGCCTGACTGACTGTAGGATTACCAAGCCAAACTGGTCGAAGTTGAGTCTAGAAATGCTTTAGTTATATAAGGGAATTGATAGTGGAAGGGAACGTAAGGCTCTTTTTACTCCTTTACCTCATGTCATTCTTTCTGGGTCAGCCTCTTCTTTTCTACGAGGGTTAAGGCCTAGGCTTCTCCTCTATCTCTCAGGATGACGTGTTACTAAACTGTAAAGTCTTAGGATTGTTGGGTTGTGTCTCCGTACAGCTCTACTACTTCCGTGTGTCCTCAGTTTGACCAAGAACCTTGATATTATGATGCTGATTGATTATGCTATTCCTTTGATGAATGTCTCAAAATCCTTTTGAGCATTTATAGCCGTTATGCTGCCGAAATTGTCTTAGGATTTCAAGAGTTTCCAATGCTTTTGCATTACATTCCGCATCCTTATGTCGATGCTAATTCCATCCTTGTTTCCTTGGTTTCTATGCCAGGATGTCGTCTGCTAACCGAGGTTCAGTTGCTCATAGCAAGAACCACGGAGATGGTAGGGACGAGGATCCTCCTAACCAGCCTTTGATGGCAGAGTTCTTGTTAGCATCCGAGAGGAACAAGTGTGAGACTAACCGCTTGCTGGCACAGATTGAGCAGAACACCGCACATCAGCATAAGAAGTTGGTCTCCATCACCGACTTCATTGGTCTGAAACCACCCACCTTCCATCATTCCATTGAGCCACTCGATGCAGATGACTGGCTCCGGAGCATCACTCACAAGTTACGTTCTACGAACGTAGCTGAAGGTGACAAGGTCACCTATGCTACCTATCACCTGGAAGGTCCTGCTAGTATTTGGTGGCAGAGCTATGAGGATATGCTTCCAGCTGGTCAGATTCCTACCTGGAGGGATTTCACCGAGGCTTTTCGTGAGCACCACATTCCTCAGGCTCTCATGGACCGCAAGAGGGAAGAGTTCTGTAGTTTTACCCAGGGTAAGCTGCCTATTGATGCTTACAGTAGAGAGTTTGGAAACCTCGCCCGCTATGCTACAGAAGAAGTGTCCACGAACGCCAAGAAGCAGGCTAGGTTCCGGAAGGGTCTCAACCCTAAGTTGCGTCGTGATCTCCACCTGATCATTGTGATACTTTCCAGGCTCTTGTGAATAAGGCCATTAATGCAGAGACAGCTCAGCTCACTTACGAGGAGTCTCGTAAGCACAACCGTGACCTGGGTTCTTCCTCCCGCTCTGGCTCTCAGAAGCGACAGATTTGGATTCTGAACTCGGTTCTTCCACCTGGATATGCACCGAGGCCATCTGATGTGGCGCCTCACCCAGCTCAGCAACGTGCTCCACCCAGGCCTATTAGTGGACCACTTGCCAATGTAGGTCCACGTCCTACCTCAGGAACTTGCTTCACCTGCGGAGAACCAGGACACTATGCATGTGTCTGCCCTCAGTCCAGTTATACTCCACCCAAGTCTGAGAGGTCTGTTGGCCGTGAAAAGCCATCAGGCAAGATGATTGGTACCAAGCCAGCCACCACTGAACGAGCATGTGTGCACCACGTCTCAGCTACAGAAGCTCAAGATGATCCCGGCGTCGTATTGGGAACACTTCTTGTCAATTGTCACCCAGCTTCAATTCTGTTTGATACTGGAGCATCTCACTCCTTCATATCCAAAGGCTATGCTCGGTTGCACGACATGTCATTTTGTGATATGCCGACTCCACTAATAATCCAGACTCCTGGTTCCAAATGGAAAACCTCCAAGGTAAGCCATGGTAATGAAATCATTGTTGACAGACTGGTATTCCTTGCTTCTTTGATATCTCTCAAGTCTTCAGACATTAACATCATCTTGGGCATGGACTGGATGACAACTCATCATGCCAAGATCGATTGTTACACCAGATCTATTCAACTTACACATCCATCTGGCAAAATAGTCACTGTCTCCACTGGAGTTGCAAGGCGTCAACTCTATTCTCTTAATGCCAGCCCTCTTCCAAACCTTGAAGACATTCCGGTAGTCCGTGACTTCCCGGATGTCTTTCCAGAAGAACTGCTAGGTGTTCCACCTGACAGAGATGTAGAGTTTGTCATAGAACTTATTCCAGGAACTGTTCCAATCTCTAGGAGAGCATACAAGATGGCACCTTTGGAGTTAGCCGAGCTTAAAAAACAACTTGATGAGTCCTTGCAAAAGGGTTTCATCCGTCCCAGTTCTTCTCCTTGGGCTTGTCTTGTCCTCTTCGTCAAGAAGAAGGATGGTACGGATCGGATGGTTGTAGATTATCTCCCCGTTAATGTGGTCACGATAAAGAACAAGTATCCGCTCCCCAGGATCAACGACCTGTATGATCAGCTCGCTGGATCCTCAGTCTTTTCCAAGATGGATTTGAGGTTAGGCTACCACCAAATCAAGATCAGAAACGGGGACATCCCCAAAACGGCCTTTGTCACTCGTTATGGTCAATACGAGTACACTGTGATGTCTTTCGGCCTAACCAATGCTCCAGCTACTTTCTCCCGCTTGATGAACTCGATCTTTATGGAGTACTTAGATAAGTTCGTCGTGGTTTATCTCGATGATATTCTTATTTACTCGAAGAACGAGGAAGAGCATGTCGAACATCTTAGACTTGTGTTAGAAAAACTCAGAGAGCACCGCCTTTATGCCAAGTTCTCCAAGTGTGAATTTTGGTTGCCAGAAGTGACCTATTTGGGCCACGTGATCTCTGGTAAGGGCATTGCTGTCAATCCCGAGAGAGTTAAAGCCGTTCTTGATTGGACTCCACCCGAAATAGTCAAACAAGTTAGGAGTTTTCTTGGTCTAGCCAGTTATTGCCGCCGCTTCGTTGAAAACTTCTCCAAAGTGGCCAAACCCCTCACGGAACTTCTCAAGAAATATAAAAGGTTTGAGTGGACCCCACAGTGTGAGCACAGTTTTCAGGAACTGAAAAGACGCCTGACTCTGCGCCCATACTCGTGCCACCGGATTTCACTAAAGACTTTGTTATCTATTGTGACGCTTCGCGTCAAGGACTAGGTTGCATTCTTATGCAGGATCGCCATGTGATTGCCTATGCCTCTCGATAGTTGCATCCACATGAGGAAAATTATCCTACACATGATCTGGAGCTTGCAGCCGTAGTCTATGCTCTTAAGACCTGGCGACATTACCTTCTTGGTAACCGTTGCGAAATCTACACTGACCATCAGAGTCTCAAGTATATCTTCACCCATCCGGATCTGAATCTCAGACAGAGACGTTGGTTGGAGTTGATCTCGGATTACGACTTAGGAATCACCTACACCCCAGGTAAAGCCAATGTCATGGCTGATGCTCTAAGTCATAAATCCTATTGCAACAACCTCATGTTGCAACAATGTCAACCACCCCTCCATGAGGAATTCTGTAAGCTTAACCTTCACATAGCTCCTCATGGTTCCCTTTCTACCTTGGTGGCGAAACCTACCCTTACGGATCAGATCATAGAGGCTCAGAAGCATGATACGGGAATCTCCCGGATCAAGAAAAATATTTCCAAGGGAGTTGCTGGATGTTTCTCTATGGATGAACGAGGTGTTGTTTACTTTGGAAACCGTTTGGTGGTTCCCAAATGTCAACAGATGCAGCAACTGATCCTTAAGGAGGCCCATGACTCTCCTCTCACGATTCATCCCGGTAGTACAAAGATGTATCAGGACCTACGCCAGAGGTTCTGGTGGACTAGGATGAAGAGGGAAATCGCTTAGTATATTGCCAACTGTGACGTTTGTCGTCGCATTAAGGCAGAGCATCAAAGACCTGCTAGCACCCTTCAACCTTTAGCTATTCCCGAGTGGAAATGGGACAAAGTTGGTATGGACTTCATCACCGGCTTCCCCAGGACCAAGAAAGGAAATAATGCTATCTTCGTAGTCATTGATCGTCTCTCCAAAGTGGCTCACTTCCTACCTGTTCGAGAGAGTATCACTGCTAGTCAGCTCGCTGACTTATATATCTCCCGAATAGTGTCACTCCATGGTGTTCCACTAGAGATCAATTCAGACCGTGGCAGTCTTTTCACCTCTCATTTCTGGGAAAGTTTCCGAATGCCATGGGAACCCATCTTTCCTTCAGTACCGCTTTTCACCCTCAGTCAAGTGGTCAGGTGGAAAGGGTCAACCAAATTCTCGAAGACATGCTTAGAGCTTGTGTTATCTCATTCGGTGTGGATTGGGAGAAATGTCTTCCCTTTGCCGAGTTTGCTTATAGCAATAGCTACCAATCCAGTCTTAAGAAAGCACCCTTCGAGATTCTGTATGGACGAAGATGTCGAACACCTTTGAACTGGTCAGAAACCGGTGAAAGACAATTCTTTTGGCCGGATATGATCCAGGAGGTAGAAGAGCAAGTTCACATCATTCGTGAGAATTTGAAAACAGCCCAATCTCGTCAAAAGATCCAGTATGACCGTCATCATAAGGAAGTGGCTTATGAAGTTGGCGACAAGGCTTACCTTCGGGTTACTCCTTTGAAGGGTACCCATCATTTCGGTATCAAGGGCAAGTTGGCTCCTCGTTACATCGGTCCTTTTCGCATTCTCGCTAAACGAGGAGAGGTTGCCTACCAGTTGGAACTACCCCCACATCTTTCTCGAGTTCATGATGTCTTCCACGTCTCTCAACTCAGGCGTTGCTTCTCGGATCCCATCCGCGGAGTGGACCACGAAACGCTTGATCTCCAAGATAACCTCACTTATCGAGAGTACCTTGTTCGCATTCTGGATCAAGCAGAGCATGTCACTCGACGTCATAACATCAAGTTTCTCAAGGTTCAGTGGTCCCATCATTCCGAGAGAGAAGCTACCTGGGAGCGAGAAGATCATCTTCGACTTGAGTACCCAGCTTTCTTTCCGCCAACTCCTGAATCTCGGGACGGGATTTTTTTGAGTGGGGGCGAGTTGTCACATCCCTAGTTCTGGTATGATCCTAGGCTTGCTTTGTGCATCATGTTAATTTTAAATGAAGTTGAAATGGGGATGTTTCAAACCCTAGCACCAAAGCATATTCAAATAGGTTCAAATTAAAATTGGAATTTCAATAAACCCAAAATGCTCTTCAAAAATGTTCATGATCTTTGGAAAATGTTGGAAACAACAACCAGGGGTGATGCACATTTTTGCTAAACATTTTGGATTTTTGAATGAACCCATATGTATTTGAATTGGAGCTGTTTAAAATAATATAAATATTTTAAAGGCTCCAAAAATGTTGGAATTTGGTGAGGGCCTCTAGTATATTATAACTAGTGGTCACAAGGAATATCAACATTTTTATTTTGTGCTAGTATTTATTTTAAGTCAAAAACAAATGTCAGAAATAGAAAAGAAAACAAAAAAAAGGGAAAACTCTTACCTGGGCCTTACCTGAGGCCTAGCACTGTGCGGCCCATCTGGCCGGCCCAGCCAGCTGGCCCTGCGAGTCACCTTCAACCTCCCGCCAGGAGGACGCCGAGCGCGTGGCCGACGCACGCCGGCGCGCATCCGGCCACCTCCTGCTTGCCACCTCCCTCTGGACGTCCCTGGAGACGCCACGCAGCCTCCCCGACCCCCCTCTCACTCTCCCCCTGCTCCCCCCTCCTCTGGTCCCTCTCCACCTCGCACCCGAGCGTAGTGCAGCGCGCTGCCGGGCACCACCGCAGCCACTGGGCACGCCTCGCCTCGCCGTCTGGTCCCCTAGCTCCGCCCCGACGCCGTGGAGCCGCACGACAAAGCACGCGACCGCAGGAGGCCTGCAACGTTGTCATCACCGCTGTCTTCAACCTCGGTTGCCGCCGTTCTTCGTCATCGATCCGTCGCCGTCAAGTCGCCCCTGAGCCCAACGACCAGCTCCTGCGACTCCTAGTGAGCACCTGCTCCAAATCCCTCTCCTTCCCGCATCGATTTCAAGCTCTAACTAGCCCCGCCACCGAGCCCGAGAACTCATCACCGCCGGCCATGGCGCCGCCGCGGCCACAGTGGTCGTAGCTCGCGTCCGAGCTCATCAGCGCGCTCAGCGCACCCATAGGAGCACGATGCACTCACCATCTCCTCCCCTAGTGCTCCGTAGCTCCGTTTCCATCGATGGCCGATCCACGGCCGCCGTAAACCTCGTCGCCGGCATCGATTCCGGCGATCATCTGGTCCAGATCCACCACCCACACACGCGGATCAGCCCCAGCTCTCCATAGAACCCAACCACGCCCCAAACCGTGGTCTGTAGCGCGATCCCGACGCGCTCCACCGTGTCTGGACTCGCCGGCGGCTAAACGCCGGCGACCGCTGACCTTTGACCGGCGTGGGTTGACCCCACAGCCCAGTTTGACCTCCCCCTCTCTCTCACTGACTTGCGGGCCCCGCCCGACTAATTACTATAGTTAGCACTAATTAACTAACTAGGTTAGCTACTACAGTCACTGACTAGTGGGCCCTGCCCAGTTAGTTAGGACTAACTAACTTAGTTAGTTGACTGGGTCACTGACCAGTGGGACCCACTGGTCAGGTTTGACCTGTTCAGCCCCGTTGACTCGCTTACATCATGCTGACGTAGTGCTGGCGCAGTTATTCTTTTTCTGGAATTATTTTAACTCGGGAAATTCCAGAATTTTGCCTAAACTTCAAAAAATCATAATAATTCAACCGTAGCTCAGAATGAAATAAATTATATATGAAAAATTATCAGAAAAATGCAAGGAATCTATTTATGCCAGTTACATGCATGAAAAACCAACTTATACATGCTGTATAAGTGAAAACATAATATGGGCATTTTAAATGCTTCATTTTGAATTGCATTTGAATCTTTGATTCAAATGGGCTTCAACCAACTTGGTAGCATCTTGCATTATCCCAAACACTAGCATTTGCACATGTCATGTTCATGCATCATTTTGTTGCATTTGTTTGTGTGTTGATCACCGACACCGTTTCTTCTCGATAGGTCCCACTCCAGAAGGTGTTCCCGAGTACCTGTCAGAGGAGCAGTGCCCCTTCGTCGTTCTATCAGGCAAGCAAACCCCCTTGAGCATTTCGATAAATCCCACTCTCTCGCTCCTGCTCCTTATACTGCATTAGGACAAAAAACGATTCAACTACTACTTTTCTGCCGCGGTAGTTGAACCCATTCCTCTGCATGACCTGTCATTGCCATAGTAACTAGTTGAAACCCACTAGCATGAGTAGGAGTTGCTTGAGCCTTGATGTGCCTACTCATCCATGCTTGTTTTCTTTATGCCGGCTATGCTTAGAGTTGTGTCAGGTCTGATTCATCGGGAATGAATCGGAGTGGTGAACATGTCCTACCGATAAAGGCTAAGTGTGTGAACACGTTTTGGTAAAGGTAGCGATAAGATGCCATGTAGGAGTACATGGTGGGTTGTCTCATTGGAACCATCCCTAAGCACTTAGTTCTGTGTATGTTATCCAAGTCTAGTTACTACCACACATTGAGTTCCGGTTATCCGGCCCCTCCCGGCTTATTAATCCACTTGATCTTTGTCCAGGAGTTGCAACTAGTTTCTGGCGTTTGTAGGTAGTGCTACTTGTCTACCAGGTGGTGTCCGACGGGACGGGCTTGGGACAGACTAGGCACCAGTGGCACGGTGTACCAAGTGGCACCCGGATGGTGGGCTTGGGAACCCTGCACACATCGTTTGGGGCCGTATTGGAGACTTCGGCCGGAACTCCTTGCGGATGGAACTCGAATAGGCGATAAACCTAGACGAGAGACTTGTGTGGTTAGTCAGGTCATGGACAACACCCTCGCCCGGCTTCCGCTTGAAGGTTGCCGAGGTACATGACGTGTACAGGGCTATAAGTGGCGAGAGCGTGTGTGAAGAAGTACACCCCTGCAGGGTTAACATTATCTATTCGAATAGCCGTTTTCCTCGGATATGGAAACTTGGAGGACTTATATAGTACATAGACAACTTGAAGTGGATACTCTAAAATACGCAAGATAAGCGTGAGTGCTATGGATGGCCTTTTCGTAGGGAGACGGGAATGGATCCGTAGTGGAGTATTGATATGGTGAATATGTGGACTCGTGTGCGTCTTCTCACCTCAAAGAAGTTTCTGATACTCATAGTATAGGCTAGCCACTGAGTCAAAGTTGGCTTGCTGCTGTTAAAACTCCACCACCCCCTTTGTTGATAATGTTGCATATGTAGATAGTTCTGATGTAAGACTTGCTGAGTACCTTCATACTCACGTTTGCTTATTTATGTTTTGCAGTTGGTTACACTAGTGACTTCGACGAGTAGCTTGTATCCCAGCTACGATCTTGTACCCTTGGGAGGGTCGTGTTTAGTCAGGCTTCTTAGTCTTTTCCTTTTGTAGTTGTCTGTACTCAGACATGTAATGCTTCCGTTGCTTGTATGCTCTGAATGATGGGTCGTGAGACCCCTGTTTGTATTGAATGCTATGTGGCTCTTCTGGGCCTTTATCTATATGAGTTTGAGTTATGTTGTGATGCCATGTTGTACAGCACATACTTGCATGTTATGCGTACGTGTAACGTGTATTCCTATGTGTGGGATCCGACAACCTAGTTGTTTATCCCTGGTAGCCTCTCTTATGGGGAAATGTAGTCTTGTGCTTCCATGAGCCATAGTAGTCCGCTACAGCCCGGTTCACCGGTGTCCTGCTAGCCCAGCACTACTGCTCCGGAACACTTGACTGGCCGGCATGTGATTCACTTCGTTTCTGTGTCTGTCCCTTCGGGGAAATGTCACGCGGTGACATCCGGAGTCCTGCCTAGCCTGCTACAGCCCGGGTTCCCGGAGTCCTGTTAGCCTAGTGCTACAGCCCGGATTCATACGCTGTTGACCGACATGCTCGTGGTTGATTCATGTATGCCTGTCCCTATAAGTTAGTGCCACTTTGGGTTCATGACTAGTCATGTCGGCACAGGTTCTCTGTCATATGGATGCTAGCGACACTACCATATACGTGAGCCAAAAGGCGCAAACGGTCCCGGGCCAGGTAAGGTGGCACTCGTGGGAATACCGTGCGTGAGGCCGCAAAGTGATATGAAGTGTTGCATGCTAGATCGGTGTGACTTAGGATCGGGGTCCCGACAGGTACTCTCCTTACCGATGACTTGTCCGAGAATCTCCGGGGTCAGCGAATTGAGCAAGTAGCTCAGGACCTGCTGGTCCTTCGACAGCCACGGGCCATATAGGGGATTAGGCTCTATGGTCGTGGTCTTGTCCACCTTGGTGACTTCCACCGTCTTCGGTGGTGCGGCGTCGATGCCGTCAAGGAGGCCGGGCACTTGCGCTCCACGAGTGTCGGCATTACTTGCGCCTTCCACGGGAGGTAGTTCCCCCTTGCAAGCTTTTCTGTTGGAGGTGCGCCGAGGTTGAGGACGACGGCGCTTGAGCTTGCGGCCATGGCGAAGATAGGGTTTGGTTTCTGTGTTGCTAGATAGAAGGGAAGAGGCTAGCCCTGTATACCATGTAAGATTTGATCTGGTGGAAGCGTTCCTACTCCCGATGGGAGCCGCGTTGCGTTTATTTATGAGAGACAGGAAAAGCCCCTGCCGTGGCGTACAAGCTTACGACGATCGCTAGGATACATCAATGAGGAGACAGAGAAGGATACGAGAGAAGTTCAGATAGAGGGGTTTAGATTACAATAGGTTTAAACAGATATTCTAACAGGAACCTATGGGCGTCCTCCTCCTTTTGGAGGCATTGTTGAAGAGTACTTCTGGACATTAAGATGTGGTCGAGCGAAGTGGAGAGACATTGGAGGTTGTTGGCTGGGGCATATCTTTCCCAATGTTCGGTGGGCCGACCGTGAGCGGGTCTAGGCGAAAGCTTATTGATCGATGGGGGTCGATGCCAGTGATGGCGGTGTCTTCGGTCATCATTTTTCCTTCTTGAAGGCGTCTCTGAAGATCTTGCTTACAATCGTTCCGGCTCGAGGTCATGTAGGTGGTGGTGCTCTGTTTTTGTTGGCCTCGGTGGTTTTTTTTTCGGGTTGGTTCTTAGCCTAGTTTTTCTTATAAACGGGTCAACTCTATATTTTTTTCCTCTCTTGATGAAATCGGCAGACTGCTTGCTCGTCAAAAACTCCGCCTTAACTACAGAGCCACTGCTTAGATCCATATATGGTCGTTACTCACTCATGCAGACTCCGGGAAGCTTTTGGTTATTGGGTGCAACAGTTGGGAGATGGTAGCACGGTTTATCTTCAACCGATTTGGATGGCGAGCTAATAATAGGCTAGGTGTGTAGGTATCGTAGCATGTTGCTATTTTCGCCGGCTGTGGCATCTTCTGTTTTTCTTTTTGTTGTGCTCCGTTTGTGAGCCAGATTTGAACATCAGACTTTGTTCCGTACTTTACTTAATAATATGGCTGCATGCATCACTCTGATGCAGAGGCCGGGGGTCATCCTCCTTTTCCAGAAAGAAAACTCTGCCTTAACTCTGCTTGGGTGGTGGCATTATAACTTATGCGTCAACAATCTTCATACACGAGTTTATCTCTGTTTGGTCAAGGGTGCATGTGAACTGTGACGATTTTTCTCTTCATCGGATCCTATATCAAATTTATGTAGATTGAGAAGTGCATGTGAATTATGATGATTTTTCTCTTCATCGGATCATATATCAAATTTGTTAGATTAACCATACACAACTAGATAGTTTTCTCTGCTTCAGGCTATATTTTTGCTTTAATCTTTAGCAACTAATGTCGGGGTTGTGATGCTGTATATTATATAAATGAACTTACGAAAGGAGTGCCACATGCCACTCTGAACTCAAATTTCCGCATACATCATTAGCCGCATGCCACTAAAACACACAAGAATGCTGAATGTTTGGAAAACGAGTTAACCATCCAAGGTAACTCTGAACACATGGCGCACAATTGTGACCAAGAAAATTGAAAAGCTATAGAGGCCTGCACAAGAAGACCAAATTCTTGAAAGCAATCGAGGGAATGGCCTGTTAAATAAGTTGTGGCGTCCTCAGCCCTTTGTTCTTAGTATTGTGATGCTGCCTTTCCCCCCTTCTGTTCTGATTCTGGTCTTGCCAATCACTGGCTTGCCAGAAAAAGCTGACATTCCCAGGATTTCTGGAGGCTGCTTCGGAGGAGCATGGATTAGCTGATTTATATCCTTCAGAGTGACGTTTCCTTCTTCCCAATATGGTTTTATAAGGGTAAATGGGCATGTCATAAATGTAGTTAAATTTTGCTTCATCTTGATCATCGAGCTTCCTCCTAATAAGGAAGCAAAACCAAACGGTAAACATACGAACTCGAGATTCAAGTGTGTAAGATAAGCTGTTGAATAATAAGATATTGTGAAAACTGAAATACCTTTAGATACTTTTAGCATAGAAAGTTTGTTAGTCTCCTGCATTATGAGATTCTCCGTTGCCGGTGCAATCTCACTTGTTCCTGTTGTAGATAGATAGAACAAGTAACAGTTGTTTCATCAAGGCACTATGGTTGCCAAACAACAGCACGTTGCACCAATGGCAAGTACACCACAATGCAATTGCACGGAAGATACAGAATATAATATACTTCTACAAGAATTTCGAGGACAAATACTGACTATATGGTGAAACATGCATAGACTGGAAACTCTGACAGAAACATTGAATGAATTTTTTAGATCTTCAAAGATGATATAGAAAATGTGCTTTGTGCGGACCTGGCATATCAGTTTGGCAATCCATATATGTAACGCTCTCCTGGGTAGGAGTCCTACAAACCAAAGATTGACTCAATGACTCGTCATGATTAATAAAATGTGAACTAAAGCAAATTGGTTTTAATGGAACCAGATAGGAACCAACATTTGATCAGGTGTGTAGTAGATAGTAGATCCATCAGAGTAGTTTTCCAACTGATTATCTGATGGCTCGTAGGGTGCCCCATTTGACAAGGAACTTATCATATCTGATACCAAAATATCCAATTAGCAAACAGAAAGGCATGATAGTAGGCAGTTGTTGGACAATAAGACATGTATGGTAAAAGGACAAACCTAAAATATCTGAATCTTGCTGCATATCCCAGTTTAAGCTCTGTGGTTCGTCAGTGCAAATCAGTGAAGCCTCTGTTACCTGAGAAGGAAGCAATAGTGTAAGGAATAGCAAAGCATAAAGGATACGAACTTAGAACATGGGCAGCTACTAGTGAACCACCTCAGATGTGACAAAATTAGAACCCATGTCATGATCTCGACCATCTGGCTGATTAACCTCAGAAGGATACTCCAATATGCGTCGCCGCTTCGGTTCCCGATATTCCTCCAGGTCCAGTGTCTCCTCGCAGGTGATATCTGACACAAGTAACCCATTCCTTTAAGAAAATCATTCAGGAGTAATATAGCACACGGACTATAACAATTCTCATAAAAAGAAGCTTCTTACCCCCAATGTCAAGGAAGGCATGGCAGTCTCGCAGAGGAGTTTGATTTCCCAGTAATCTCAGGAGCTCTTCATCATCATCATCATCATCTCGGTTGAGGCAATCCCACGCCAACCTAGCAACATCCTGAAGAAAAATATGTTCAGATGTAGGAACTCTACTGATTCTGGTACCCATGAGTGTAGGGGAAAACAATTCATGGAGGTGTCTGCCGTGTTACATCTATTAGGTGAGTTCATATGCAAGAAAACAACATCTAATTTGTGGCCTATGGCAATACCACTGCACGCTGTTCTAGCCCCTCTATGCACCACAAATCACACGAGGAATACTCATTTCTACTTCAAGATGGTTCCCCTAACTAATATCTTGGCTCCATAGCACGGCAAACTAACTGCAAACTTCCCCTATGAAAAATCAGCAATCACCTCAATCTAGATGCACTAAATCAAACGAATTAGTGCCGAATGGAGGCAAAAGGGGGGTCGAGAGCAATTACCAGTCCCTCCATCTGGACGGCGCAGAGCGGAGGTGGCGCCTCCTCGGTGACCGTCGGCACGGACAGCAGGAACGGCTTCCCTCCCGCCGCCGGTGCAGCTGCACATCAGCCAACCAAACACCCGATGGCATCCAGAGTTAAAAGCGTGCAATAAGATCGACAGGGCGGACAGACGATGCGAGGGTGTGGGCGTCACTTACGATTCTCCGTGGCCGCTGGGTGGTCGGCGGCGCGGGGGCGCGAAGGGGGATCGGAGGGGCGGCGCGACGAGGACAGGACGGGGAGGGGAGGGGAGGATCGGGCACGACTAGCCGTTGCGACGGGGGGCATCCCTCTGCTTTGACCGTGGTGGACCGTAATGGGCTCCTCCGCTGTCTGTCTCCTCTGTTCCGCGGCGGCTCGGGGTGGGTAGCGCCCCATTTGTAGTCCGAGAAACCCAAGGGCCCGTTAGCCCCGAGTGCTGGCGCCGCCTGCTCTCGCGCTCTCCCTTGCTTTGCCACCGCGCCGCGGCCAGCAAAACAGTAATGGCATTGCCAAAATACCCAAACAGTAATGGCCATTTATTATTTCCCTTTATCTCAATTTTCTTTATATTTCTCTTCTAAGAAGGTTGTCGCCAGCTTGTTTCGTTGTGTGATTCTCACAATCGTTGTATGTATGTTTACTATTTTGTTTGCTAAAAAAACCTGATGCTAGCGCCCCTCACACATCTGTGTAGAAACGGCCACCGGATGTGCTCTGACGATGTGCGGAAGGCGGCTGTGTGGCCAAAAGATGCGCCTTCGCTGCCCCAAGCTCGTCGGCCCTCTGCTCGGCCGTGGCGGTCGGGCGACATGCTACAGTGCTCCGGCGGCCCCTAAGCGGCGGCAGTTGGCCCAGCGGCCGTCGCAGGCGGACACCAAATTGGAACGGTGTCGACTAGGAGGGGTGGCGGAGAGGAGCAGCGGGTGGGATGGAATCAGGGGCGGCCGGCGGAGCGGCGGCGGTGGCCTCTAGCGGCGAATCGGCGGTGGTGGATTTCAAATCCGACGGTCTTTGGTCGGGCGCGGACTCAAAACGGTCACGCACGGGCGTATGGGTGGAGCCGCACGATTTTGTGGCAGCAGCCGAAGTGTTGTATTTTTGCAACATGGTGTTTTTAAGGTTGCCAAATTTTTTTCTTTAAAAAATTGTGATTGGGCAACCATTGGAAGATGGTTTTTGCCCTCTCGTGCCCTAAAAATGCCTCATGTCTAAAAATAGAGCTGCTATTGAAGATACTCTTAGCCCCGAGTGCTGGCGCCGCGTGTTCTCGCACTCTCCCTTTGCTTTGTCACTGCACCACGGCCAGCAAAATAGTAATGGCATTTTCAAAATCCAAAACAGTAATGGCCATTTATTATTTCTCTTCTACAACTCATTTCGTTGCACAGTTCTCACAATCGTTGTATGTATGTTTACCATTTGTTTGCTAAAAAGGAAACTCAGCTGTTGATGCTAGCGTACCTCACATCTTCTGTGTAAAAAAGGCAAATTATCATCCATCATCACCTAATAAGAGACCAGCAATGCTACATCAACGGAGTCTTACGGGCCTTTCACAGGGTAAATTTGAGATGGCAATCTGTGGTTGGACCAAAGGGGGAGGGAGGGCCCCACCCCCTGAAAATCAGAAAGGGAGGAGGGGGCAAGATATTAGTTAGCTGGAAGCTCTGTGATTTCTCCGTAATGAGTCCGTCGATGTAGCATTTTTGATAAGAGACTATGGACAACCAATCACTAGACCGTTGGGTCACGTGACTCCATCATGTGTTAAGTTAAGAGAGAATTTTTTATTTGGCCCTTTCGTAAAATTTGCTTCCTTATTTGAGCCAAATAAAATTTCTTTCCTATTTGACACCTAAAATAAATATTGTTCTTATATGACACTACCGTCCATTTTAGACACTAACTGTGTTAAGTATAAGACGAAAAGACCATTTTGCCCCTAATGCATTGTGTAACTACCTTGGACGTAGCAAAAAGGCAATCAATTCATCCATATTTCATCAATGTTCACCCGCAAAAAAATATCTTAGCAATGTCCAATGGATGTTGCACGTGTATGAGTATGCTTCAATATCTTTTTCTTAGGTAAACGTGTCTGTGTGTGTAAAAGTTGTACAAACCATTCGTAGAAATTAGAGAGAAGTGCATATTTCAACACCGGACTCTTGCTTTGGTCTAATTTACAATCCCGAATTCCAATACCGTCTAAACTACAACCCCAACTCTCAAAACCGGCTAGGACTCAACCATCCTCTCTTTGTTGACCGATTTGGCCAGTCCACAGGTCCAGTCAGCATGCCAAGTCAGCAAAAAAAATTAAATCCGTAAAATCAGAAAAAAAATCCAGGAAAAGAAATAAATAAAATCAAATTTCCAGGAAAAAATCAGGGGAAAATAAAAAAAATTCAATTTCCGGAAACAACATTATCAATATTTCCATGAAAAACTGAAAAGTACTTAAAATTAAAAAACTACAGGCGAAATAAATCAAATTCCAAAGAAAATTATAAAAAACTGTAAAATTAAAAATTAAAATTTCTAGAAAAAGTAATTTAAAAAACTTACTTTTTTATTTTTTTTCCGAAAATTATAGGAAAAAGTTTTTGAATTTTTTCGCAAACTTTTTTCCAGAAATTGTTTTTTTATTTTCCCGGATTTTTTCCCGATCTTACAGATTTTTATTTATATTTTCTTGAAATTTGAAAAAAAATCTGGCATGGCATGCTGATTGGACCCGTTAACTGTTCAAAACCGGTCACCCCTAGATAAAATCGGTCAACAAGGAGGGGAGGGTTGAATCCTGACCGGTTTTAAGAGTTAAAATTTAGATGATATTCAAATTCGGGGTTGTAAATTAGACTAGAGTAAAAGTTCGGGGTTAAAAAATGCACTTCTCTTTATAAATTATACTAGCATACCTATAGTCGGTATTACAGAGTCAACGGCTGATTAGCCAACGGCGCTGAAGCAGTCTCGGCCTTGGGCATCCACGCACGTGGCGCCACAGGCGCGGCTGCTCATACGTGGTGCCATGAGTTGCAGATGGCAAATGCCTGCGATGCGCGGCAGTCACGATGAAATATGCACGCCAACGATAATCAGACATAGCACGGCGTCTTCTTCGATAGTTGGGTGTTGTATCAAACCGATCGCTGATAGCTAACGTTAGGGAGCGAGGCGACCAGCTCCATGCTATGTGGGCCTTGGCTTGTTGAGTCATCATGGATAGTTGGGTGCAACTCGTATACATTAGTAGAAAAAATATAGAAAGTTGATAATGTCCACATATGTGATGGAAGTGACACCCGTCCACACGCCCTATAATGTACAGACTACGCCATATCACCGCATGCACGAATGTGAGAATCTTTTTGGATTTTTAATTTTTAAACTGTTATATTTCTTTAATGAAAAATCCGATTGAAGATTCGGTTTCACCATTAAATTCATCGTGATGAGATCTTTAAAATTAGATCTCATATCAATATATTTCGACGACTTTTAAAAGCTGTCATGTCTATTGCACATGAATTGTCATGGTGTTTACACTGAAGTTGCCATGATATGTTTCAGCTATTTTCTTCTACATTTAAAAATAAATTTTGACATATTATAAAACAGGGAATTAAGAAGCTAGACTTGCCATGAACCATATACTAAAATTTCCATGATACATGTACTTAAAATTGCCATGGTTCATACAAAAAATAATTTTCATGGTCAAAGTAGTGGAATTCCCATGGTCAAAATACTAAAATTGCCATGCTCTATAAACTAAAATTGCCACATGGCAACTTTAGTGTAACACTATGGCAACTACAGTGTAAACATCATGGCAACTTTTGGCCAAATTTTTTTTTTGTCAAAACATATCAACATGGGATCTAGTTTTGAAGATCTCGTCGAGACGGATTTAATGGTGAAACGAATTTTTAATTGGATTTTTTAATTATGAGATAAAACAATTTTTAAGCTGAAAACCAAAAAGATTCCCGCTGATGTCCTCTGTTTTGATGTGGCAAAATGAATGGTTCTGAAGGCGTTTAGGCCATGTTGCTTCGTGCCACACGTGTGGACGTTAACATTTGCGAAAATATATACATGGCTGCATGCATGCATGTAAATTACAAACTCGGCTAATTTTGCATGCACGTATTTCTCCCTTTTGACAATTATTTCTCTTAAATTAAAGTGTAAAACTGCAATCTTTTTGCAACACTCTATTCTACATGATGAACTCTACAAATAGAGCCCAATATTGAATATATTCTTATTTTCATACATTTCTAGCAATACGTGGGACCTACACGTCATACAACACTACTTTGATAGATCAAAGTTATATTTTCTCACATAGTCGTGGACCGGATTACGTAGGGAGAAAACTATTGGAGCATACATATACATGTGCATCATCCATTGAACAACCCTAAAACATAGGTGAACTGATTTTTTACTACATCCACGATAGTTACACAATGTACTAGGGGCAAAATGTTCTTTTTGCTTCACACTTAACACCGTTAGTGCCTAAAATGGACGAAAGTGTCATATAAGAAACAAAATTTATTTTAGGTTTCAAATAGTGTAGAAAATTTTATTGTGGGCCAAATAGAAAAATAAATTTTAAGAAGGGGTCAAATAAGGAATTCTTTTCTCTTTTTGTCCCGTGTTTTGGTTCTCCTACGGATACCAATATTGCATGGCTGGCGATTTTTTTTTTGAAACATATAGGATATTAGGAAACATAGATGCGTACTTCTTTCTTTGTCACCCGTTCTTTTAACTCTTTTTCCAATGTTCAATCTGACTGGTTCGTTTTCTATCGTTTTAATAATATACTCCCTTCATTACTGTAACGCTCGGATAATTAAGCTACAGTAATCACATGTTAATGGTGTCGAGTCATCGCAATTACTGTTGCTAATCTTACTTTGGTTCAAATACGTATCAAATTCAACTTCCAAAACAAGTCAAATTCTTATTCCTTCAATCGGTAAAACAAAAATGTTTGCTGAGTTGCAAATTTTCATTAAATAATTATCATGTAGAAATCAACATCATTTGGTTCACCATTTAGTCCCTAGGGAAATATAAAGTGGTCCAACAACATATTAATTGACCTATTCGATTTCTAAAATTACTTGAACATTTCCGTTGGTTCTAAAACTTTTTATGCAACACCACAATGTTGTTCTCGAATTGTGTGCCAAATTTCAAGTTTGACTAAATCCATTTTTGTCACTCAAATAAATATGAACAGTGGCTGAATGAAATACATAAAAAGAAAGAAAAGAAGCAGGAAACTAGTGTGCACTTGGGCTCTATGGCTACATGGAGGCCCAACCCAACTCCCCCATCTTATCTCCTTCCCCCTGTTCATCTATGGCGCCGTGGCCGTTGCTCGCGCGTCCATGGCCGGACCGGCCACGTGCCAACCATCCCAACCCTCCCAGCACTACTTGAGGCCGCAACCCCTCTTGGTCAAACCCTAGCTCCCCCAGTCCCCCGTCTCGATCTCTCCTCCCTCGCTCGAGGCCGGACCACACGTGGCCATGTATCCGTCGATCCCGCGGCCACCGTGCTCCCCGGTCTTTGGGAGGATGTCGAGGAGCTTCCTCGTCGCCGACTCCTTCGTCTACGCGCCTTGAACCAAGCAGGACTACACCATATGCTCGGCATCGAGCCGGTTCCCCATTGCGGCCGCCGCCTCCCGTCGACGAGCTCAACGCATCCGGCTACCCCCGCGCTCCCCGACCTCGTCCACGAGCACCGCAGTGAGCCTCTCCGCCGATTCCCCCCTTCCTGTCCTCGATCTATCGTCGTAGACATTGTAGGCCGCCATCACCGTCGTGCCCGAACCCCCCTGTGTACGCGTACATGCGTGTGTGCGGCTCCTACTCCTGCGTTGTTGCTGCCGTTTGCTGCTGCGGCGTGCGGCTGCTTCCCTCGCTCGCAAGCCCTCTTTCCGCGCCTGCGTACCGCCGTCCCTAGCCGTGCTCGGCTTCGCCGGGGTCGCGTCTGCCTCTTCCCGGCCGCGTCAGCGCCACCCTGCCATCTGCTGCTGCGCTCGCCGCCTGCGGCCGGGCTTGCCGCCCGTGAGCCCGCGGCCCCTGCTGCTGTGTTGCGTAGCTGCCGCTACTACTTCTTGTGCTGCCGCCGCATCGCTGCCTAACTCTGCTGCCGCCGCATCCTAGCGTCGCCGCTCCTGCGCCGCCGCTTGCCCCGCTCGCCCCCTGCTTCTCGCCCCGCGCTGCTGCCGCCGGCGACCGCAGCCCCCCACCGCCCCTGCGCTCCAGGCCAAGGCCGCGTGCGCGCGCGTCCGCGCTGGAGGCCGCGCCCCCGCCCTACTGCTCCGGCCGGCCGCGGATGGCCATGGCCTCGCCCTCGCCGCTCCCGTCGTCGTGTGCTGCCGGCCGCAGCCGCCGCTACCGCAGCTCACCCGAGCTCCGGCGCCGCGCCCTTGGCCATGCGCCTGCTCGCACCTGCTGCTGCTCAGCCGCCCGTGCCCGCACGGCTCCTCCCTCGCACCCGCCCCTGCCGGACCGCCGCCGCTGCCTCCGCCCGCCGCTAGCGTCGGCAGCCGCGCCCCAACCACCCCTCCTCGCCGGCTTCGCCTTCCCCCCGCTCGCGGCTGCGCCAGCCGGCCGGCCTCGCCGTGCCTCTGGTAGCCGGTGCGCACAGAGCTTCGGTCCGGCCTCGGTGTCGATGGCTACCAGGCCCCTGGCCTTTTGATTAGGCGCTAACCCCCCACACACACACACACTAACAAATGAGCCCCCATCATTAATTAAAATGTTAGGTTAGTTTTACTAAAAGGTGACACTTACAGACGGCCCCCACATGCTAACTAAGTTTTCTAAAAAAATTAAAGACACTGCTAATAGTGGAGTCAATGACAGGTGGGTCCCCCCTGGTCAGCGGACCAGTCAACAGTCCAATGTTGACTGCTGACTAGGCAGTTAACGTGGCCCCACCTGTCGTCCTCTGTAGCCACTGCTGGGTACACTTCTCTATGTGCACTTAGCATTTTCAGTTTATTTTCGAATTAAAATATAATTCTAGAAATTACAGAATATTGTTTAAACTTCGAAAATTAATATAAAATAACCCGTACCTCGGATGAAAAAGTTTTATACATGAAAATTTCTCAGAACGACGAGACGAATCCAAATATGCGGTCCTTTCATCTGTCACGTGCTCCTAGAATGCTGAACATGGAACCATCCCCTCTCTTTCGTCTGTCCGTAAAAAGCCAGACGCCGGGAAAACTCCTCCGGATGTTTTCCCTCTCCGTCTGCAACGTGTAGTACTGCGTTAGAGCACTCCTAGCGTAGCTTACTGCCATGTCGTGCTTTCTGTTGCATCTGTTTGCTCTGTATTTACTGTTTCTTCCCCCTCTTCTCTCTCCGGTAGACCCCGAGATCGATGCGCCCCTGTGATCGACTACGTCGACGACACTTCTTCTTTTTTAGCAGAGCTTCCAGGCAAGCAAACCCTCCTTGAGCATTCCGATATCGCCCATTTCTTTCCCTCTCATGCTTGCATTAGAACTGCTACTGCTTTCTGTATGATCCTACTCTGATGCATAACCTGTTTTTGTTACCTGCTTTCATACCTTACCTGCTTATCCTAAACTGCTTAGTATAGGTTGGTTAGAGATCCATCAGTGACCCCACCTTGTCCGAGTTGCCTCACTTTATGTTCAATGACTCGATCAACGTGATCGACGTCCAGGCCCCGACACCGCACATCACCCCCCTAATTGTACGACTCTGCAAAGTTACCATCGAGTGACGAGGGTGGAACCTCTTACATCACTCCTGATGAGATCTCCGTAGTGTAGCTATATGGTCGAGGTCATCGAGGGTGATTTCCTTCTTAACCACTTCCAATACGGCTTCGTAGTGCAACCCCTCAAGTGTGAACCTCGAGGGTGGATCCTCTTACGTTCACCTTGATGATTACATCGAGTGGAATTCACCGGGGGTGATTCCTCGGGTTTCCCCCCTTGGTGTTAGACACACAGTTACTGTGGTTACTATGACTTTACACCGAACCATATTACTAAAGATGGGTCGGCCCTGAGGGGTACCCGCACGAGCTTAATAGCGAGTGATGTGGAGTCGGGTTGACCTGGAAGGTGCCCGCGAGATACTTACGAGGCGTGGCCGGGCATTCTTAGCCCTTGCCGCAAGTACTCGAGACGGGGTGACGGGGTCACATCGATCGTGAGTCTCTGCTCGTTACCGCGTGCTCCTAATCCACTACGATTTGGATATTTGATCCGAGGGGCCTCTGGCCTGATAGCACTAACCATCACGTGGGCATTGTATGGGCGTTCTGCGTCGTATGCATCAGCCAAAGCTTAATAGACGTCAGCGAGTGAGCGGCGCGCGCCGGGTTGGACTGGTAAGCTCCTGCCTTTTTAAGGAGGTAGCTAGGTCTGCTCACCGGCCGCCCATGCAACGTGCGGGAGTTCCCCGGGCGATGGCCCAAGACCCCTGGGGGCATAGGTTTAGTCCGGCGTGCTTTACCTCTCTATTAAGCCTAGGTCGGGTCGCGGCGTATCGTTTGTCCGAGGCCGGGCATGACCTAGGAAAGTGTGTCTGGCCGGAGTTAATCGAGCGTGGTGGGTAAGTTGGTGCACCCCTACAGGGAAGAAAACATCTATCGATAGCCTGTCCTACGGTAACGGACACTTGGAGTTGTATCCCGATCGATACAACTAGAACTGGTTTACTTGAGATAAGAAATGGTTATGAGAAATCGATAGTATGGCTCTGGGATTGCTTTCTCGCAGGAAGTCGAGAAAGGATCTCTGGCCGAGGTTGATAACGCTACTACTACTTTACATTATGTTGATCTGTACTCTTCTAAATGTTGCAAGATGCTTGAAGGTGCTAGTCTTTGATAGGCTAGGCTTTCCCCTTCTCTTCTGGCATTATGCAGTCTAGTCCACAGATATAGCCCATTTCATTGACACCGATGCATATGTAGTGTAGATCCTTGCTTGCGAGTATTTTGGATGAGTACTCACGGTTGCTTTGCTCCCTCTTTTCCCCCTTTATTCTTTCCGGATGTCGCAACCAGATGACGGATCCCAGGAGCCAGACGACGCCACTGATGACTACTACTACCCCAAGGGTGCCTACTACTACGTGAAGACCGCCGACGACCAGGAGTAGTTAGGCGGCTCCCAGGCAGGAGGCCTTGCCTTTTCGATCGATGTTGCTTTTGTGTTATCCTTCTTAAGGCAAACTTGTTTAACTCATGTCTGTACTCAGATATTGTTGCTTCTACTGACTCTTGTGTATTCGAACTTATGTATTCGAGCCCTCGAGGCCCCTGGCTTGTAATATAAAGCTTGTATTATTTTAATTTGTGTCTAGAGTTGTGTTGTGATATCTTCCCGTGAGTCCTTGATTTTGATCGTACACATTTGCATGTATGATTAGTGTACAATTGAATCGAGGGCGTCACAATTACACAATGTAGTGCACCTGGGTTTATCGAGATTTAAGTTTGATTCTAAATTTAACCAATGAGTCTGACTACGACGACAACAAAAATTATATCACTGAATTCATATCGAAAATACGAATTCAGTGGTATAATTTTTGCTCCCGCTGCAATCGGTCTCGTTGATTAAATTTATGATCAAACTTGAATCTCAGAAAACACGGGCGCACTACATTGTGGAATGAAAGGAGTAATAGATAGATCGATCTTATAGTCAAATTAAGGGCTAATCATCTCGGCATGGGTGAGAATCAAGGTAGATATTCTTGTTGAACTTGTAAAGAATTGTTCCGTAGTAGTACGACTTATTTTTTTTATAAATACTAGCACATATGTCCGTGCATTGTAACGAGAGAAAAATGATAGGATGACAAGAAAGAAGCTAATCTGATGCTACGATTTGGTGAAGCAGCTGGACACAGACACCACAATTTACCTCTCAATATGTATCTTTTTTTAGATTTCCCAATACGACGTATGGGTGAGTTCGATACCCATGCAGATTAATGTTTTTGCTGCACGAAGCTGGAGCTTGAGCAATGAGCTGCACACATGCCATCCATTGTTTTGGTGGGGTGACGACGCAACAAATAGAAAGATGCATTGGTTCGCGTGGCGAAAGATGTGCATTCCAAAGAAATATGGAGGTATGGGATTTAGGGACATCCACTATTTCAACCTTGCACTTCTAGCAAAACAAGCCTGGCGTCTTATTGATAGCCCAGATTCATTGTGTGCAACTATTCCGAAAGCTAAGTACTATCCAGAAAGAGACCTACTAGAGGAAAGTGTAAAGCCAAAATCATCTTTCACATGGCAGAGCATTATGGACGGGGTAGACACATTGAGACGTGGGTATATTTGGAGGATTGGAGATGTTCAAAAGGTGAACATATGGGAGGATTCATGGATTCCTCAATCGCCAACGAAAAAAGTGCTAACTATCAAGGGTAGTAACTTAGAGCAACTCTAGCAGACCCCGCATCCCGCCGGCCCGCAAAACGCGTTTGAAGTTCGTGCAAAATGGCCTATGCGGGCCGACGCGGACGGCCACAGATGCAGACCCCTCAAACGAACCCGTATAAAAGTATACTCGTGGAATATGCTTTTATACGGGTCGGTTTACGGTGTCTGCTCTTGCACCGCTGCATCCCGCATCTCATTGCCCCGCAAATATCAAATCCAACATAATACAACAAATGGAAGCAAACTAAATAATTATTCAAATCCAACATAATACAAAAATCATCCACATTACAAATAATTATTCAAATGACCGAATCAAAATTAAATAATGCAATACAAAACTTGTGATGAATACAAATACAAATGAATACAAAAATGAGTCATTGTCCAGCCCTTTGCCAATGGTGCTCAATGAGATCCTCCTGAAGTTGAAAGTGTGTGTTTGCATTTTCAACCTCCTTGTATGTCTGAGGAAAAGCTCTAATGCAGTTATGGTCTCTAGCTGGTTTGACACGGCTACCCACATTGTCGTAGAAGAATTCCATGTTCATTCCTCTCTCATCTTCAAGAATCATATTGTGTAGGATAACACATCATGTCATTGATATTTTTCAAGGTTTTCTTATCCAAAAAACGAGCAGGACCACGAACAATGGCAAACCTGGATTGCAAAACACCGAATGCTCTTTCAATATCTTTTCGGGCCGCCTCTTGCACCCTTGCAAATTCACATTGTTTTTTAGTTTTGGGTTCTTTGATGCTCTTGACAAATGTGCGTCAAGGAGGGTATATACCATTTGCAAGATAGTACCCCTTTGTGTATTCATGCCCATTGATAGTGTAGTTGCAAGCAGGAGCATCACCACTAGCAAGCCTAGCAAACAAATGAGACTGTTGCAACACATTGATATCATTGAGAGTGTCCGGCATACCAAAAAAGCAATGCCAAATCCATATCCTCGGTTGCTACGGCCTTTAGCACAATTGTTGCATCACAAGACTTGCCACAATACATTCCTTGCCATGCCTTGGGGCAAATTTTCCAAGTCCAATGCATACAATCAATGCTACCTAGCATGCCAGGCCAACCTCTCCTCTCATTAGATGCCATCAATTTCTTTGTGTCATCTTCGTTGGGTGCCCGAAGATACTCAGGACCAAAGACACAGATGATCACTTTTGCAAATCTACGGAAAGACTCAATTGTAGTATCTTCACCAATGCGAAGGTGCTCATCGGCATAGTCAGCCGGAACGCCATATGCAATCACCCACATAGTTGCGGAGATTTTTTGATATGCACTAAATCTTCCTATTCTCGTCTTCGTGCTTCTTCACGGCAAGTGCCATGACTAATGCCTGCTGCCGAAAGTTCGCAAGCATGGTCTCAACATCCGAGTCATCCGAATTGGACGAATTGGAGAGCAAGAACTTCTCGCACGGGCTCAACTCCATCTACATGCGTACCGGCGCGTCAATCAACTATACCGTTCGCTCGCAAAAAATCCAAAAAATACGCACTAACCGGTGGCGGATGCGGCGGGTGATCCCGGGCGGAGACGAGGGGGCGGGCTCGACGGTGGTCGATCCCCGGCGGCGGCAGCGACGAGGGGCGGCTCTTCTCGCCGGATCTGGGAGGGCCGGTGCAACGTCTCAGCGCGTGAGGGTGTGGGGAGGCCTCGCGGCGTGATTCCGCCCACAGAGTTGGCCGGAATCGTCGGCGGCGGACGGGCGGAAGCAAGGGAGGTCGACGGCGGAAGGAGGGAGGAAAGGCGCACATGATGAAATGTCCCTTCTGCCAACTGCTTCTCTGTGATGCAGGGCACCGCAGCCACGAGGGGGAAACCCGCGTATTCCCGGGTTGGGGTCAGGATTATGTCGCGCCCCTCAAAATTTTTTGCGGGCCGGGGCGGGATGCGGGGTATGATCGGGCAGGTTTTTCCGCCCTACCCGCATTTTGGCGGTTATTTTGCGGGTCGGGGGCGGATGCGGGGTCTGCTAGAGTTGCTCTTAATATCCCGAGTTTGCGACCTCATTGATCCGGTGACTAGAGATTGGGATATACAGTTGGTGATCCAAACGTTCTGGAATGTGGACGTTCACAGGATCCTGGCTATACCCTTACCTTTATATGAAATGTCAGATTTTATTGCATGGAGCCCTACCAAGGACGGTATCTTCTCAGTGCAATCAGCTTATCAAATTGAATGGAATTTTCAGTTTGGTGCTCTGAATCATAATAATGTGGGTCCATCATCACCTTATAAGAAGTGGAATTTAATTTGGAGCTTAGAATGCCGAGCAAAAATTAAAATCTTTACATGGCGGTTCCTACATGCTGCTCTTCCATGTCGAGCAATCCTAGCTTCTAAGCACATGAAGGTTAAAATTTAGTCCCCAGAATGCAGGTTGGGACCTGACAGTATACAACACTTATTGTTTGAATGTCCAAGATCAGTACAGGTTTGGAGACAATTGGGGCTGTATGAGATAGTAAAGAAGAACTGCACAAAATACAAGTCTGGAGAGGAAGTGATGCACGAGTTGTTGCATATGGAAGATACAAAATTCTATATCTTGGGATTTCCAAAACTAAGAGAGATGGTAGCCACCGTAGCTTGGTATTTGTGGTTTGAACACCGTGAAAGTTTACCATGGAGAAGAAATTCAAACACCCACTTGGATCGCCCTAGCTGTATGCGGACTGGCGGCAAATTTCAGCATCGCATGCTCACCAAAAGCCAAAGTTCGGTCGAGCATTTGGGAAAAGCCACCAAAGGGATACATGAAATTAAATGTTGATGCGGAGTTTGATCAAGATCTACTTGAAGGATCCGTGAGGCCAATCATTCGCGATCAAAGTGGACAATTCATTGCTGCGGTGAACGAAAAAATAGGCATTTGTTTTGATTCTTTCACAGCAGAGGCTCTTGCTGTCAGGTTTGGGCTGAACCTTGCGAGAACCGTCAGATGTAGCAGGATGTGGTAAGCTCGGACAGTTTGGAGATAGTGGAAGCCCTAAAAACGGCAATTCTTCTTCGGTTGCTTCTGCTATTATTGACGATTGTTTCTTCATGTCCTTTGATTTCAACCATGTTACTTATGATCATTGTAATAGAGAGAGTAATAAATTAGCCCATAAGCTTGCTAGACTAGTTAAGTTTCTCCTACTAGTTGTTGGATGGATTCAACGCCTCCTGAGATGCTCTCATTTCTTGTAAACTATACCACTGTGCTTGTTTCTGAATAAAGGAGATGTTCTGTCAAAAAAAAAAACCTGCACACAGGCCAAGGCCCAACAAAATGTGGTAGCCTTTTGAGAACAACCTAGCTGGACCTAGCTAATCAGAACGACCCGATCGTGAAAAATCGTTCGATGCATGTGAGGTGATTCCCTCAAAATTAGTACCATCTCACGTATATATTTAAATAAATATATAAAATCACCTAAATGGGACAAAAATAAAAATATCATCTAGCTTTATTAGTAGTCGTAAATATAGATATAACTCTGCCATTTGTATTTGCTAGCCTCTTCCTCTTCATGTCCGTCTTGCAACCTACTACTATCGCGGTACGCCGAGTGGGCCGCTCGACGCTGACTACGTGGTCACATAGAGGCTGTCCTGCGTGGAGAGGTGAAGGGCGTACACATCGTCGTGCCCTGTGTTATACTTGCTCCCCGTCCACCGTTGTCCAGCTGGCCGTCCGGTGACTCGGTCAATGGTGCGCTGCGCTGGAGGCACTGACTCGATTGGTTTGTTTTTTTTATGCAAGACTCGATTGGCTAGTGGCGTCATGCGTCTCGTCGCTGGCTTAGTTGGCCTAATTAGCGTGGTTGCATCATGTGGCCCATATAAACTGATGACCCCCAGCGAAAGTAACCAGCCATCCATCTGGAATTGGAATATTTACAAAGTCGCCGTAGACACCTCGTCGTTGATGGAAACGTCTCCTCCCACTGAATGCGCATCGCCGGAAATCCTGAAATGAATCCAGGAATAAATGTGAGTATCAGGATTTCAACCTTGATGGGCTAGGGATACCACAGTCCCTCTAACTATCCAACCATAGGTTGGTTCGCAGCAGTGCCTTTTTTTATATAGATAAAAAGAATCAATGCAATTATTTTTAAATCTTAGCCATCAATTTTTATGGTTAACATCAAATTAACGAATATAAATAGATGACGGATGAAGAACTATGAAAGCTTCATTCTTTTAATATTATTAGGTATATAGGTATTAGGTATTAAGTATAGAGTATAGATTCCACATCTTTCTCTTCCATTCGGTTCATTAGCTTTAGGAAAAATAGAAGCTGTGGAAATTCTCTGTCATACACCTACATGGGCCATAGAGATTATCAAGAACTATTGTCTTATGTGGGCCAAAGCCCATCTATAATTCAACATGAAGAACACATTTTGCATTCACTAGCGTACTCCAAAATTTTGCACCTTCCTATTGTCTATCTCAGACTTCCACTCGGTGATCAAAAGGTGAGGAAGAATTATTTCATTGTTTACAGGACATCATTCGAGCTAGGCTTGCTTCTTGCCATACTGCTCTGCTCGCAAAAAGTGATTGTCTCGTTTTAATCTTGCCACAAAAAAAAAAGAATTACAAAAAAACAGTTCTTCGGGATTTTACTGTTCATCTCGAGCTCATTTTATCCCGGGAGCAGAAGAGGACCTTCAGCCATAATGTTCATTTACATCCAAGATATTCATTGTACTTGTTAAAGATTGGAACAAGATTTTGGGGACACTAACCGAGGAAACTAATTGAAGCATATGTTTTCCTGCCCGCCCAAGCGACTATAGTCTCATCCCGCCCCATAGTTACTCGCAAGCCATTTCGATTGCCATTGAGAAACTCAAGACTGCCTTTTTAGATGCACAACAACTTCTACTTTGGAGTTTTTTTTCATTTCCCTTCTTTTAACTCAAATGGTTCTTTTTAGAGACATCGGAGAGACACTAATGATGCATTGAATAAATGCAATTTATTTATTTTGCATGAAGAACTCACCGGTACAAACTAGCAGTACGAGACGAATCACGTACAACATACACAAAAACCTCCACTAGCATGAATCTCACAGTACCCGCCCCGAGGATATTCAACGGAAAAACACCACTTTTCACAGATCTTAGAGTCGCTACATGGTATGTTAGTATGGTGTTGTGTGCACCTCCCTTCAATCATATCTGCATTAACTGATGAGCAAAATATTTATGTTAATATGTTATCTCATATTGTAAGTTCAATAAGCAACATATGGAAGGATCAATGTCATGTAAATTCAAGTTTGCAACACACACTAGTAGAAAAGGGGGCAAAGCTCCAGGCCGGGTCAGCCCATTAGTCCCGGTTCAGTCATGAACCGGGACTAATGTGAGCATTGGTCCCGGTTCGTGCGGCTAAGGCATTATTCCCGGTTCACCTGAGCCCTTTAGTCTCGGTTTGAGGCACGAACCGAGACTAAAGGGTGCGATGCCCTTCAGTCCCGGTTTGTGTCTCAAACCGTGACTAAAGATTAGACCTTTAGTCCCGGTTTGAGACACAAACCGGGACTAAAGGGTGCAATGCCCTTTAGTCCCGGTTTGTGTCTCAAACCGGGACTAAAGGTCCCATTTTCAAACTCTACCCCCCCTCGTGGATCGCCTTTTTTGTTTCGAAAAAATCAAAAGAAAATGATAAAAATTTTGAAAAATAAAATCCTTCGAGAGGTAGTTATATTACTACATCTACTAGTTAAGAAAATTTAAAAACTTAAATTTGGACATGTTTTGCAAAAAATGTAGGGAAAATGTAAAACGGCTATAACTTTTGCATACGATGTCGGAAAAAACGTATAATATATCAAAGTGTTCAGAATGAAAATCCGCTTCCGTTTTTGACTGCCTATGGCCTGTTTGCAAATTTTTAGAATCCTCAAATTCTAAAAGGAAAAAAAGTTATGCTCAAATTTCAGTTTTTTTGAATTTTTGTTAAATCTGGTCAAACTATGGTCAAACTACTTATTCAAGAAGTATTAGTGTTACTAAATAATTATTCAAGAATATTAGTGTTACTAAATAATTATTTCAGTTTTTTTGAATTTTGGTCAAATATGGTCAAACTGTGGTCAAACAATGGTCAAACTACTTATTCAAGAAATATTAGTGTTACTAAATAATTATTTCAGTTTTTTTGAATTTTGGTCAAATCTGGTCAAACTATGGTCAAACTGTGGTCAAACTACTTATTCAAGAAATATTAGTGTTACTAAATAATTATTGGTTTTTAGAACAATAGTTTCAAACTCAAATAGTGAAATGTGTGACTTCATGCTCAAGCTAAATTCCCGAGGGTTAATAGGATTGACATCTTACTATTGTCAGGAAAACAACAAGTGCAGACTTGGAAACGAGGGAGAATAGAACCCGGAAGTTAAGCGTGCTCAGGCTGGAGTAGTGAGAGGATGGGTGACCGTTCGAGAAGTTAGATGATTTGGCATGATGAGGGATGATTAGGGATTAAAGGTTAAATTGAGCAGTGATGAGGGGTGATTAGAGATTAGAGGTTAAAATAATTCAGAAATTTGAAAATAAAAAAAATTCAAAAAAAAATTACAAAAAAAATCATAAAATTTCCTTTAGTACCGGTTGGTGTTACCAAAGAACCAGGACTAAAGGGGAAGGCTTTAGTACCGACCCTTTAGTCCCGGTTCGAGAACCAGGACTAAAGGCCCTTATGAATCGGGACTAAAGGCCCTTTTTCTACTAGTGACACTCTTCTCCTTACCACAAGACATGATGAGCGCTAGGATAAAGATAGATGCAATAGCAACAACGACGGTGGTCTTGCAAGCCATAGAGAGCAATTTGAATGGGTGTCCATTTATATGTACATGTATTTATAGGGCTAAAAAGATCGTGTGATGCATAAATTTCTTAATGACATGTACGATGGATATTGGGCATGTATTTTGATCAATATACCTATTTCATATGTTTCAAACAAAATATATTTAGGTTCCATATCTAACTACAACATTAATTGTTAAGCTTTAGAACAAATTTTGATGATATGTATGAGAGCAAACAAATGCTTTTGATTAATCCATCCAGATTTAGGTCATATCGCTCATTAGATCCAAGGTCGACATTAGTTGTTGAAGATTGCAAGTAGATTTCTATGGTGCGAACATGAGGAACCTGATTAATGTTGCACATTAATCTTGTCATGTGTGATAGAGTTTTTAGGGATAGGCGGTGGAAAAAGATTACGCATTTTATTGGTACTAGGATAATGCCCGTACATTGCAACGGGATATATAGTCTAGTATGTTAGCCCGTGATTACCTAACCATATTAATGTGATTGTGTAAATAAATGTTTATAAAATTCTACACATGATTTACCATATAGTTTGATGAGAAATGTGGTATGTAGTTAAAGTGGAGTTGATTCTGAAGGGAAGTTAATTAAGGTGATTGATTATCATATACAACAAAGGTTAGATGAAGGGGTGGTGGAAAGAAAAGTGAAAGATGTAACCTTACATTGTTATTAGTAAGTAGAGACTAGTTAATTTCCCGTGCTTAGCAATGGGGATCTAGATTTCCTAGTGATTTTAACATCAATCATTTCTAACATAGCCATTTTGGTTCATTATGTGCTTCATGTGGTTGTTGTCATCTTGTTCTTCTCCTCCCTGTCGGTGTCAAAATCGGCCGATCTCGGGTAGGGGGTCCCGAACAGTGCGTCTGAGGATCGAAGGTAACAGGAGACAAGGGAGACACGATGTCTAACCAGGTTCGGGCCCTCTTAATGGAGGTAAAACCCTACGTCCTGCTTGATTGTATTTGATGAGTATAGGGGTTACAAGAGTTGATCTACCTCGAGATCGTACTAGCTAAACCCTAGATGTATAGCTTGTATGATTTGTCTTAGCCTCTATGGACTAAACTTTTTGGTTTATATAGACAACGAAGGGGCCTAGGGTTGTACATAGTCGGCTTATAGAGAAAGGAAATTATACATCCGGACGCTAGGCTTGCCATCCACGTAAAGGAGAGTCCCATCCGGACACGGGGGAAGGTCTTCTGCCTTGTATCTTCACGGCCCATCAGTCCGGCCCACATCAGATAGCCAGGACACCCGAGGACCCCTTAGTACAAGACTCCCTCAGTAGCCCCTGAACCAGTCTTCAATGACGATGTGTTCGGCTCGTTGATGGTCCTCGGCATTGCAAGGTGGGTTCCTTCTCCGCATACAAAGTAGTCTTCTGAACAAAAGAACAGTATCTGGCTCCGTATAATAGTTACAATCCTCAACCATAAGGGTTCAATACTTAATAAGGTATGTCTATTGACAGTTTTTTCGGCGAAACATCATGTCTGGCCTTTTTATTATGTCGAACTGTTTTTGGCCTCCCGCCTCGTGTTTCGAGGCGTAGCCTCCATTGACACGTCTTGTCAAAGCAGAGTTCGTGTCCCCTTATTGCGAGATTTTCATCAATAGGGGTTTGGGTAATCCAACCGTGCCGTTCGCATGACCCCTTGGGAATAGGCGAGTTTAAAGGCTAGTGGGGGGCACTTGATATTCACTACCTATATAAGCGGATAAAGATCCATCTTTTTACCCCACGCCTCCTTCCTTCCTCAGCCTTCCCGTCCTTGAGCTCCAGCGCCCAAGCTTCAATCTTTCCCACCACCCAACCTTTCCAGCCATGGCCGGATCCGGCTCGCAAGGCAAGTGGATGGCCTCCTCCGTTACAGAGAAGGACATCAAGGAACTTTGGGAGTGAAGTACCTGACCACGGAAATCGCACACAGGCTCCCGGCCAAAGAGCAAGTCATCCTACTCCATAGCCCGGCGAGAGGGTTGTGTTCATCCCTCACTTTCTCCGCGGCCCAGGGTTTCCCCTTCACCCTTTTGTCCGCGGACTCATTTTTTATTACGGGCTAGATTTCCACGATCTAGCCCCAAACCCCTTTCTCCACATCTTGGCGTTTATCGTCGTGTGCGAGGCGCTCCTCCACATTCCACCCTACTTTGGCTTATGGCTCAAAGTCTTCAATGTGAAGCCGAAGGTAGTTGACGGGCAACACGCCGACTGCGGTGGCGCCATGGTGAGCAAACTCCCCAATGCCACTTGGCCCAAAGGAGCCTTTGTAGAAACCGTGAAGGGGTGGCAAAAGGAGTGGTTCTACATCACCGAATCCTGCGGTACCAAATGGGCGGCAACTCCCGAATTTAAATCTGGGCTGCCTATGCGGCTGACATCTTGGACCGACAAGGGTCTAGACTGGGGGTCGATCAACGAAGTGATGACACTGCAAAAGCGCATCAAGAGTATGATAAAGAAGCACACCAATCTTACCGACGTGAGTCAGGTGATGCTCTTCCGCCGGATCCTACCATGCCAATGCCGGCCTCGCCGCATGTGGGAGTTTAATCCGAATGGCCCCCGGACCCTACAGTGTTTCTTTGGTACAACACACAAAGAGATCTGGAAATTTCTTTTTAAGGCCCAGAAGTCGTGGCCAGAGAAGACCGAAGATATCGGTCTCGATAGCGCGAATCCGGCTACTAAGGTAAGCTTCTTACTTCCGAACATAATTTCGGTTCATAAGTCAAAGGGTATACTGAGATGTCCATTATTCAGGGCTGATCAGCAAAGGCGGAGCGGATCAGGTGTCCGACACCGCTACCCAAAACCCCAGCCACTCCTTTATTAACGAGGATGTTGGTCCCGGTGCCTTATCAGGCGCTAGAGAAGAAGGCCAAAAAGAAGGGCAAGGAGGCAAAAGGTGGCCTCCACCATAAGGGTACTTCGGACACTGTGTCCGGAGATACCGAAGCGGTCTCTTCCCACAAGGGAGATAAAGACGAGGACGAGGAGGAAGAAGAGAGCAATTCTCCCCTTAAGGGGAGAAAGAAGAAAAGGGCGGCCTCTATAGACCCAGAGGTAGAGGCGTCCAAAAGGGGGAGAATATCCCTTTCGGATGGCTCATATTCAGATGCCGAAGCCATCCCCGAGCGGCGCCCCAGATCGAAGCCCCTGGCCGCGTCGTAAGTATTCAAGGATACTGTACATATATCCAGTTTTTAAGATTATAATTCTAACACACCTGTATTGTGTGTCTCAGTCCGGCCCGCGATCTACCCCAATTATCATCATCTTCGGGGAATTCGCTGGCACCAGAGATGGTGGAGAGCGAGACGCCTCCGCGAGCCTCCCCGCCAATCATTATGGATGACACCGAAGTGTTGTCCCAAAGAACCTCTCCAGGCCATGGAGAGGTGTGGGAGGCCGCCAAAATAGCGCCAGAGGGTAACACCTCAGCTGCCAAAAATGTGGGGGAATCAACCCCTATGGAGACTGACGACGGGGGCCCTGACCAATCCGGCCCCCCAACCGAACACCCTTCCGGGGACCCATACAGCTCCGGAATAGAGAGAGCAACCCCCTTTAAAGGAGAGGGAAGCGTCTACTCCACCGGAGATTTCCGTCAATCCGGAGGCGCCGGACACTTTGGTAGAAGCACTTCGATGTGCTTCTGTCATGGAGGAGCACCGTACCCTAATGGGTACGGTGGTCAAGAAGATCCAGTCCATTAAGAGCGGGCTAAATGAAGCTTTCACCAGCCTACTGACGGGCTTTGAGGTATGCAACATAAGACGATTTTTATATATGAGGGAAATGTGCCTGTATATAGATAGTAGCCCCTGAGACTCTGTTCGGTTTTGGAAAGAAGGCTGAACAGAGGATCAAATGATTATCACGGAAGGTAACATACATGTCTATTGAATGAACAGGCTTCCCTCTTGGCGGCGACCGCCCAGGCCGCTGAAGTTTCCGAACTCAAGCGGAAGCTGAAGCTGGCCAATGATGACCTTGACCGCATTAATAACAAGCGGTTCGACGAGGCACAAGGTATGTTTTATATGACTGAAAGTAAATGCGAGTGCAGAGTTTAGGCTTACACACTTGCTCATGATTACAGGTAGTGCGACTGAGGTCGAGACCCTCAAGGGTGCCTTGTCGCAAGCCCAAGAGCAGGCGAGGGTGAGTAGAGCGGCCGCTGATAAAGCAGCTGTAGACTAAAAGACCGAGAAGGCCACCTGCTGCCAGTACGAGGAGAGGGTGACCGAAGTCGAGCAAGAGCTCAAGGATGCTGCTCGTAAGTGTGAGGCCTTGGAGGAGGAGAATAAGGCCCAAGCAGTCGAACTCTCCAAGGCTCTCCAGGAGGCCAGGGAGGCACGGACGGAGTCCCGGGCGGCTCGCGAGGAGATCAAACAGGCCGAACAGATAGCGGCTGGTAAGCCCTTTATTTTGCAGAGTAAATTCGGCAGTCAAAAATATGCCCTACTTACTCGATTATGGAGTTCTCCAAATGCATTTGCGGATCTTCTAAAGAGCACCGCCAATGCTGTGAAGTTTTTCCAGGCCCAAGAGGGGAATATGATGGAGAAATTGTTCTGGTTGCAGTACCTGGCGCCGGAGCGTCCAGCGCTGTTGAACGATTAGATGATGCAGCTGGCAGAGCTGCACAGGATGTCCAGACTGGCCATGAAGGACATCATAGTCCGGCTATGGCCGATTGAACCTATTCCTGGCAGCTACTTTGGCCTGGTCAAGCGGCTTGCCGACGCCCTTCCCCGAATTGAAGCTGTGAAGCGTTATTCATGCATTGAGGGTATTCAGATGGCCTTTGCCCGTGTCAAGATGCACTGGGTGAAGATGAAGGCCGCCGTCGTGGTAGTTGAGGGCACACCTGAAGGCAAGGACTATCGCAAGCCGGAGCGATATTTCGAAGACGTCCTAGAGGGTGCCCGTTTAATAGAGGGTCAATGCTCGAAGGACATTATGTTTGAATTAATGTATCCGGGCTGCCCAGACTTTGTATTATAAAACAAGGCCTCTGTAATATACTTGTGTTTTTTATCTAAAATTATTTTCCTCCTGTGCGGCCGTATTTATTCTGAAAGTTTTCCAGTCGTCGGCTTCAGCCCCGACGTAGGTACTACGAGGGTGTTCGGAGTAGCACATGAGCACACTTGACCCAACATCTTGGTCCGTAAAGGAGGTGTCAGTGCAGCGAACTAGGCAATCAGACTATGCAACTTTATCACTCTCACTTAGCCATAGGAGTTTGACAATGGGACTATAGGTTAGCCCCTGGTGTTTGTTTGACTATCTGAACTTGGATGCTTTTAGGCGCGTGGCCGGGTAGAGGCTAGTCCTTCGTATAGTACGAAGAAAAATCGCAAAAGATTTAGTAAGTCACCGAATCGCTGACCAGCTCTCGCTATATCATGACAGTCAGTTTTCGGCTTTCTCTACTGAGGTGTTTGACCGGACGAGCCAGAAACACAATCATAGTAGTTCTCCCTTTACCACTTTAGCCGAACAAGAGGAACGTAATGTGGTAACCACAGGAGCCGGGCAACCCAACTATTGACCAAAGACATGATTCGGAGCCGATGCATATAATGTGGTATTCAGGACGCCGAAGTATACTACAAAAGTGTTTGGAGTTTTGTTTTTGAAAAATATATGTGGCCGAATAGAGCCCCTAGCAATTTATGCCGACATGTATATGTCAATCTGTCGTAAAGATGGAATACATATTATGAAATAAGCCAATGCCGAATAAGGTTGGACAAGACTGTTTCCGCTATAGTCTGACTAATACGTCAAAATGTGTTGTTATAGAGAATGCCATACTCATCCAGGCTATTTTATTTGCCAAGAATTTGAGAACAAGGGAAAGATGTCTATAGGTCCTAAAGAAAGGTGGTCTTGAAGATCCTTTAGGCACCCTACCGTACGTCTGTGCTGCTTTTCACCTTGGTGTGGGATCCTTTCAGAGGATCAACGATAGAGTATACAGAAGGTGCCTGGGAAAGGGCCCTTTGTTCCATCGAAAAAGTGATTTGAGTTTTAAAGAACCTGAAAAAAATAAAGAAGAGAAAAGAGAGAAAAAAAGGAAGAATATTAAGGTCCGAATAGGGGCGAGCCGTATTGTGGACTTTGTCCTTAGTGTGCCTTCATCCTTGCCCATGGTATTTTTAGTGCGTAGTTATGTACGCGCGGTACGTATGTCCCGATTAGGTGGGGATTTTGACGGAGGCCGAATTGCTAATCAAGTTCTGGATGAACCAAACTGTCGTCCTGCAGGATAGGCCGGACTCGTTTAACAGTGTCTGGGGGCTTGATGGATGATGGAGTATTCGGCTTGATAATGCCACCCTGTACCACAGCTGCGAGGGCCGCGGTATGTTCCTCAGTACGGATGGACCGCTCCATGTTTCCATTAACTGTTATAACACCGCGTGGTCTGGGCATCTTAAGTTTTAGATAGGCATAGTGTGGGACTGCATTAAAATGGGCGAAGGCGGTTCGTCTGAGAAGTGCATGATAACCACTGCGGAAGGGGGCGATGTCGAAGATCAAGTCTTCGCTTCGGAAGTTATCTGGTGAGCCGAAGACTACATCCAGCGTTATTGACCCTGTGCAGCAGGCCTCTATACCGGGTATTACGCCTTTAAAGGTGGTTTTAGTGGGCTTGATCCTTGACGGATCAATACCCATTTTACGGACAGTGTCATGATAAAGCAGGTTAAGACTGCTGCCGCCGTCCATGAGGACGCGCGTGGGATGGAATCCATCGATGATTGTATCGAGGACCAATGTCGCCGAACCTCCATGGCGGATACTGGTCAGATGGTCTCTATAGTCAAAAGTGATCGGACAGGCCAACCATGGGTTGAATTTTGAGGCGTCTGGCTCTATGGCATAAACGTCCCTTAGTGCGCGCTTGCGCTCTCGCTTGGGGATATGAGTGACGTAGATCATATTCACTATTTTTACCTTGGGGGAAAAATTTCTTTTGCCCCCTGTGTTTGTTGGGCGAGGCTCATCGTCATCCTCGCTGGGCAGCCCTTTCCCCTTATGTTCGGTGTTTAGCTTACCGGCCTGTTTAAAGACCAAACAATTCCTATTGGTATGATTGGCAGGCTTGTCCGGGGTGCCATTGATCTGGCAAGGCCGATCGAGTATTCTGTCCAAACTGGATGGACCATCTTTGTTTCCTTTGAATGGCTTCTTCCGCTAACCGGGTTTAGAGCCACTGAATCCGGTGTTGACCGCCGTGTCTTTCGTATCTTCATTGTTGCTTCGACGCTTGTGTTTGTTGCGTCGTTGCCTACCGTTGCCATCTCTGGCTTCAGAGGTGCCATGGTCGCTGGTGCTGTTGCTTCTATGATGTAGCCAGCTATCTTCTCCCGTGCAAAAGCGGGTCATGAGTGCGGTAAGAGCTGCCATGGACTTCGGTTTTTCTTGGCCGAGGTGTCGGGCGAGCCACTCGTCACAGACGCTGTGTTTAAAGGCCGCGAGGGCTTCGGTGTCCGGACAATCAATAATCCGGTTCTTTTTAATTAGGAACCTGGTCCAGAGCTTTTGGGCTAACTCTTCGGGTTGCTGGACTATGTGACTGAGGTCATCGGCGTCTTGAGGTCGGACATAGGTACCTTGGAAGTTATCTCTAAAGGCATCTTCCAAATCTTCCCAGCTACCAATAGAGTTCTCTGGGAGGCTATTTAGCCAGTGCCGTGCTGGTCCTTTCAGCTTTAAGGGAAGGTATTTGATGGCGTGGAGATCATCACCGCGGGCCATGTGTTTATGGAGAAGGAAATCTTCAATCCATACCGCGGGATCTGTCGTGCCGTCGTATGATTCGATGTTTACGGGTTTAAACCCTTTTGGGAACTGGTGCTGCATTACCTCATCGGTAAAGCATAAGGGGTGTGTAGCGCCTTTGTATCGGGCAACATCACAATGGAGTTCAGATGACATCTGTATGTAGTTTTCGGCCCTGGTGAGGTTATGCCTATCGCGCCAAGCTTGACGGTCGTCTTCTCGTGTTGGGGCGCGCCCCCTTGATCCATAGATTGATCTGGTTTGTCCTGCTCTATTGCTCAGGTCTTGTTGCATGTAGTAGGTGTATCCTGGAGCTGTTGTCTCTCTGCCCCTATGGCGAGGTGGTGCGGGTTGGTGTTCGGCGTTGGTGGCCGCTTTATCTCACCCATGTGGTGGCCGGTCTGGTTCATCAGTGCGGCCATGTTTTGATGGTATTGGCTCGAAGGCCTCGTCGTCGAATTGTGGTAGTAGCCGACGCTTCGGATAACTTTTTGTTGGGCGTTGGAGGCCATATTCGTTGACAGCTAGGACCTGAGTCCATCTGTCACTAAGTGTATCCTGTTCGGCTTGGAGCCGCCGCTGCTTTTTTAGGCTTCTTGCAGTGGCGATTAGTTGGCGCTTAAAGCGCTCCTGTTTGAGGGGTTCCTCTGGCACGATGAAATCTTTGTTGCCGAGGCTGACATCATCCTCGGAGAGCGGTAGATAGTTGCTATCTTCTGAATCCTCGTTCCCGACCGGATCGTCGGGGTTAACTTGCCCCTCTCCACATCATCCTGTTCGGATGTGGGCTCGATGGGGGCTATGGGGTCTTCGGCATTCTCTGGAGTGTTATTGTCTCCGGTGCCGGTATTACTGTCTTTATCATGAAGCGATTTTGAGCGGTGTCGCTGGCGTCAACGCTTCGGTGGTGCCTCATCAGGTTTGTCCTCAACTAGATCCTTCCTGCATTCGCCGTCATCCTATTTGGGTGTGTCCACCATATACACATCGTATGTGGAGGTGGTCGTCCAACGTCCGGTAAACGGCGGGTCTTGGCCTTTTGCGTCTCTAGCATCGTCGTCCATGCCGTCGATGTCTTCGGAGGTGTAGTCCAGCATGTCAGTTAAGTCCTTGACAGTGGCTATGAAGTGGGTGGTGGGTGGGACGTAAAATTTCCTGCTCTTAGCCCCTAGTCCGGGCTAGGCATAGTTCAGAGGTGATTCCTCTGTAATGGCGAGGGACCGCATTAAGTCTAGAACCTCGTTTAAGAGCGAGGGTTGGATGGGGAAACGAGAGTCCGCGGGGCTGGCCAGGGCAAAGGCATCCTGGCCACGCTCGCTTGGCGCGGGCTTCGAGAGTTTGGAGCTAGAGTTCGGGGGCGAGTCCGGCCTTTCCATGATAGGGGGAACCCAGTCTGACTCCGGGCTGGCCGAAGACATAATCGCCTCCGAATCCCCGATTGTGAGTTTCATAGCAGAGAGTCCAGCAAGCTTCAAACTCCCATATTCGGACCTAGCAGTTTGCTCTGGATCTAAGGCCAGAGTGGTGGTCGGGGCCATGAACCAGTCTCCTCGGATATCAGCGACATAGTTTTGGTTCTCGAAACTGATCTATTGACCAGGGGCATAGCTGTCGATCTGTTCGAGGTGGTGCTACCTCTTGAGCATGCGTTGCTTTTCACTTGAAGAGGAAAGGGTGAAGCAGCAAAATAGCGTAAGTATTTCCCTCAGTTTTTGAGAACCAAGGTATCAATCCAGTAGGAGACTACACGCAAGTCGCCTAGTACCTACACAAACAAAAAAGAACCTTGCAACCAACACGATAAAGGGGTTGTCAATCCCTTAACGATCACTTAGGAAAGTGAGATCTGATAAAGATAATACGATAAATATTTTTGGTATTTTTGTTGTATAGATTGAAAAGTAAAGATTGGAAAATAAATAGTACACTAGAATTGTAGATCGTAAAATTATATGATGTAAAGTAGACCCGGGGGCCATAGGTTTCACTAGTGGCTTCTCTGAAGATAGCATATATTACGGTGGGTGAACAAATTACTGCCGAGCAATTGATAGAAAAGCGCATAGTTATGATGATATCTAGGCATGGTCATGATTATAGGCATCATGTCCATGTCAAGTAGACCGAAACGATTCTGCATCTACTACTATTAGTCCACACATCGACCGCTATCCAGCATGCATCTAGAGTATTAAGTTCATAAGAACAAAGTAACACATTAGGCAAGATGACATGATGTAGAGGGATAAACTCAAGCAATATGATATAAACCCCATCTTTTTATCCTCGATGGCAACAATACAATACGTGCCTTGTTGCCTCTACTGTCACTAGGAAAGGACACCGCAAGATTGAACCCAAAGCTAAGCACTTCTCCCATTGCAAGAAAGATCAATCTAGTAGGCCAAACCAAACCGATAATTCGAAGAGACTTGCAAAGATATCAAATCATGCATATAAGAATTCAAAGAAGAATCAAATATTGTTCATAGATAATATTAATCATAAACCCACAATTCATCGGATCTCGACAAACACACCGCAAAAAGAATTACATCGAATAGATCTCCAAGAGCATCGAGGAGAACTTTGTATTGAGAACCAAAGAGAGAGAAGAAGCCATCTAGCTAATAACTATGGACCCGAAGGCCTGTGGTAAACTACTCACACATCATCGGAGAGGCTATGGTGTTGATGTAAAAGCCCTCCGTGATTGAATCCCCCTCTGGAAGATCACCAGAAAAGGTCCCTAGATGGGATCTCACGGGTACAGAAGGTTGTGGCGGTGGAAAAGTGGTTTTGTGCCTCTCCTGGATGTTTTCAGGGTATAAGAGTATATATAGGCGAAGGAAGTAGGTCGGTGGAGCTACGAGGGGCCTATGAGGGTGGGGGAGCGCCTGCCCCCCTAGGCGCACTACCCTACGTCGTGGCCGCCTCGTTGCTTCCTTGACCTCCACTCCAAGTCTCCTGGATTGCGTTTGTTCCAAAAAATATCTCCGCGAAGGTTTCATTCCGTTTGATATTCCTTTTCTGCGAAACACTGAAATAGGCAAAAAAACAGCAACTGGCACGGGGCCTTCGGTTAATAGGTTAGTCCCAAAAATAATATAAAAGTGCATATTAAAGCTCATTAAACATCCAAAACAGATAATATAATAGCATTGAACAATCAAAAATTATAGATACATTGGAGACGTATCAGCATCCCCAAGCTTAATTCCTGCTCGTCCTTGAGTAGGTAAATGATAAAAACAGAATTTTTGATGTGGAATGCTACCTAGCATAATTTTCAATGTAATTTTCTTTATTATGGCATGAAGATTCAGATCCGAAAGATTCAAGAAAAAAGTTTAATATTGACATAAAAAATAATACTTCAAGCACACTAACAAAGTAATCATGTCTTCTCAAAATAACATGGCCAAAGAAAGTTATCCCTACAAAATCATATAGTCTGGCTATGCTCTATCTTCGTCACATAAAATATTTAAATCATGCACAACCCCGATGACAAGCCAAGCAATTGTTTCATACTTTTGATGTTCTCAAACTTTTTCAATCTTCACGCAATACATGAGCGTGAGCCATGGATATACCACTATAGCTTGAATAGAATGGTGGTTGTGGAGAAGACAAAAAGGAGAAGATAGTCTCACATCTACTAGGCATATCAACGGGCTATGGAGGTGCCCATCAATAGATATCAATGTGAGTGATGAGGGATTGCCATGCAACAGATGCACTAGAGCTATAAGTGTATGAAAGCTTAAATAGAAACTAAGTGGGTGTGCATCCAACTTGCTTGCTCACGAAGACCTAGGGCATTTTGAGGAAGCCCATCATTGGAATATACAAGCCAAGTTCTATAATGAAAAATTCCCACTAATATATGAAAGTGACAACATAAGAGACTCTCTATCATGAAGATCATGGTGCTACTTTGAAGCACAAGTGTGGAAAAAGGATAGTAGCATTGCCCCTTCTCTCTTTTTCTCTCATTTTTTTATTTGGGCCTTTTTATCTTTTTGATGGCCTCTTTTTTTTTTAATTTTTCGTCCAGAATCTCATCCCGACTTGTGGGGGAATCATAGTCTCCATCATCCTTTCCTCACATGGGACAATGCTCTAATAATGAAAATCATCCCACTTTTATTTAGTTACAACCCAAGAATTACAACTTGATACTTAGAACAAAATATGGCTCAATGTGAATGCCTCCGGCGGTGTACTGGGATGTGCAATGAATCAAGAGTGGCATGTATGAAATTTTGAACGGTGGCTTTGCCACAAATACGATGTCAACTACATGATCATGCAAAACAATATGACAATGATGAAGCGTGTCATAATAAACGGAATGGTGGAAAGTTGCATGGCAATATATCTTGGAATGGCTATGGAAATTACATAATAGGTAGGTATGGTCGCTGTTTTGAGGAAGGTATATGGTGGATTTATGGTACCGGCAAAAGTTGTGCGGTACTAGAGAGGCTAGCAATGGTGGAACGGTGAGAGTGCTTATAACCCATGGACTCAACATTAGTCATAAAGAACCCACATACTTATTGCAAAAATCTATTAGTTATTGAAACAAAGTACTACGCGCATGCTCCTAGGGGGATAGATTGGTATGAAAAGACCATCGCTCGTCCCCGACTGCCACTCATAAGGAAGACAATCAATAAATAAATCATGCTCCGACTTCATCACATAACGGTTCACCATATGTGCATGCTAAGGGAATCACAAAATTTAACACAAGTACCTCTCAAATTCACAACTACTCAACTAGCATGACTCTAATATCATCATCTTCATATCTCAAAACAATCATCAAGTATCAAACTTCTCATAGTATTCAATGCACTCTATATGGAAGTTTTTATTATACCCATCTTGGATGCTTATCATATTAGGACTAATTTCATAACTAAAGCAAATTACCATGCTGTTCGAAAAGACTGTCAAAATAATATAAGTGAAGCATGAGAGATCAATAATTTCTATAAAATAAAACCACCACCGTGCTCTAAAAAGATATAAGTGAAGCACTAGAACAAAATTATCTAGCTCAAAAGATATAAGTGAAGCACATAGAGTATTCTAATAAATTCTGATTCATGTATGTCTCTCCAAAAGGGTGTGTACAGAAAGGATGATTGTGGTAAACTAAAAACCAAAGACTCAAATCATACAAGATGCTCCAAGCAAAACACATATCATGTGGTGAATAAAAATGTAGCCTCAAGTAAAGTTACCGATAGATGAATACAAAAGAGGGGATGCCTTCCGGGGCATCCCCAAGCTTAGGCTTTTGGTTGTCCTTGAATTTTACCTTGGGGTACCTTGGGCATCCCCAAGCTTAGGCTCTTGCCACTCCTTATTCCAAAATCCATCAAATCTTTACCCAAAAACTTGAAAACTTCACAACACAAAACTCAACAGAAAATCTCATGAGCTCCGTTAGTATAAGAAAACAAACCACCACTTTAAGGTATTGTAATGAACTCATTCTTTATTTATATTGGTGTTAAACCTACTGTATTCCAACTTCTCTATGGTTCATACCCCCCGATAGTAGCCATAGATTCATCAAAATAAGCAAACTACACACACTACAAAAAAAGACACATCCGTGACATTTTGGGCCGAATGAATTTTTTTTCTGTCATACATATGACACTTCTATGACGATAATTGTGACAAAACCCGGTATCATCATAGATGTGGTGGGCTCCTACTTCTATGACAAAAAATCATGACAGAAAATGGGCTTTTTGTCCTGGGCGGGCCGGAGACGCAGCTACATGACATTCTTTGGGCCGTCCATGACGGAAAAAACCATGGTAGAAGCGAGGGGGAGGAAAATTTTGGGGAGTTCCCGGTTATGGTGGGAGGTCGGGGGCTGAGCGATGCGCGTTTCTCTCATACATGTACGCGCGTGTGTGCGAGGCGTTGGCTCTAACTGAACCCGAGCGAGGCGTTGGGCTCTAACTGAACCCGAGCGATCGATCGATGGCTGTTAACTGAACCCGATCGAGCGATTCCTTGGCTACTGCTGCTAACTGAAGCCGATCGATGGGATGAATAGTGAGCGTTGCAGGGGGGTTTGGATGAATAGTGAGCGGTGGCGTTGCCTCTGGATGAACAGGACCCCGTGGTGTGGTGGAGGGCTGGATGAACAGTAGACGGTGGAGGGGTGGATGAACAGGACCCCGTGGTGTGGAGGGTAGGATGAACAGTAGACGGTGGAGGGGTGCCCGTGGAGGGGTGGTTGAACAGGACCCCGTGGTGTGGAGGGCTGGATGAATAGTAGACGGTGGAGGGGTGGTTGAACAGTAGCCGGTGGAGTAGCGCGCGGTGGAGGTTGGAGGAGGTCGACGGTGGATGAATAGTAGCTCATGGAGGCTGGAGGGGGTCGACGGTGGAGATGAACAGTATCCCGTGGAGTCCCGTTTTGCGGTACGCCACACCCCTCCCGATGAACAGGACCCCCGTTTCGACCGTAGCGCTCCAACACAAGTTCGTTTCCTCCGTTTTGCGGTACGCTACACCCCTCCCGATCAACAGGACCACCGTTTCGACCGTAGGAGGTCCATTTCCTCCGTTTTGTGGTACGCCACACCCCTCCCGATCAACAGGACCCCCGTTTCGACCGTAGGAGGTCCGTTTCCTCTGTTTTGCGGTACGCCAGGCCTCGTTTCCATCGCCTCTTCCATCCAAGCCCTCCGGATGAACACAACCACGCATTCCGTTCTGACCCATGAACACGACGACAATGCTATTTCTCCTTTCCGTCCCAGCCATGTACACGAGCCCTCGCCATACGTATGCGCGAGTTGGCGTTCGAGACCCCGCCCGTATGTACACATACGTGGCCGTATTTTCTTTCTTGCACCCTGGCCGCCTCTACTACGACACGTGCGCGCCTCTACATCCACCAGTATATATGTACGTACACGTTCGCGACCAGAATGACAACGCTATGTATGCTTCGACCAGGTGGGTTCCGACTGTCAGGCACTTCCTTGCTTGTGAAGATGTAGCTGGTGGGTCCCAGCAGTCAGGGGGGCGAATCATTTTTTTGCCCGGACACACTTCCTTGCGTGCGAAGGTGTAGCTGGTGGGTCCCAGCACTCAGGGGGGAAACGTTTTTTTGCGAAATATGGTGGCCCGTCTGGTGGGTCCCTGCTGTCAGGTGGATGAATCATTATTTTCCGCGTAATAAGGAGGCACTTCCTTGCTGCCACCATGGACCCAGCTGTCAGCCTCTCCACGTACAGTTCACGTCCGATGGAAGTTGTTCCTTGACCACGTTGACCACGCCGCGCCGAGAGCACCAGTGCGGTGGACGACGGTGAGGCCTAGGAAGGGGACGACGCAGAGCCGGTGAAGACGCGGCAGTGGATGCCCACGCGGAGAGGAGTATGAGGGTTCACTCATTCGGCTGCAGTGTGAGGCTGCCATCGCCGCAGGGCCTGGCCAGCGGTGGGAATAGTAGGGGGCGGTTAGGCCTCCGCGGCAGCACAACTGGCCATGGGAGGCAGGAGCAGCGACACGACCGACACTGCTTTGGGCGGCTGGAGCAAGAAGACCAGAGGTTGAAGAAGCACTACGGCCGTTGGATGGACATCGTACGATCACTGGAGCTAGAATCGTTCATATTGACTAAGTTGACAAAGCCCTTCATCGCCGTCAACTTAGTAGGCCCACAAGTCAGCCTCCCACCAAGGTGGGTCCCAGCTAGCCGGGGGAGTATTCATTTTTTTGTGCGTAATAAGGAGGCACTTCCGGTGGGTCCGAGCTGACAGCGGGGGGAACGTTTCGACTGTACGAGGCCTCGCCGTCGCCGGAGAATAACATCAGGTGTGGGTGAGTAGAGGGATGGCTAGGCCAGCGATGGGAGTACAGTGGGGCGGTGAGGCCTGCGCGGCAATAGAGCCGACCGCGTTGAGGAGGGAGCAGGCAGTCCCGCCGGCGCCTATTTGAGCGGCTGGAGCAGGAACAGCAGAGATTGAAGAAGCACGACGGCCATTGGATGGCCATCCAACTGTCACTGCTTATGCGTCAACCTTTTTTTAGGAAAGCCTCAAATCTGTGGGAAACAAGATACAACCCATCTGCCATTATTTCTAATAATTTACAGCCCATTTGCTAATTATTAAGGTTTTTTTGGAGCCCATATTCTTTTTGTTAGCATTACAGCCCATATTGTGACCACCGCATCATCACATACAAGGCGACGCCCCAAGCCAGACTACGTGGCATGCGGGGCGCTACAGCGAGGTCCACGAGGTGGTCGCCCCGGAGGCCTATGTACCCCGCATGGTGGATCAAGGGCGCGAGCTGGAAGAAGGTCACGGTTCATTCCTCGGGCCCGGCTTGGACGAGGAGGCGCCGGAAGCCGAGCTCTTTCAGGAACCCCAAGAGAGCATCGACAATCGCGCCGATAGCAGCAACTATCGGGTACCACTCATCCCTCAGGAGCAAGCTTACGCTAACCATGGGTCGCAGGAGGTACAGGTCGCCGCAGCGGATGGCTGCCCCAACGCTGCAGCCTCTTGTCCCTCGGGAGGAGGGTGCAGGGGGCTGCAGGAAAGGGGCCGAGATCCGGGCTCACCCTCACAGCGGTCGGGTCAAGATGTTCTCAAGAGGTAGGCCCTCTGCCGGGGAGGTGCCCCATGGCCTACCCCCGACGGAGGACCCGTGGTCATCGGGGGAACCGCTGGCGACCGCTCTACCCCATTGGCGTCGTCCTTGGTTTCCAGTCGCTGTCAATGGCGGCAGAGTGAGGCACAAGGCGGGGCCCTCGTCTGGCGATATGAAGCAAGGCCAGTACCTGTGAAGAAGGCCCAATGCCTGTGAAGCTCGCCGCCCCATGACACTCTCATGTAATAATGAGTGGGGCTGTACACACCCCGGAGTCTCAGGAGCGCCGGCCTCAGGCCCTGGGGCTCCCGCCCATGCCCAGTGGCAGCACTTAGCTCCATGCCGGTGAGAAGACGTCAAAGACTAGACTAGGTGCCGGACGCGTTTTTTTGCTTTTCTTCTGCCTTTTTGCTTTTTTGCTTCTTCCTTGTCAGCAAGTTTCTTTGGTTTGGATTTAAGTTGGATTTGAGTTCGAAGCTTGCGTGCATTCGGGGAGGGGGTGTTTAGTCTCGTTCGAGCAATCTCTCGCGTTCTGGTTTCGGATTTACGCCCCAAGCTAGCGTTAGCTGTCCCCCCTCACGAGCCCCTCGCGAGCCGGGTCGGGCCAGGCACGCCTACAACCAGGACCATTGTCTCCGCACCCTCTCCGAAGGTCCTCATCATAATATCAGCAGGTTAATCGAGGGATGCCGGAGCCGTAGCATCCCCCCGCAGGCCCGCTCAGGGCACGCCAGGGCCGGAAGGTAAATGAATCAACCGAACCATCACCGGGCTAGCTACTAAACTCACGCATAACGTTGTGCTCACCAGAGTACGGATTACAAATCTTTACATGAGGGGCCTCCCCTCCCAAAATGCTCTTATATTCTTCAGGGACAAGCCCGAGTCTTCTTCATGTAGGATAAACTGTGGAGACATGCGGTCAGTCGGACATATCACTCACCACGTCTTCTGGGGCGCCCTCGGAAGCGTCACTGGCATCGTCGACATTGTCACCACCGCCGCCAGCATCCCCATCATCGCCAGGATCGTCCACAACATCGCCTTCATTGGTGCCCACGACCACGCCGTCGTCATCAGACGCGAAGGCCATGACGAGGGCGTCCATGTTGTCCTCCACCCACCGCGCTAGGTCACCTCGAACGACAATGGGCACGGGTGCGATGGCAGCGTCGAAGTCGAAGTGGGGGTCCCTGTCCTGCAGATAGCTGAAGACACGGGGGAAGGCACGGCTGAGCAAGGCTCGGCTCCTCTCTTCGACAAGCCAGCGGGACCTCTGGGACCGGTTCTCCAGAAGCGTTACCACATCAGTGAAAAATTGGAGGTTGCCGGCGTAGTTGACCTCGTGCGGCTCCCTAGCAGCAGCCTCGCAGACATAGCCCAAAGCTGTGTTAGCCCTCTCTTAGAGCGTTTGAAGCATGGGGGCATGCACATGCTCCAGAACCCGCCGCCGACGGAGCTCATCCTCACTTCGCTACGCGACGGCCTCGGTGTCATCGACCCTCTGTTGAAGAAGAAGCTGCTCGGCCCGGGAAGAGGACAGCTCCGCCTACGCCGCGCCAAGGGCGGCTGCGGAGGAGTCCGCATGCCGTGTTGCTTCGGTCAGTTTGGCCCTGAGGGCTGCGGTCCTGCCCTCGGCCTCGGCCTTGATCAGCCTCAACCTCATCCCGTGTTTGCGCTCGAGGGCCGAGCGAGCTTCCACCACGCGGCGATCGACTTCTTCCTGGGCTCGGGCTTCGCGCGCAGCAACGTCATCCTCCGCCTGGGCCACCAGGCGCTCCCTCGTCTCCAACCGCTCAAGGTCAAGGTTGCGCTCGGCGGCCTCCAGCGTCAGCACCTCCTCGTGCTTCAGAAGCTCCACCCGGTCGACAGAGGCTGCCCCCATCGACTCAAGGGCCGCCTGGCGCAATTCCACTTGCTGCTCCAGGGAGTTGCTCCAGGCTTGGAGCTCCCGTGCGTGCTCCTCTGCATCCTTGCACCGCCGGTCTGCCTCCCGAGCCTCCTCAACGGCCAGGAAGCAGGCCTCCCGCGAAGCTGCCGGCGACGCCTCAGCCTTCGGCTTTGTCAAGATCACGTTGATGACGCGCAAGGGCTACGGCAACCTTTAGTTTGCACTTCTCCTCAGCAAGGCGCAAACCTTCAGCCTCGAGGCGCGCATCCTCGTCAGCAAGCTCTGCCCCGATCCGGCTCACCGCATCCTCCGCCCCCTGGAGGAATTCTTCATGAAGGGCATGACGCCCCCGAGCACGCCTGAGCACCTCTTCCACATCACCCTCTTCCGCTGGAGCATGCAGAGGGCCCCGGGGCAATAAGCCCCCTCCAGACGTGGGGCAGGGGGCTGCCGCCCCAGACGTCGCCGGATGGACTGCCCTGAGAGTCCGGCCCGGCATTGATCCACCCACGGAGGAGGAGCCAAGGACAGACCTCAGCCATTCGCCTTCTATGACCAAAGAAGGGGCACGGGGCAAGCCTGACGTGCCCCAAGAAGACTCGCGAAGAAAGGGCATCGGGCGAGCAAGCTCGAGGCGCCCTATGGAGCAGATCACTCCACCAACCGGTCCAGCGGCGAGGGCGCCACCTGAGCTCGGCGGACCCAGAGCTAGCAAAGGGGGCGAAGCTGCGGGGGCTGGCTCCTGGGTCGACTCGACAGACTCAGCAAGGCGTGACCTGAAGGGCCACGATCAGCCACAAGGATAACAGAGCAAGTGAGCAGGGAAAGAAGAAGGCTTACTCGTCCATGGCAAAGTACTTCCTGCGCTTCAACAAGCGGCAAGGGCGGTCGCTGCCGCCTGAGGCCTCCTTCCTCTTGCGAAGGGCCTCGAAGTCTATATGAAACCGACCCAAGCGCCTGGGGCGGGGGTCGGCCTGGGGCGCAGAAGAAGCCTCAGGATTGTCAGCGCCGGAGGAGTCAACTTTGGGGGCACCGTCGGGCGTCACCTCGCGAAGAACGGCTGGGGGCTCGGGAGCCTCGGCCTCAGGAGCCGAAGGCCAAAACCCTGCATTAACCACCGCCCCAGGGCAGGCCTCGGGAGACGCCACCTTCGAGGCTTCACGCGGTGCCACCACCTCGACATCAGCCACCTCAGCTCCCACCGGCTCTCTTCCCGCTCTGTCGCCTGGGGAGGGACCGCTGTGGGCGGCGGGGGGAGCAACCACGACAACTGGGTTCTCGCGTGGCCCCGTGAGGCCAGCCGGGCGCAGCCCCCACTCGTCGAAGCTGGGCATCTGCTTCACGAAATCGGCCCTGCCAGAACAAAGGTACAGAAGGACGCCACTGCTCCATAGGATGCCCGGGGAAGGATCACCAGTCAAGACCTGAAGCACCGTCTGCAGCACATCAGGCGCCAAATCCTCCTCCTGAAGCCGCATGCGGTCTCTGCGCCCCGCAAAGTCCCACATCCGGTGAGAGTGGTGCTGGAGAGGAGCAATGCGACACAGAAGGAACTCCCTCACCACCTTGGGCGCTGTCACATTGTGTGCCCTCAAACTTTCGAAGCGGCGCCAGACGAAAGCGAGCCGGGGGCTCGCGAGCGGTTCATGACCCCTGCCTGGGTTGGGAACAGCAGGCAAGGTCGGGTGCGAGAGTAAGGGGCTGGGCACCCCGACGTCCACGTACAACCACCGCTCTCTGAACCTGGCCTGAGAAGGAGGAAGGCCAAAGTCAATCCCTGAAGCAGCCGTCTCGGGCACGGCGAAGAAGCTTACACACCCCGAGCATTGAGTGGGATCGCTCAGGCGCAAGGAGAAGAATTCGTGCAGCAGGGCAACAGAAGGAGGGATGCCTATCATCGCCTCGCACATGAAAGCAAAGATAGACAAGAGGGTAATGGACTCCGGCCCGAGGTGCATCATGTGGATCTGATAATGGGAGAGCACATCATTGAAGAAAGCAGAAAAGGGGGGAACCAGACCCGCCCATAGGGCATCAGCGAAGAATCGGTCCTCCGTGACGGTCCTAGCAAGAAAGGCGCGGGATGCGGGCCAAACTGTGGTCCGACCGCACTCGTTGAAGATGGAAGCGAGGGCGGAGTGGACCTTGTCCAAGGCTTCCGGGTTGAGTATGATTGACCGATCGACGGCGGGGGCCGCCACTGGAAGTGCGCAGGACGAAGGCACGGGCTTCTTCCCCCTTCCCTTCTTTGTCGGCGCCATGGCGTTGGGGAAGGGGAAGACCTCAAGCCGGATTGGCGGTAGAGGTTGGAGCTCGGAGAAGAGGAAAGGTAGAAGGCGAGCGGGCAGCCAAAGGAGGAACAACTGTGTGCAACTACGGGTCCGCTTAGCCGGGCGCGTAGCAAGGCGTCGTGGGAAGTGCAGACACCCACGCCCAATCAACCGCCATGCAGTGCCCAAGGTCGCAGGCTGTTAGGGCCCGCGGCGCTTCACGCTTGCCCCTTCGCTTCTCTGCTAAGCCAAGCCCACACGCGCCTTGGGCCAGGGGGCTACTGTCGGCGTTCTGGGAACGGGGGTCCCCAGACTTGCCTGCCTGCGGCATGGCTCAAGCGGGGGCCTAGCGCGGTCCATCTTCATCAACTCAAGCTCAAGACCCTCGCGAGGGGCCAAGCCTCACGGAGCGGATGACAGGAAGCTTCCTCAGAGGCAGCCTCATCAGGCAGGCTCGCGAGGAGGCAGAGAGATCAAGGCAGGGGTACCTCGCGAGGAACCCGTGATGCAAGCCATGCCGATCGAGACCAGGCGGGTGCCCAAGATGGCGTCATCGCCAGTGCCAGTGCTTTTGGAAGCCGAAGACCACCTTCGGTCAGGATAACTTGTACTAGATGTTCCCTTTCGAAATGGCCAATTGTTGGCGCCCTTCCCTCTCATTATTTGGGGAGAGGCCTAGGGCCTCTATAAATAGAGCTAGCCACCATAGAAGGAGGAGAGGGCTGGAAATCTGGTAGAACCATAGCAGAGAGAGAGGAAGAGGCGACTGAACTCACCCTAGCAGTTCATCGCACCAGCTCAAGAACACCTCTCGCGAGGCTGTTCTTCCCTTGTACTGTCCATCATCAGCCCCAGAGGCAATCCACCACACCACACACTGGAGTAGGGTATTACACCACAACGGTGGCCCGAACCAGTATAAACATCGTGTCCCTTGTGTTGTTCATCATTTTCATCTTAGTTCGCACAAGAGGATCATACGTAGATTGGTAGGGGAGAGATCTCCGCGCGCACCCCAGTGTTCGAACCTCAAGGGTCTGCCGGAACCCGAAACCCGACATATGCATCAAACTAAATAAAGTTCCTACTACACCAAGTGTACGCATCTAACTAACTGGCTCAGTTAGACGTTACTATTTATTAAGCTGTGGAGCTTGGCTGATGGCTTGAACCAGATGGGTGCCAGACGGGGGAAACTCCAGCCAGCAGGTCGAAGTCTGATACTTGCGACCCTCTCTCCTACTTTGGGCTGTAGAGCGTGGCGGCACATATTAGGGTATGGTGCATGCAGAGACGCATGGTACGCTGTGTACACACAGTTTTTCCTGATGAACGAAACCGCGCTGCCATCATGATCCTTGCCGTCGGTTATCTCCTGGTTAATCGGATAATTCAGTCCGACAAACAGAGAGCGTGTACCAAGGCTACTTACCAGCCTCCAGTAAAAAATTCCTGAAGGCCCAGAGAAGCTGGGATCCTGCTCAAAGACCTTGCAGTGACTGTGATTGTATTCAGCGAAACAACACGTCCGGTACGTGCGAACGATCATCAATCTTTCGCCGTCGTCTGATCGAGCCAGGAACCACCTGCAACTGCCATGCCGCTTTTCTTTGAAAGGTTTTGGGATTAGGAAGGGTAGGGACACCAGGCGGCCTACAACATCATATCAAGTTGGAGTCAAATAAAAAAGGGCTCTTGGTTTAGTTAATCTTAAGAACAACATGTTATGAGCATGAATATTTTTTCAGCAAATGTTGACAGTAATATAAGCAAGCCATCATGATATCATAGCAAAGTAACATACTGCTGTAACAGCCGTTTGTAGCGATGACTGGAGTAGGCCAGCAATACGTCCAGCCATAGAAGGAGTCGATAGCGTAAATGAAGCCCCTGTGTTCAATTGCATCAGAGAACCATGGAGGATGTATGATCCTGCGATGGACGTGCAGATTTATCCACTTACCACAGTGACCTGTCAGATAGGTGAGACCGCGGTTGAAGAACGCAATTAGCCTGAAGTCTTTATAATTCGCAGATCTTGTGGGCACTTGGCAGATTACAACCTTGAGCAAATCAAACTTGGTACCATGTTGGCTACTGTAAGATTCCGAGTATTCTGGGCCGCGGTGCCAAAGCAGTGCAGTGTTAATTGAAGGAAGGGGGATCAATCGCCGAGTGTAGACCTCCACAAGCATCCAGCTGCCGCGACCGTCGACGAGCACCATCCAAGACGTGTTCATGCCGACCCAGTACATACCGTTAATGTAGTTGAGGCTGACGGGGATCGGATCGCAGTCAAGGGGGTTGATGCTCGCCACCCTACGATCATTATGCTGCGTGACACGCCGTTTCTGAAGATCAGGTGGCATCAGCAAGAAGGTGTCGGCGTTCTGGGAACGGGGGTCCCCAGACTTGCCTACCCGCGGCCTGCGGCGTGGCTCGAGGAGGTGCCCAGCACGGCCCATCTTCATCAACACAGAGCCAAGACCCTCGCGAGGGGTCAAGCCTCGCGGGGCGGACGACACAGAGCTTCCTCAGGCACGGCCTCATCAGGCTGGCTCGCGAGGAGGCGGAGAGATCAAGGCGGGGTACCTCACGAGGTGCCCGTGACGCAAGCCATGACGACCAAGGGTGCCAGGTGGGCGCCAGCCCGCGCAGTGTCCTCCTTTCCTCTTTGGTGCAAAGGGAGCAAGCGTAGACAAGAGCATCAAGCAAAGGCACCCATTTCGGTGCAACGAGACCAAGACCAGTCCAATGGCAGGGAGGAAGTCATTGTGGAGCCCAAGCCAGCGTCACCACCAGAGCCTTTGGCAGGCGGGGACCAACTTTAGTCAGGATAAGTGTACCAGATGTTCCCCTTCAAAATGGCCAATTGTTGGCGCCCCTCCCGCTCAATATTTGGGAAGAGGCCCAGGGCCTTTGCCTATAAATAGGACTAGCCACCCACAGCGTAGAGGGGAGATGGGAGATTGGATCAAAATCGGAGAGAGAATCAAGAAGAGAGAGAGAGAGAAGGGTGATTGAACTCCTCCCAGCAGTTCATCGCCCCAGCCAAGAACAGACCCTCGCGAGGCTGTTCTTCCTTGTATTGCTCATCATCATCAGCCCAAGAGGCAATCCACCACACCACACACTGGAGTAGGGTATTACACCACAACGGTGGCCCGAACCAGTATAAACTCCGTGTCTCTTGTGCTGTTCTTTCGATAGCTTAGATCTTAGCGCGGTGGTGGGGCGCAGGTAGGTAGAAGGCGAAATCTCCGCGCGCACCCTAGTGTTCGAACCTCAAGGGTCTGCCGGAACCCGAAATCCGAGATTTGGTGCGCTAGGTAGGGGTGCACCGGAGTTTTCCCTTCCGCCACCGCCACGACCTGCCTCGTGGTGAGTAGCGCGTCGCCCGCTCCGGCTGCCGGCGCCAGCACGGGGGCCAGGGGGCTCCGAGCCCTGGCCCCAGCCCTGCAACGGGTACGGTGGCCGGACAAGTTCAAGCCAACGACGCCGCCGCGCTACAGCGGCGCGACGGATCCGCTGGCCTTCTTGCTGGCGTACGAGGAGGCCATCCTCGAAGCTGGAGGTGACGATAGGGTCATGGTCAACTGGCTCCCCATGGCCCTCACCGGCGCTCCGCGCGCATGGCTGCTCCACCTGCCGGCAGCCTCCGTGGCCTCTTGGGAAGAGCTCCGCAGCCTCTTCCCCACCCACCATGCTACACCAACACCCCCGGTCGTCGCGGCCCTCCTGGGCGGCTCGCAGGCGCCGCCTACAAGTCACCACGTCAGCGTCGCTTCCACGCGGCAGGGGGCTCTCCCGGACCGGGCGGTGCCCAAGGCCGGCCTGACCTTCAGCTTGGAGGACCACCCCTCCAACTCGGCCTGCTCGGGTGCGCTCCCCATGCTGTGCACCCCCACCATCTGCCAAGTGGCCGTCACCAGAACTCTCATCGATGGGGGTGCGGGCCTCAGCGTGCTCTCGGTTGAGGCCTTCAACCTCCTCTGCATACCCCTGGAACGGCTGCAACCCAGCCGGCCCTTCTCAGGCATTGGGGGCGGATCTGCCAGCTCCTTGGGACAGATCCGGCTCCTAGTAACCTTCGGCACCTACAACAACTTCCGCACAGAGCTGGTCGACTTCGACATCGCCCCCATCGGCCTCCCCTACAATGCCATCCTCGGCTACCCAGCGCTGGCCCAGTTCATGGCCGCGACGCACCCGGCGTACAACCTCATGAAGATGCCCGGGAGCAGCGGTGTCCTCACCATGCATGGGGACACCGGAGACGCGCTGCGAGTGCTCAAGCTCGCCTTCAAGACGGCGGCGTCGGCACAGCCTGCCGACTCGGAGACCCCCGAGCCCAAGGGGGCTACATCCGCCAAGAAGAAACAGTTGTTCACCCAAGACAAGGCAGAAACCAAGCAGATACCCGTCGATGAGGACGGGTCCACCAACGCCACTTTCACCATAGGCGCCAACCTCGAGCCCGAGCAGGAGGAGGCCCTGGTCAGGTTCCTGCACGCAAACAAGAAGGTATTCGCTTGGGAGCCTGACCAGTTGGCGGGGATCCCTAGGAGCGTAATCGAGCATCACCTCAACGTGTGCCCCAACGTGCGCCCTATGAAGTAGAAGGCAAGGCGGCAGTCCACAGAAAAGCAGGCCTTCATCGTCCAAGAGACCCGCAAACTAGAAGCCGCTGGGGTCATTCGCGAGGTCCAATACCCGGATTGGTTGGCCAACCCTGTCGTTGTGCCAAAGAAGGGAGGGAAGGAGCGCATGTGTGTCGACTTCACCAACCTCAACAAGGCATGCCCGCAAGATCCGTTCCCGCTCCCCCGCATCGACCAAATCGTCGATTCCACCGCAGAATGCGACCTGCTATGCTTCTTGGATGCCTTCTCTGGGTATCACCAGATCAAGATGGCGGTAGAAGACGTTGAAAAGATAGCCTTCCTAACCCCGTGTGGGGTGTACTGCTACACATGCATGCCATTCGGGCTACGTAACGCAGGGGCAACCTTTCAGTGGCTGATGCACATCACCTTGGGCCCGCAGCTCGGGAAGAATGTTGAGGCTTATGTCGATGACATTGTGGTGAAGTCTCGGGAGGCCAGGACCCTGATACAAGACCTGGAGGAAACCTTCGCGAGCCTCAACGCAGTGAACCTGTGGCTCAACCCAGAGAAGTGTGTGTTCGGAGTCCCCTCGGGCAAGCTCTTGGGTTTCCTCGTGTCCCACCGAGGCATCGAGGCTAACCCGGAAAAGGTCAAGGCGGTCGAGGACATGAGCCCGCCAAAGACCCTCAGAGAAATGCAGAAGCTCACTGGACGCGTGACCGCGCTAGGGCGCTTCATCTCCAAGTTGGGGGAGCGAGCGCTGCCCTTCTTCCAGCTAATGAAGAAAAAGGGGCCCTTTGAATGGACTGAAGAGGCCGACAAGGCGTTCCAGGATCTCAAGAGATACCTGACCAGCCCTCCAGTCATGGTGGCTCCGCGCCCTCAAGAGCCCCTGGTGCTTTACCTCGCCGCCAGTCCCTACTCCGCCAGCGCAGCCCTGGTGGCGGTTAGGGAGGAGCATCGAATCAAAACCACAGCAGCAGCCCGGGACAAGGAAAAACAGGAACAAGGAAGGCCCACAGAAACCGCCACCGCGGCTGAGGAGGATCAGCCACCGCAGAGGAGTGCACCGGAGGCGGAAGAGGCCCCTCTCCCAGATGGCCAGTCTCAGGAGGCCTCATCACCTCAGGAGGCGCCATGGTCTCCGGAGGGCGCCACCAGCACTGACGCACCCAACCTCGTTGAGCACCCAGGGTACTTCGTCAACACGGTGTTGCGGGACGCGAGGGCATGGTACCCCATGCCTCAGAAGCTCCTCCTCGCGCTACTGGTGGCCTCGCGCAAGCTGCGACACTATTTTTAGGGTCACCCCATCAAGGTCGTCTCGTCATACCCCCTAGAGAGAGTGCTCAGGAGCCCTAACTCAGCTGGAAGGGTCGCTGAGTGGAACATAGAACTGCAAGCGTTTCAGCTCGAATTCAGCACGACCAGAGTCATCAAGGAAGCAGCATTAGCGGATTTTGTGGCAGAATGGACAGAGGCACCAGGCCTCAAGGCCGACGAGGATCGGTCCCTCTCCCCGGGAAGCGAGGCGCCAGAAGGCTGGGTCATGTACTTCGATGGGGAGTTCTCCAGGCATGGCGCTGGGGCTGGGGCGGTGCTTATATCGCCCACTCAGGACAAGCTCTACTATGCTGTACAGCTCTGTTTCCAGCAAGGTGAAAAGGTCTCCAACAACATAGCGGAGTATGAAGGTTTAATACCGGGCTTGAAGGCCGCAGCTGCCCTGGGGGTGAAATGCCTCACCATCAAGGGCGATTCGCAGCTCCTTGTCAATTTCTCCAACAAGGTGTACGAGCCGAAAGATGAGCACATGGAAGCCTACCTTGCGGAGGTCCGCAGGATGGAGAAGCAGTTCTGGGGGTTGGAGTTGTAGCATGTGCCCCGTGGCACCAATTAGGAGGCCGACGACATCGCCAAACGGGCGTCCAGACGGTTACCTCAGGAGCCTGGCGTCTTCGAGGAGCGGCTCTTCAAGCCCTCAGCCCTGCCGTCATTGTCAAACACAGCTCAGCCTCGGGAGGAGCTCCCCCAGCCACCTGCCTCAGGAGCCTCGGTCTGTGGCCCGGCCTCAGGAGCACGCCTGCTCCTGACGATGGAACCTCAGGAGGGGTGCTGGATCACGGAGCTTCGGAGTTACTTAACACAAGGGACCCTGCCAGAGAAGGAGGAGGAAGCGGAGCGTGTGACACGGCAGGCCACGGCATACTGCATCAAGGATGGAGAGCTCTACCGGAAGCGACCAAACGATGTATCCCTGCGCTGCATCTCCAGGGAGCAAGGAGAGGAACTGCTGGAAGATATACACGGCGGAGACTGTGGACATCATTCATCATCACGGACCCTCGTCGGCAAGGCGTTCCACAGTGGGTTTTATTGGCCCACCGCACTCAATGACGCCGTCGAACTGGTGAAAGCTTGTGAGGCCTGCCAGTTCCACGCCAAGCAGATCCATCAGCCGGCAGGAGGCCTGCAGACTATACCCCTTTTGTGGCCATTCGCAGTCTGGGGGCTGGACATCCTGGGCCCGTTTCCTCGGGCGCCAGGGGGCTACCGCTACCTCTACGTCGCCGTGGACAAGTTCACCAAGTGGGCTGAAGTAGAGGCCGTCCGCACCATCCCCGCGGGTTCCGTGGTCAAGTTCATCAGGGGCATCGTGAGCCGGTTCAGGGTGCCAAACCGCATCATCACAGACAACGGTTTGCAGTTCACCAGTAACCTCTTCAAAACGTACTGTGCTAACCTTGGAACGAAGATATGCTACGCTTCGGTGGCACACCCCCGAAGCAACGGCCAGGCCGAGCGAGCCAACGCAGAGGTCCTGAGGGGCCTCAAGACTAGGACGTTCAAGAAGAAGCTGGAGGCCTGCGGAAGAGGTTGGTACGACGAGCTTCAGTCCGTGTTGTGGTCCATCCGCACAACCACGACCAAGCCGACTGGAGAGACCCCGTTCTTCCTGGTCTACGGAGCCGAAGCGGTCCTCCCTCACGAGGTCAGATGTCGCTCCGCGCGGGTCCTGGTGTTCGACGAGGCGCAGCAGGACGCCATGCGGGGGATGGACCTCGTGCTGGGGGAGGAACGTCGCCGAGAAGCCACGCTGCGAGCGGCGAGGTACCAACAAGCGCTGAGACGATATCACTGCCGCAACATCCGCCCCAGAACTCTCGAGGTAGGAGACCTCGTGCTCAGGCGGGTTCTCTCCAGGGAGGGACTGCACAAGCTCTCTCCCATGTCGGAGGGCTCATTGAAGGTTGTTCATGTTTCCATGCCCGGCTCCGCGCGCTTGGAGACTCAGGAGGGGGTGCCGGTCCAGAACGCATGGAACATCCAGCACCTCCGGAGGTTCTACCCCTAAAAAGGCCCAGAGCCTGTGAAGAAGGCGAATGCCTGTGAAGATTATCCTTTTTGGAAAAGGCCCAGAGCCTGTGAAGAAGGCGAATGCCTGTGAAGCTGTTGCGTTTTGGAAAAGGCCCAGAGCCTGTGAAGAAGGCGAATGCCTGTGAAGCTGTCGTGTTTTGGAAAAGGCCTAGAGCCTGTGAAGAAGGCGAATGCCTGTGAAGCTGTCGCGTTTTGGAAAAGGCCCAGAGCCTGTGAAGAAGGCGAATGCCTGTGAAGCTGTCGCGTTTTGGAAAAGGCCTGGAGCCTGTGAAGAGGGAAAATGCCTATGAAGCCTGCTTCCCCCAAGAAAGGCCCGGAGCCTGTGAAGAAGGCCAACGCCTGTGAAGCTCGCCGCCTGTGACACTCTCACGTAATAATGAGTTGCGGCTGTACACGCCCCGGAGTCTCAGGAGCGCCGGCCTCAGGCCCTGGGGCTCCCTCCCACGCCAGTGGCAGCACTTAGCTTCGCGCTGGTGAGAAGACGTCGAAGACTAGATTAGGTGCCGGACGCGGCTTTTTCATTTGCTTTCCGCAGTTGGCTTGTTCATTCTCATTCGAAGTTTTATTGAAGCTGCTGCCGTCTTTGGCTTGTGGTTCTTCGACTTTTCACTCTCCTGCCTCGATTTCTCTTATGCAAGGCCTCGCGAGGGGGGCAGCCGAGCGCCCTCGCGAGTGTTCCTGTCCTAGTCGTTCAAAGGTTTCGCGACCTGGGTCCATTACAGGAGCACCCCTCCAGTCCGTGCCCCACGGGCACCGCGACACAAACACAGGGCCTGGGTCGGTCGCCCCCCACGGCTGGGGCCGGGAACTATCCACGTGCGGGCACGTAGCCGGAAGGCACGATAACGGAAGCAAAGCGATGATTAACAACAATAACCCAAACACGCACCCGCGGGGCTCCACGCTACTGTCTTTTTACGCAGGAAAAAGGAAAAGAAAGAGCAAATCAGGCGCAGCTCGCCTCACACCGGCCTGCAGGGAAGACTCGAGCTGCCTCCGGGGCTCAGGAAGACTCCCTCTCGCGCTTCACCAAGGCGCGACGGCGGGAAGACACGCTACCACCTCCCAAGCAGGTACGACGGCGTGGAGGCTGACCGCGGCCACCGCTAGAAGAGTCGCCGCCTGAAGAAGAACCGGTGAAGCTTGGGGAACCCTGAGCGCCGCCAATCACATGAGCGCTGTCCTCTCCATCATCGCCGGGGCTGGGTTCCCGGCCGCGGTCGTCGTCCTCAGGGAAGCACCCTGCGCGGCGACCATCTTCCCCAAACACCCTCACGTAGAGGGTGGCATCGCCGTCAAACTTGAAGTGCAGGGTGCACCGAAGGCTCAGGCCACGCGCGCGAGCAAACGTCTGCCAACCACGGGTCAAGGCCAGGCTCCCGGCTGCGGAGACCTCCAGTGAAGCCCATGAGGCCCGGCTGCAGCAGTCGTCTTCCTGAAGCCAGAGGCCACCCGAGGCGCCGGCCGGGAGCTCGCCGAGGAGGAAGAGAGGAAGTTGAAGCCGGGTGCTAGTCGGCTCTGCCGACCACACAACAAACTCTGACAGCACCTCTGCAGCGTGAAAGCGCGGCCTAGGGGAACGTGTGACCGAAGTGCGCCCCCAGCCGCAGCAGTCCGCCCGTTACCGTGCTGGAAATCGTCTCCACGGCCGCGGGGAGCTGCCGTGGTGGAAACAGGATGTTTGCGAGGGCGCCCTCGGCCGCGCTTGGGCGGGGGAGAGGCAGGCTCAACCTGGCGAGCCTTCCCCTTCTCTGCGGCCGAGAACCTCCTCGACGGGTCCATGAAGAAGAAGGAGAAGCGAGGGGGATGAATTGGAAGGGCGCGCGCCGATCCGTACTTATAGCCGGCGAGGGCCAACCGTCGGCCCCCACGATCGCAGGTAATCATGACCCGCTTTGCATGCAGGGACTTGTCCAATCCGCGCAGTTGCCGAGGCGCCATGGGGAAGTGGAGACGCCCACGTCCAATCAACCGCCACACGGCGCCCAAGGCCGCAGGCTGTTAGGGCCCGCGGCACTTCGCTCTTGCCCTTTCGCCTCCCTGCACGGCCAAGTCCGGGCGCGCCTTGGGCCCGAGGGCTACTGTCGGCATTCTGGGAATGGGGGTCCCCAGACTTGCCTGCCTGCGGCCTGCGGCGTGGCTCGAGGAGGGGCCCAGCACGGCCCATCTTCATCAACACAGACCCAAGACCCTCGCGAGGGGTCAAGCCTCGCGGGGCGGATGACACGGAGCTTCCTCAGGCACGGCCTCATCAGGCTGGCTCGCGAGGAGGTGGAGAGATCAAGGCGGGGTACCTCACGAGGTGCCCGTGACGCAAGCCATGACGACCAAGGGTGCCAGGTGGGCGCCATCCCGCGCAGTGTCCTCCTTTCCTCTTTGGTGCAAAGGGAGAAAGCACAGGCGAGAGCATCAAGCAAAGGCACCCGTTTCGGTGCAACGAGACCAAGACCAGTCCAACGGCAGGGAGGAAGTCATTGTGGAGCCCAAGCCAGCGTCACCACCAGAGCCTTTGGCAGGCGGGGACCAACTTTAGTCAGGATAAGTGTACCAGATGTTCCCCTTCAAAATGGCCAATTGTTGGCGCCCTTCCCGCTCAATATTTGGGAAGAGGCCCAGGTCCTTTGCCTATAAATAGGACTAGCCACCCACAGGGTAGAGGGGAGATGGGAGATCGGATCAAAATCGGAGAGAGAATCGAGAAGAGAGAGAGAGAAGGGTGATTGAACTCCTCCCAGCAGTTCATCGCCCCAGCCAAGAACAGACCCTCGCGAGGCTGTTCTTCCTTGTATTGCTCATCATCATCAGCCCAAGAGGCAATCCACCACATCACACACTGGAGCAGGGTATTACACCACAACGGTGGCCCGAACCAGTATAAACTCCGTGTCTCTTGTGCTGTTCTTTCCATAGCTTAGATCTTAGTGCGGCGGTGGGGCGCAGGTAGGTAGAAGGCGAAATCTCCGCGCGCACCCTAGTGTTCGAACCTCAAGGGTCTGCGGGAACCCGAAATCCGACACAAGGAGCTGGCTTAAAAAGCTCCGGCCTAAGGGCTTTGAGTAAACGGTACAGCCCCGACGAGCATGCGGCGAGCGGCATGGTACTGAGATTGTCCACACGTGAAACAATGAGCTTGATTACCTCTATGGGGAGCGAATTCCAGCCACTCTTTCAGCGGACGCTGCTCGGTTCTGCCATTGTTAGTGCTTGGGTTTCGGACGAGGGGGGGGGAGGCACCTTAGCGGGGATGGAACATTGGACGAGATTATGTGCGGACAAATATGGAGAAGCAAATATGTGCTGCGGGAAGTGGACAGGTGATGATGACTACAACACGCTTCCTGACTTACGAGACACATACCAGCAATGTAGGGTCTTGTCGATGCCAGACAACTTGCTTGAGTGATCACAGTACTGGTACTCCCTACAGTGCTATGCCCTAACTTGCTTGAGTATTGTAGTAGAGTAGGACTTTGCTCTACCACTAGCACCGGAGGAGTAGTATATTCTAATCTAAAATAGTTACAAACTTCAATGCCCGAGCGTGGAACGACTATGAACCGTGCTCAAAGACCATGTCTACGTGGTGTTTGGACATGGGCGACAACCTCAACGCCAACGGTGCTGCTCCCGTTGCACCGTATGTGTTTCTGTCCTTCCTGTTCGAAATCATGGTAGAATTCATGTTTCTACTCTGTATCCTACTACTATGCTAGTCCACATTATTAGTTTCATCTCTGTTATAGCCGTCATGATTTATTTTGTGCTTATTCGGATTAAATCTCGTAGTAACTTGCTCATATATTCAACTGGCGCAACGTCCCCTACAGCCACTCCCGTTTCATGGACGGCCTGGTCGATGTTGGAATTTTGCTAGTAGGCCTTTATAAGGTGAGCTCTTCTACCACTTGTATGAGCATGAGAAGAGGAGACCTACACGCGTGGGCGGCCACACTGGCTATGCCGAGCATACTTGGACTCTACGGAGCTGGGACTTTCCCGCCGATGTGGACATGGAAAACCCATGGTGTTATTTGGACTCCAACAATGTGCACGGGGACTCCAAGGAGGTTCACCTGGACATCTGCATTTTCAAGTTAAATGTTGATCATTAGTCTTCACTCAATGTAATCCGCTGTCTAAGCATGTGGAGACTTCCATGCATGATCTTGCTCTATTGGAGTATCGCGCATGAATAAAAGTGTATCCATTGATGGTTTAGTCTAGAATCTTCTATGTATGAATTTTTACTACAGTACTGGTGAAAGACTTATGATGAACCATTTCTTACATATCCTCTGCCCCCTCCCAAGTCATCCTGATTTAATCCCTCCGCCTAGGTGTATAAGGGCATGGTTAATACTTAAATAGTATATCCAACTGTTGGCTACAAGAAAGTGCTATGTCATCTGTAGCCAACATGTATAACAACGGATACTCAAAAACTAATTCTTGAAGATCATTTCCTGCAAAGCACAATAAGAGTTATTTCTTCACAAGTTTTGGATGCAGGTTGAACAGTTGAACGCTTTTGTTTGCAAAAGATACTTTTTATCTATTTCACCCGGATGTTTGTGAGCTCTAGAGATGAAATAATATCTGAACAAACCTATCCAATTGAACTAACCGAGGCATCTCCATCTTAATTTTCTCTTGCAAGTCGTGCGTGGTCCCTTCATCGTGAAAATGCTCTGGCCGTCGCATTGATTTGCATGCATGGATAGCACCACCATATTTTCAAAGGAGGAGCGAGCTCTATATTTCAGCCAAGGCATGCATGATTTGAGGAATTATGGTTGGGCATGCATGTAGAAAAGGGAGGAGAGTAATTTGCATGCGAGGGATTAAAGGAAGGGAGGCCAGCGGCTAGGCATTCAAAGGAGGCTGCATGCAAGATTACACGAGATCCAGATACTAGTCCCAAAACCAGTTCTTCTTTTTGCGGACATGCCTTGGTACGAAAGATTGACAAGTTAGGCCGTGTAAAAATGGATGGAGGGAGTAGTAGTACATGTAGAGGGCGGCGCTGCACGGGAGTCTGACCTCTCACCCCACTCGTGGCGCGGCAGTAAAGCCGTCATATCACAAAACCCAACCACTCCCAGTAATAAGTGGCCTGGTAAAATAAACGGACAAGCAACCATCACATCCCTCCGTCTTTTTTGCATTTCATCTGTCTGCATTTACTTTCTCCGGTTCATCTCGCACACTCGATCCCTAGCTACTACTCCTAGGGCCAGTTCTTTTGGCGGCTTCCCCAGCTTTTCCCACAAGACTAGTCACAGTGGAGAGTAACAATAAGGCGCCTCACTCATTTATTTGGGCTTCTAAACTACTATTCCGTCCTAGTTTATTCCTCACCATTGTAGTTTGTGCTAAATTTTTACCAAAGATTTAACTGGTTTTTCCTCACCATTGTAATTTGTGCTAAATTTTGACCAAAAATTTGACACAGATTACAATGGGGACCAATAAACCAGGACGGAGGTAGTAGTTATGGGATTACTAATCTAGAAGCCTAAAAGAACTGGCCCCTGGTACTCCTACTAGTAGTAGTACTCAAGTTGGAATTCCAATTGCACGGCACAACCTGTTAAGCAAAAAATTCGATACAGGGTGTAGGAAGCGGTTTGGAATTTGCATGCCTTTCCAACCAGTGAGATACTCCGTACAAAGTACGATAGAGAAATAACCACAGAGAAGGAAGCTAAAAGTATCAATCAAACGAGCATTTTTGCATTTGTTTTGCATTGAATCGTTTCACAAGCTTGACTAGTGTTGTTTTTCCACTTTTACAAAAACCGCATCGTAATGTTAAAACGTGCATTTGCACGTACATAAGTAATAGTAGTACTCCCTCCGTCTAGGTGTATAAGTCTTCCCTCCTTCTTGGTCACGGTGCACAACCGAAGATGACTTATTGACCTGGACGGAGGGAGTAGCACAGTCTGCAAGCATATATCGAGAGAGACGTGTAGTGTGATAGTACGTAGTAAAGTTTGTGCTATATGCACGTACTTCCAAAATGCGTACGAATACACAAGGTTTCCGAACTTTCCCTTTTACATACTTAATTAAGGATGCTAAAAATTCCTGAACGTTCGGGATTTATCATTTGCATCCCAAAACTAATGAGATCGCCTTATGAAACAAAAATTATACTCCTCCTAAAAGCCACGGCGCTCGTAGGAGCGCTTGTGGCGCGCCACGAGTGCCGTGGTGCGCGGCCGTTTCCCAGCGCGCCGACACAACGCCTCTTCCTCAGCCTCACAACTCGCGAGGTGCTGATTGGCGGCTTGCCGCCGGGCGAGTGCGATCTCACCGGTGTGGTGATCTGGCGCCAACAGGTACTCCTCGCTGGAAGCGTGCACCCGGTCCACGTACCGCCAAGCGTAGATGAGGCGCTTGGGCCCGACTGCACTCAGGGCATCGGCACGGGCGTCCTCCGCCACCCTCATGGCCCTCGCACAAGCCTTCTGCCAAAGAGCCAATTGCCTGACTCTCTCGGACGCGACATAGGCCTCCCAGGCAGCTTGTTCCGCGATGCGCTTCTCTTCCTTGGCCTTCTTCTCCGCCTCTATTTTGGCGCGCTCTGCTGGAGGCAAAGCCTCCCACAAGGCGACATCCATTTCTTTCGAAAGCTCCTCAAGGCTGGGGGGCTCGGCGGGCGGCGCGGCGTTCTCCTCGTAGCGGGGAGCCGACGCGTCCTCCGGCGCGCATGCTGGCGAGATTGGGAATGCCGACGCGTCCACCTCGACGTGTTGTGGCGAGGAGCGGAACGCCGATGTGTCCTCCTCGACTAGTGGCAGCGAGGAACGGAACGGCGACGTGTCGCGTAGCGGCGAGGAGTGGAACACCGATGCGTCCTCCTCGACTAGTGGCGGCGAGGAACGGAACGGCGACGCGTGACCGTCCACGCGGTGCTACGAGGGGCTCCTAGGGCTTGGGAGGGGCGATGCCATGGTGGTCGACGTGAGAGGGAGGGGGAGGAGATAGCGATGAACGTGAACATGAGGGGGAGGAGATAGCTATGTCGTGGGAGGCACAGTATTTATAGCGAGCAATGGCACACCTACGTAAGATATGGACTGAGCTGCACTGACTTAACTGCAGGTCCAGTTGCGTCACTGACATGTGGGCCAGACCCATGTTGGGCCCATATGTCAGTGACCGAATGCACCTGCAGTTAAGTAACAACTACGTGGGCATATTTGTTGGAGTAAATTACGGGGGAGCAAAGGGGTGGAAATATTGCTGGTCACAACGGATTGGACGAGCGTGGGGGGAGGAGAGTCATGCATGCAGATTTTTTCACACGGGGTGGAGTGGTGGGACCGCCGGAGGGAGAAGGAGAGTTTGGCAGGCATATTATTTCCACACATGTAGAGGAAAGGATTTGGAGATGAACAGGCTTTCTACAGTATGGGGAACGGTGCATAATAAGTCATCTTGCATGCCGGGCTAGGTATAGTCTCAAGTCATTAAAAACAAACACGCCCCACACATGTTCATATTTCAAGGTGCACTAAATTATTGCATGCGATGATTAAGGCTGGCCATAATGGTGGTATCTTAGCACACGGGAATAGCAAACATGCTGATGTGGCAAAGAATTAAAGAAGAGAGGGGGGTTAGAGTAACTAGTGTTCATGCATGCATTGGTAAACACATTTTTTTGTGGAGAACGATAGCACTAGTTGAGTACTTTTGCAGACTTCAAAAACTATTCCACAATGTGTCAACATTCACAATGTCAAATCAATATTTTTACACTCATTATAAAACGTAGTTGTTATACTCATTATAATCAGTACTCCCTCCGTCTAGGTGAGCAAGTCATCTTAGATTGTGCACTGTGACCAAGGAGGAGGGGAAAACGAGAGATCTTAATGTTTATTTGCTAATTAATAGCATTGCATGCAATGAACTAACCATTGCATGTCGTGTTTGGTAGTCTCAAGTCATTAAAAGCATGCACACCCACATCTCCTATTGGTTGATATGTCAAGAAACAAGAAACGAGGTAGAAGTTAATGCACCGCGCCTAAGTGTTTTGGGAATATTGTATCGAATGAGTGTACTGGTGTGGCTGGTTAATTAATATAAGGTGGTGTTAAAAAAGTATAAATTTGGTCAAACACTTTGCAAACGGTTGACGGGAGTAAAAAGGACGAGAGGGAGTATCATGCATGCGGAGTAGGCAAAAAAATTGCTTGTCTAAAAAAAGGCAAAAAAATTGCTCATTTATAGCCGGTCGAAGTCTCCAAGGGCGCGACCGCGCGAGGGAGGCGAAGGTCGTGGGAGGCGTGACATTTGACGGAATTAAGTGAAGTTACATTCACGCGCCGGCATGGCGTGAGAACAGGCAGAAGCTATACCGTCAGGCCTACGATATGGGTCTAGTAGACATGACATCTAGTGGGTCCCGCATAGTTCTCGAGAACTCTTTGGGGGCTTGCAGCCGTTTATCCACCGGGCAAGCTAGCAACCCAACGCCGTTCGCACGCCCTACTCGTCCCCGTCTTCTACCTTACAATAGTTCGCTCCCAGTCGTCCCGTCCTTTCACATTAGTTCGCTCCCAATTTTTTTTGCGAGGTACAATAGTTCAACTTCTCCTAACCCTCCTCCAAAATCCATGGCCTCCCAAATCTCCATGGTCGCCGCTGAGTACCAGGCTAGAGCCATCACCGGCGATCAGTTCATCGTCATCTACACATGTGGATCCGCGACGGTGAAATCATGGCTTGCTCGCTTCCTACGCATGTTCAACAGTTGAACGGATGAGTGGGTCGCTGGGCTAGATGTTGAGTACACCACAGTCCTGGGACGAGAGAAGGATCTAAAGGACGAAGAGAGGAAGAAGCCCGCCGTGATCCAGGTTTGTGTACATAACGTTTGCTTGGTCTACCACATATGCCATGCCGACGTTGAGTGCCAGGATTTTAAGAACTTCCTAAAGGATAAAAGAGTGAAATTCGTTACTGTAGGCTTTAAGAACGACAGTGACATCCTGCGTCGGATAGGTCTCGTTGTAGGCCAGCCCTTCGATCTCCAGAAGGCAAGCCTGGTGTCCTCCTCTCAACCTTCAATGCTGACCCTGGAAGCAGCCATGATTGATCCTTCGTACGCTAAACTGAAGAAACCTCATCACGAGTTTCATCATGCATGGGAGTCGAAGACATTAGATGAAGATCACATCCTGTACGCAGCAATGGATGCCTACCTTTGTTTAAATATCTACAAGGGTTGGATGAAGAAGCAGAGCTCAGTGTCCGGTTCAAGCAAAGAAGCGTCGGCAAAGAGGAAGAGGAAGAGGGACGAGGACGAAGTCGAGGACGTGGACTCGGACTCCAAATAGGTGGCAGTGCCGTCGCTCATGCTGGTTCTACTCCAGTGTCAAGCGGACTAGTTGCTTATTAGTTTATTTTCAAGGGTGTGTTGTGCTGAGGCCCCAGCAGAACTATGTTTATGTTCTTTCTCGTTATTTGAACTCTTTAGTACGTACAATAGTACTAGTACTATGTCTTACTACTTTTCTTCTTGCAGTTGGTACTACTGCTCGTATCTTCGTGTTCCTACTGTACTTAATACGTTCGTACTAGTAGTATAATTTGGGTCAGTCGATTTGTGAAAGAAGTTCGACAGAGCAAAGGAAGAAGATGGCAGAAGAGGTGGAAGAAGCCCTTCTAGCCATCCATGTTGCATCAAACGGCTCACATGAGTCGACTGACCCAAATTGCTCCTTTAGATTGCAGGATCCACGTGGCATTCAAGGTCTGAAGGTAGATTCCACATCCGACCCGGTTTGCGGGCTCGACGCGCGCACGACCGGCTTCCGCCGCGACATCCACCATGCGCGCCTCCTCCGCGCGGGCGGAGACGACAATGACACGCTAGTTCCTCCTCGCCGGCGTGCTGGAGCACGCGCTCGTCCTCCTCTTCGTACGCTGCGTGCATAGTCGCGGCTCCACCAGTTGCTCGCGTGCTTGGCAGCGCGGCGGCATCACGAGGAGGGACTGCAGACGACGTGAGCGGGCGAGCCTTCGGCTTCATGGCACAGGGATGGCGGCGACACAGCGGTGATGGGCGAGAAATTGTTGGCCGGAGCAGGCGGGTGCCGGCATGCGCAATGGCGGCGGCATATTGATGAGTGCGCGTGTGGGAGCTTACTTTAGTTTTAAATATAAGGTTGCTCAAACTTAAAATAAAACCATACTAGTACACGTAAACATTAGACTTAGGCAGCGCTTTTATTAGTTAGTACCACAGCCACGATACAGAATCCTATGCAAGCGTGTGAACCGCGGCCGCGCGGTCGATCGAACGGTGCGTCACCGTGTCGCGCTCGAAGGACATCCACCAAACCTTTTTGTGTGTGTGAAAACAATCCTCGAGTATTACTCAACTTTTTTTCCAGTGAAAGTTCTTGACGCTGCAATATTTCCATATATTTGAATTTAGCTGCAGTTCGTGTTTATTTGGATTTGGAAGTTTTAGGTGCGCCCTAGTTTTTTTAATACTGATTTTGTGTGTGTGACTGAGAGAGAACGTGTGTATGTGTCCATATGTGTGTTGTGGCGGAAGGGAAATGTGGAGACGGTGGGCGTGTGATACAAACATAGAGAGGTGCGAATGTGCAAATGATCATGCATGAGTGAGACATAGACAGATGCTGATACGTTGTGTATACATGAGAGAACGGTCTTCTAGTTTACTTGTGTGTGTGTGTGAGAGAGAGAGAGACAGAGAGAGGAGCATCCGTAACACAACAACCATCTCTCTTGATTCGTCCGTCCCTCGCACGGTTGCATGCAATACATGCATCAATGCGCACATTTTGACACCCTCACTCGGCCCCTGCCCACCTCAAGGCCCGCACAATCTCTTCGTGAATACCCATTTCTCTCCTTAGGTTTGTTTTCTCTCAATATCTGACACACACACACACACAGAGAGAGAGACACGCAGCACAACACACACACACACACACACACTCCCCCGAGCACACAATTCATCCCCATCCAAGGTTATACGGCGGCCACTCTCGCTTGTGCTTCTTTGCACCCCAACATGCACAACACCTCAATCTTCAAAGAGGGCAACGAGCAGATCGAAGACGGTGACCACACCGCGCTAGAGAATGAGGGTCATTTGGAAGCAGGGTGATGTGACGACGGCTGACTGACTCCTCCCCCCGCCCTCTCTCTCTCTTGCACAAAATTACCAATCCTTCTCTCCCCCGCACAAAATTGTCAATCCCTCAACCCACGAGATCCTTCCCCTCTCGTCCATGTTTTTCCTGCTCTCTCATCAAACATGTTGTCTCTTCTCCTTCCATGTATGCAGAATCCAGATGCACACGCATCTCATGTATATTACATGTATGCATCTTTCTCACAGACCTAACTTCTTCCTCTCTCTTTCTCTCCCTCTCCCTCTCTCTCTCTCTATCTCGTTAGGTTTGATTCCTACTCTCTCGTCCACATACATACAATCTTTCCCTCCTTATCTGCTCCATCTTCAAAAGTTCTCTCTGCATGTTTCATTCACACATTGGGATATGTCAAAATGTTGCTTCTATAATGGCTGATGTAGAGTTATGGTTGTTATTGTTGCATCCTACAAAGTAATAACTATGAAATGCATTTAGATTCTCATTTGACTGGGATTATGTGAGTTTGAGCATGTTGTGAAGTACTATAGACCTTGTATACATCTTGGGATTCAACAATGATTGTAACTATTGAATTGTATAGACCATTACATTCGAAGTCAATAGCCTAATATATTTATTTCACAATTTCAACAAATGGTTAGTTCACTACAAACTAAGAAAACAGATGTGTACTCCCTCTGTTTTTATTTAAGTCCGCGTATTAGCATTGGTCAAAGTCAAGTTTTGTGAACTCTCAGAAAGCTTATAACAAAAAATATTAACATATACAATAACAAATAAATACCATTAGATTCATTATTGAATGTACTTTCACATCATACATATTTGTTATGGTAAATGTTTATGTTTTTCTATAAACTTGGTCAAACTTTAGGAAGTTTGACTTCGGTCAAACCTAATATGATGAGTTTACTACTACTACTCGCTAGTTTCTTAGCCGAATCACTCAACACGCCACACGGGGAGTCCAGTGTCACAAAATTTTGAGGTCGGCGGGAAAATCTCCCGCAACCCTGATTCGACCAGTGGGAAGTTACCATCATAGCCTTCGGAACGGGCCTACAGATGACGCTTGGTAGGGGGCTGTTTTCGTAACTTCAGGTTCACCCTACCCAGCCAACCCCACCCCGGCACCCAGAGTAGTACACCTGAATACTCCCCATTTTCTATCCCCACCGCAAAATAGACTTCTCCACGGCACCGCAGACTTCATGCTCCTCCCCTTTACATCGGCGCACTCGTCCACCGCAGTGCATCTGCCTCATCGACGACCTCGTACGCCGCACTGGAGCCGGTCCACCATTGTCGTCATACACGGAGCCTCTTCCCCAACATCGTCTTCCATGGTCTCAGATCTGCTTCCCGGAAGCCGACGCCAAGCGCAGAAGTACCACCGTCGTGGACAATGAACTGACTCCCGTTGCCAACCATGACTCACAGAGGCCGCCGCGACCATCGTTCTCCTCCTCAATTGGTAATGTGTGTATTGAATCACTTAGCAGTACATGTGCAGTTTCATACCTACCCTTCAAATTTCCTGGGTGCTATTGTTCCCGTAAAAGTAATTGGTTATAGCCTCCATTGTCCAACAAAATATCATCTTGTAATTGTGCGTCGCTCCTGTATCGCGCTGTGCTTGGGTAGGTTTTTCATCTGCAACCAGTAGTGTGGCCAACGATGGAAAGGTTTTTAGAACTAGCAAAATGCCCATGCATTGCATGCATCAAGATGCATTTGTATGAGTAGTTTATCTTGTTGGAGATGCTCTAACATGGCAGACGAGTGCTTTAATGTTGCCCACAAGATGCGCGAGTATTACTAGTAGTATATTTTTCTTGCCATGTTGAGATTTTAAAACCACGAGTGCGAACATGCAGAGGAGCAATGAAGACCAAACACGGGATATTCGGGACATCTTCAAGGAGCGTGGCAAGTTAAAGAGGAGCTGCACCGAACCTGTAAAACGAGCTTTGGTAAGTAACACCCTTTCAATTACTTTCGTGTAGCCTCGTGTTCTTTGATGTGTATATGTGGTAGTTTCTGTTTCTCTTAAGCGTGGTGTTCTTCGATGTTTAATAAGAAGAGTCTTAATCGTCCTAATGCTTTCGTTTTTAGCTTGATGTAGGAAGTGGGTGTTCTCACCTTGTAGTCTGTTTTTATTTATTTTTTCCTTTTGAATTCACTTCTCCGAGTTCTGTTTATCTGGCTTCTACTAAATGGATCTAGGTTGCTCTGAGTATTGATCTAAAAAAGAAGTAACTTCATGTCAGGATGCAGTTCCTGCGAGGAGGGAAGTATGGTCAACCTCGAGATCATGTTTCCAAAATGAGACTGGATTACACACAAGGTGCCAGTTCCCTAATGATGCTGGATTAGACACAAGGTGCAAATTCCCAGATGATGCTGGATTACACACAAGCCAGGTGGAGTCGTCAGCTGTTTGTGTCCTCGTGGCATTAGTAAAGGCTGAAAGAAAGTGTGCAGCAACCCTTGAGAATGTAGCTGAGTTCCTGAAGAAGCGAAAAGAGCAATCAGATGCTCTCTTCACCCAAGCCAAAGAAGAGATGGAAGAAGACAGAAATAAGCTAGCAGAGGCAGAGCAGGCTAGGCATCTCCTGCTATCTAAAACTGTTGTCAATACAAAATTTCCTTCATAATAGCTAGGTTCAAATGTTTATCCAGTCAGCATGCCTGTTGTGATGTCCGTGCATCTACTGATGTGGCACAAAATGTTTTTCTTGGGTCATGTAATAACAGCAGTTACTTTCCAAATAATAACAGACGAAGCATTGGACATGGTATAGTTCACGCGCAAGCCCGACATTCCAAGTTCAACTTCCACATCAAACTCATGTTCATAGATATCTGCACATTCATACATAATGTCCACAACCATGTTTCACTTCAAAGCCAGAAAAATGTGAGGAGAGTTATAAATAAAGAAAATCCTCTACTAGTTCCTGCTACCAGTGCAAGCACAACAAGTCAAGACCATGCGTAAATTAATTATACATTAGTCATTTTTGTGTTCTAAAATGCCTGCCGGCTCGTGGAAGGACGCGTTGCCGGCACACGTGCGGATTCAATGAAGGCAGGCGGGGCAGCCTTAAGCTGGTTGCACACGGCGAGGAGGCGATCTCAGCCGGGCCTGCAGCGAGTGCGGCCCTCTTGGCCGGCGCGCCAGTTCAAAGCCTGCGCTATGAGAGGTCGCGTCCGTGTTAGAGCAATCACTCCCTCCAGTCGTTTTTTGTTTGGGTATAACAAAATCTCGTTTTCCATTCACATTTTACAAGTAAAGTTCGTAGACAAACTTTGACCCAAAGTACGATGGGGACTAGTAAACCAGAATGGAGGTAGTAGTTTTTTTAATCGAAGAAGCGTTTCCCCTTCCGATTTTCATTAAAGAAAACCAGCATCTAAATCTAAACCATAGTATTTGCCCTAAAACTACCAGGTTCAACATCTCGCAACATAAGACCATACAACCTCCATCGAAGAAAACAAACCATACAACCATACGCCAAGGAGGTATGTAGTACCATGAATTCCATTTTTGCTCCATACCAATCATTCTAAAAACTACTTACTACTTATAACGCGCCATTGAAAATCGGAACTCTTAACCCCGCTAAAAAAACGACATTTTAAATGTGGCTACTCGATCTGTTGCAACTGGCGAGCCACCGCGCTCCAAGTCGTTCACCTGTGGTCCCAACCATCAACTCCTACGGATCAAATTATCACGCGAGCTGACTATTCCTACAAAGGTGCTCCACCACGTACCCGGTACCCGCGAATGTAGCAATCGTGCCCCTAGGGTTTTAGAGTTTATTTGTTAACGTCGCCTTTACATAACACTCATGTGTGCAAGACAGCGAGAGGCCGACTGCGTGCGTGCGCCTCTTCTCTTCGTATATGTACTCCACCTTTTGTCTGGTGTCCAAAAAATTATAATAACTACTAGCAATGTGCCAATGCGTTGCCACACGATCAAAGTAGATTAATACAGTGGCGGAGTTAGATGCAGATTACGCCTAGGGCTGTGCTATGTTGAGTGATAAACTTCTATGATTTTCTATCCTTTGCATGAAGAAATTACAAAGGAAGTTGTTTCTAGGCCTGGGGCTATAGCCCTAGCTGCCCCAGGCTTGTCTCCGCCACTGGATTAATACATATTCACCGATTTGATAGAAAAAAAGTCTAGCTTTGAAATACGTATATCACTAAAAATATGTTATGTTTCACTCAAAATATATTCCTTTGGCGGTTTTGATGAGATAAGGGAGGAATGTTGTTGGTTTCAAGATTCGAGAAGTGGTATATGTCTAATTTCTACTCTTACTAGCAAGATGCCCGTGCGTTGCATGGAACATCAGGATCTTGTGGGAGAAAAGGATGAACGAGGGAAGGCCTTATCTGCAAATGTGGTGAAGAGTGCGGGTAAATTGCCATATTTTCCTTCCTATCCGTCAGATATAAATCAGACGACCTACATTGCAGGATGGCAGGCCCACCATCATCACCAACTCTATTTTTTATCCCTACTCTTATAATAAGCATTGTCGGTGATGATCGTGTGCTTACCATCCTGCAATATAGGCCGTCCGATCTATATCTGACAGATAGGAAGGAAACTATGGCAATTTTACAAAAAGATACCCACACCCCTCTCCACATTTGCAAATAAGGCCTTCCCTCGTTCATCCTTTTCCCCCACAAGATAAACTAATCATACAAATGCATCTTGATGTTTCGTGCAACACATGGGCATCTTGCTAGTTGTTGCAAAAAGCCCATGTGTGTGTGAGAGAGAGAGGGCGAGTGGAGGAGGACGGAGTGCATGTGTGACAAAGACACAAGGAGTGTGTGTGCGATAGGTATCCGCTTAAAATGAGGCGATAGTGTGTGTGTGCACGATCGAGAGGGCGTGTCTCAAGAAGGGAAGAAAAATCTACATAGATACAAGGAGCGGGAGAGAGACATGTATGCGATGGTGGAAGCACGAGTGTGCGGGTGTATAAACCTATCTAGAGGCTAGCTAGTCGATAAATGTTTGTGAGAGAAATACGAGTCGGGGTGCGAAAGCGAGAGTTTTGTGTGTGTGTGAGAGAGAGACGGTAGTCGGGAAGGGGAGTGGAAGCAGGAGTTGTGTGTGTGTGTGTGTGTCTGTGTGAGAGAGAGAGGAGACGGTAGTCGGGGTTGTCTGATCGGTAAACAAATGAATAATGTCAGTCTGGGATGGAGATGAAAAGGAGACCGCAACAAATGTTGTGTCTACAGGAGAGATAGAGAGAGTAATTTTAGTGGTATGAGTCATATGTAGAGATATATAGGGTGTGTGAGAGAATCCCATAGAGAGAAAGACAAAGTGAAAGACGAGTGGAGACTGTGTGTTTGGCGGTGAAAAAGAAAGCTTAGGTACCAAGTGATACCAGAGAACAGTAGAGACGTGAGAGATAATGAAAACCGTGTAATGTATAATGATAGGGAGAGTGTGACACTTCTCAAGGGACACCTCGAGAGACCATGTTTGCGAGGATAGGAGCAACATGAAGTGAGCGTGCGGGTGAGCTGGAGAAAAGAGAGTGATAGCTACCTGAAGGAGCATGCATGCGAGAGAGATGGGCATGAAAGGAGTGAACAAAAAAGGGATTCAAATATTTGAATTCGAGATGATGATACATGTAATCCATACTCGAACCAAAATTGATCTATCAAACATGCATACTCATATGAATTCACACACATCTATGTTATTTAATATGTAGATATTACTGATCCATACATTTTAGTAGAACATAATTAGGTTAATTTTTTTCGAATTCAACCTTAAGATTTCGAGTTTGTAAATCATATTATACATATAAAGGAGCAGAATTCTTTGTTGTGCTTTTGAAAGTATATATAAAAAAATGATGTATATAGAATGTAATTCCAATTGAAAATGGATCCCGCCCGAAAAAAAAGAATACAAACAGGATTCGAATTGAGTTGGCACTGTAAATGTGCACTCTGCAAAATTTGAACGAAGCGGGGAAAGTCACAGTAACCGCCCGAAACCAAAATCTGCGAGATGGAAATCACTACTGCCTATCCCTGCCACGCAAAGCCTACATGCTGGATTTCTATAGGTTTCGATAGGGGTAGGTTTGTAATTTCACCCAAACGTGACGTAACCGCCTCTCACCCGGATTCATACACGGTGGGCGCCAAAACACAGTGTGTCCTTAGCCGAAATCGACTCCCTCCCCGATTCATATTCATACACGGTGGGCGCCAATAACAAACTCTCGTCGGCAAATATTCGGTGTATGCGAGATTACGGTCCTATCCCCAACCGACTAGTGTTGCTGTGATGTAGTAGAAATTTGAAACGGGGGCTAAGTTTGTAAATTTCCTTGCATTTGAGACAATCGCGCCCTGAATACATGGTTCCCCCCTTCCTCTCTACCTCCCTTTTCCCCATTCGTACTCCGTGGGCGCCAAAACACCCTCTCCACCCCACCCTCCTCCGTCCGCCGCCGCCGTCCGTCACCCCATCCACCGCCGTCCTCCTCTACCATGCCGGAGCTGATACCCTGACGCCGCCGTCCATTACAAGAGATCGACCTCTCTCATCCACGGCTTCGGACCGGGATCCTTGCATCCCTTCCTCTCGCTTCATCCCCGCCGTCGTCCACCTTGCCGGTGCCGCTCCTACGACCGTCTCGTCCACCACACCCCGCCGCCACCGTCTACCCTCCTAGATCTGCTTCCACACCGTCGATAGCCATCGCTACCGCAACACCGTCAAATTCTCAGCAGATGCGTACACGGCGCCGCACCAGAGGCGGTACACTTTTGTATCTGCTCAACTTATTTATCGCAGCAAGAAAATAGATCGCCACTGCTTTACTCCAATTTCTTGTCTTGGTTGCGAAGTTGCCTTTGTCCGGTTTGCACCTTCAGATCCGCCATGGCACGCTCGACACCATACTCGCAATGCTCATGGTTTTCCCCTTTTATATTCCACACTAGTTAAATCACAGTAGACTAAATTTCAAAATTGGGCCAGTCGATTTTTCAGAGCTCGCCGGAGTTCGCCGGTGCGATCGAAGGGGCTCGGGTGGGGACGGTGGTTGTGGGGGGCGGTGGTGGGGCCTCGTCGAACGAAGAAAACTCGACGCGGGCGGGGGTGGGGGTGGGGGTGGCGGAGGAACACAGGCGGTGGGGCCGGTGGTTCGGCCGGCGGCCCGTGCAGTGTTCTGTATGGGAAGCATAGTATGTTCCTTGTCAGGAAGGGGAGCAGGGACATCTGCAGTCTAACAGCTGATAGAGCTGGCCTGTACGTGATCGATAGGCTTTCAATTGCTAGCGGCAATACAAAACCGTAATTTCCAGCCAGTTCCACTTTCTCGATTTATATATCCTGTTTATGGTGTACCCCTGTTATGTACACTATGATCTGCCTAGTTGTTGTGTGCTCTTGTTATCATGGTTTGGCAATGAACTCTCTATACAGTATATTATGAACCTATCATCTGCCAGCTATCCTTACTTCTGGAGCCTATTTTTTGTGTACTTGTGCCAGATTATATAAATGCACGCACCATATTACAGCACACATGAGCTCTCTCATCAGAATCCAGTGATAGCACACAAGTGTTTACAGGGGAGCCCCTATATTAGAATATCATCTGCATTACAAAGATAATCTCACAACTATTTATGTTTTCATGGTTCTCAGATATCATACGCAATTATAGTGAATATCAGAATATGCGCATCAGAAGAATATTGTGGAACACTGCAATGACTTACAAAATTGGCACCAAGGCATTGAGTGCCATTCTGGAAGCAATGAAACTCATACGCTCCCCACCTGTTGATTCTTGTTCAAAATATCATCCTAATGACTATTCTAACCTCGAGGAGTCAAAGGCAGATGGCCTGTCCTGTTCACCCATCAAGGTGCCTGTTCTAATTTGGCAAGGTTTTATTGATTGCGCGTATCTTGCATATGTTGTCTTGCATTTCTTCTACTTTGTTGCACCGCCATCTGCTTAGTTTACTCATCATATATGTCGAGATGCCATGCCCATCCATTATCAATACATGTTCCATCTGTCATCGTACCATGTTTTTCCACTCAAATGATGTTCTGGTGCATCAGACATCAAAAAGGAAGAGGGTGATTGCCGAACCTGAAGGAGCACCAGCAAAGTCCTTGAAAAACGTGGTGGTGCCGGAGAAATCAGACAACACCCCACTTATATTGGCTGTACAACCAGTGACACAAAACGTAGGACCGACTCCAGCAGGCTGTACCCATACTTCACTGGCCACACCACTAGCCCCACCACACAGGACCTGCACTCCAGCAAAAGGTATACCGATTTCATTTGCCATAGTACCAGCTGTACCACAGAAAAATCCCACTCCAGCAAAAAGTATAGCAAGTCCACCGGCGGAAGACCTATCCCAACTGCAGAGACGGCCAATTCCTGCAGATTGGAACCCCATTCCATTTATTCCCAGTTTAAAAGACAATGCTTTCAATGTTGTTAGGGACTACGTGCATATATTCCCATCATGGGAAGATTATTGTGAACACAAACACCATTTTCACATCTTCCTGTCCAACTTACGTGTAAGTGCTATTATTCATGGTTATTATTTTCCTGTTTTCTGCTGATTGAACACATCAATGATTTACATTACATTGGTGTAACTAGGCGAGGGTCAATCTGGATAGTCATGGCGAGCAAAGCTTGCTTGTGCTTTTCAAGGAAGCATTGCAGCAGTATCAGTGTTACCTGAGGAAATCACACTTTGATGGCAAGTCTATAAACGAATTTCCGGTGAAGTCTCTTGTGCTAAATTTAGAAGACATTGAATGGAAAAACCTTGTTATGCACTGGTCTCGTTCCCAGGATGAGGTACTGTCTATGAAATCACATGACAATTTGAACTTCTACTTTTCCGCATGTGCCTTACGGATCTTTTTTGTAGGAAATCTGCTCGAAGAACAACTCCGGTTTGACAAGAATGACAGGATATCGCAAATATGCTGCCCGCTGCTTTGCTCTTGTCAGTACCTGTTGTCCTTTATCACTGTACTTGCATACATACCTGGTTCATTATGTGACAGCAGTATGCATGATAGCTTTCTTATCAATTGTTCGCTCCAAATTATCTGATCTGTATGAATGGTTACATTAGTGTAGAATATATCCAAAGCCAATGTTTTTATAGCTCTGCATTGCTCTTGTAAGTACATGCTGTCCTTTATCAGTGTACTTATAATGACAGGTAGTTGTTCATGTACCATCGCTCTGCAGCTTATTTTCCTTTGCCCTCCATTTTCTACACATCAGATCTATATTTACTCTTACCATAAGGTTGGTACTGAAGAAGTTTAGCTGTGCATTGCTCTTGGCTGTACCGTTTGCCTGTATCACTGCACTTACATTTATAGCTACTTGGTTATGTAGCATCACTCTTCATCTTATCTTAAATATTCTCCATTTTTTCGTATATTATCACATCTATATTTACTCTTAACAAAATGTAGAATAAAGGCAATGCTTTTGAAGAAGATTCTGTGGTAAACTTCTTGAATTGTCCCCCCCCATCAGCATGGACAAGGCCTTTATAGAGCCTGTCTTCACCAATAATGTAAGTTTGTCCATCTCAAGCCTTCAAACTTTGTTATATATATTTGGTTAGGCATGACTGCAACAGCTGTTTATTTTTTGTGTTTGCATCAAATTGCTTGTTTAAAGTTTATTATATGTTTTTCATAAACAAAAGTTCGTCCTTTCTCAATTTAAGTTTTCAGTTGTACAACCAAGTTCCTTCTTCATACCATGTAAATTAAACTATACAGAGCAAGTGATCTTCTTTTGCACTTCATGTATGCTTCTGTTCTTCATCTGTAATCCAGTGCTGTGGTGAACCTACCCACTACAGCACAATGTCATATTCTGCAATGTCTTAACTATGAACAATGTCATATCATTCTACTATTATTTAAACCGTCTCTTTGTTTGCCAATCTGAAATGGTATAAATTGACAGCACACTAACCATTGATACTTATGAGTTCTTGATCTGTAATCCAGTGGTGTCGTGAAGCTGCCAACTCCTTCACAATGTCATTTCCTGCCATGTCTTGACCCGAACAATACCATATTGTGTTAATGCAAATTTAAACTATGTCACTTTATTCGTCAGTAAGAAATGTGATGAATTGTCAGCACTGATACTTTTATGTGCAAAACCTGTCATCTGTCTGCTTGTTTATCTTTCAGAGTGAGGAAGATACAAGTGTTGAACAAGCGCAGTCTCATCATCTTGCTCAGCTGCTTGCCCTGCAGCTCCCCAACAGGGCTAACCTTTCTTGAACTCTATTGAAGTGCTGTCGGTTTTGTATATTATTTTGTCGGCGTGTTTATTTGCACTGGTGGCGATCTTTGATGCCCAGTGTATGTAATATGCTGTCTGCTTGTGCTTTATTATCATAGTGGCGAACTTTCATGCCCGGTGGATGTAATATGCCGTAATTTCTTTATTGTATAGTCTAGGTTTTTTCTTATTCACGATGCTGCAGTTATTTTACTGTATATATATCCTGTCTTCGCAGTAAACCGGCCAAACCATAAAATTACGGTACATAATCAGGCCGTCATGCAATCACGATGTAGGTTGGGCCTGAAACATGCCGATCAGCTCACAGGCCGGCAGCAGCCCGAAATGAACCCCAGTCCATGATTGTGCGAATCAAATCACGGGCTTTTAACAGGCCGAAAAATTGTCTCGGTCCTTGTTTGGCCCAATCCGATATCGGCTGCGAGCAGGCCGGATGCAAACCGGGCCGTAGTTAGGCCCAATTACATGACGGGCTTTTAACAGGCTGAAATTAATATAGGGCCGAAATGTTAAACGGGTCCTTAACAGGCCAAAACTAATATCAGGCCAAATTACTAAGTGGGCCTTTAGCAAGTGGGCCCAAAAGCATAGTGTCCAGTTGACGGGCTGAATCTGATATGGGCCATATTTGAGCCCAAAGCGTCTTAAAGGGCCGGACCTGATCTGGGCCGTAATTTGGCCCAGAACGTGGCAGGCCTTTAACGGGCTGGATCTCATATGGGCCACTATTAGGCCCGGAGCGTGGCAGGCCATTAATGGACCGGATCAAATATGGCCCGACATTTGGCCCAAAACATGGCAGGCAGTTAATGGGCCGGCCTACTAGGATACTCAAAATCTTGTGGGCCTACAGCTGGGTCGGCCCATTAATGTCGGCGAAATCTCATGGGCCTTTAGCTGGGCCGGCCCATTATGATCTGCAAGAATCTTGTGGGCCTTTACCTGGGCCAGCCCATTACGGCACACAAAAATCTTATGGGCCTTTACTTGGGCCGGCCCATTATGGCCCGCAAAATCTTGTGGGCCTTTAGCTGGGCCAGCCCATTATGGTCCGCAAAATCTCGTGGGCCTTTAGCTGGGCCGGCCCATTATGGTCCGCAAAATCTTGTGGGCCTTCAGTTGGGCCGACCCATTTAAACTTGATGGGCCGGTCCACATGTCAACATATCATAGGCGCGTCTCGCCCATTGGATGAGTTGACACGTGTCTCCTCCAGCCAATGATGATTTTACAAGTGGAAAATCCCCATTGGTCGTGGCTGTTAACGGGTTATCGGATCCAAAACCCAACCCGATAGCTTAACGGCGTTCCGTTATGGTGGATGCCACGTGTCGGTCACCCTTGACGAAAGCACTTCTGTGATGCGTGATTTATTTTCATGGAACTGGACACTTCCGTGATAATAAATTTGGTAATGTCATGGAAAACTTCTATGACAGCACAGGTATGAATATCTCGATTCTGTCATAAATTTGTCATGGATGTACATGCATGACAAAAAAAGCGACCTACTGTGACAAACACGTATCATCACGGAAGTGTATTTTTTTTGTAGTGACACGAAAAACAGAATCTGTCAAAAACAGAACAGTATGTAGTAATCTATAGGTTTCAAATACTTATATAACTCCAAAAATCCTGAGAAATTAGGAAGTCCTAAATAATTTGTATAATGATCTACTGAAGTTGGAATCAGTATTTTATCGCTCTCTGATAAACAATGAAAATTATTCTCGCGAGCGCAAACTTTCTGTTTTTTTCAGTGAGATCAAATAACAATCACACAAGAAACACTAATTAAAACATAAAAAACAAAATCATAATAGAGGATAGATGATTTATAGATTACTAAATAGGAACAAAAAGCAAGGAACAAAAATAAAATTGGGTTGCCTCCCAACAAGCGCTATCGTTTAACGCCCCTAGCTAGGCATAAAAGCAAGAATAGATCTAAGTATTGTCATCTTTGGTATTGGGAAAGAAAAGAGAAAATTTCTTATCTATAGCATTTATCTTTATATTTTGAGAAAGCACGTGGCCATTAATGGTGGAAGAAAGATTAAGCACGCTACAGAAATTTGCATCTAAGCTAGCCTTCATCTCTTTGATAATTTCATTTTGATAAAAGCCCAAAAGAGAGGTGGATTCAACCTTCTCACTCATGTGGTGCCTAAATATAATTTTCATCTTTTCATAGGTATCTATGGCATCCCCCTTAAGAAAACCTTCTTCAAAAATAGAATCTAAAACTTGCTTGAATGAAGAGGGTAAGCCAACATAAAAGCTTTTTAGATATATCTTAATTTGATATTGGGGAACATAGCTGGCTCGGATCCTTAGAAGTCTATCCCAAGCATCTTTCAAAGACTCATCAAGCAAATACTGAAAAATTCCGGGATCATCTTCATCGAAATTATTCAAACTCTCATTAATAACCCCGGTAGGTCTTTCCATCGCATCATTATTTATGAGCTTAGAAAGGACAGAGGGTCTATCCAAAGTACTAGAACTCGGGAGAGAACCCTTACCCCTTTTTGATTCGGCCATCGTGAAAGAAAGGCAAACGGAAAAGAAGCGAATAAAACGGCAAGGGTGAAGTGGGGGAGAGGAAAACGAGATGCAAATGGTAAATAATGTAATGCGAGGGATAAGAGTTTGTGATGGGTACTTGGTATGTGCTACCTCTTGAGCACTGCGTTGGTTTTCCCCGAAGAGGAAGGGATGATGCAGCAAAGTAGCGTAAGTATTTCCCTTAGTTTTTGAGAACCAAGGTGTCAATCCAGTAGGAGGCTACGCGTGAGTCCCTCGTACCTACACAAAACAAATAAATCCTCGCAACCAACGCGAATAGGGGTTGTCAATCCCTACACGACCACTTACGAGAGTGAGATCTGATAGATATGATAAGATAATATTTTTGGTATTTTTGTGATAAAGATGCAAAGTAAAATAAAGGCAAAGTAAAAAGCAAAGGAAATAACTAAGTAGTAGGATATTAATATGATGAAGATAGACCCGGGGGCCATAGGTTTCACTAGTGGCTTCTCTCGAGAGCATAAGTATTCTACGGTGGGTGAACAAATTACTGTTGAGCAATTGACAGAATTGAGCATAGTTATGAGAATATCTAGGTATGATCATGTATATAGGCATCACGTCCGAGACAAGTAGACCGACTCCTGCCTGCATCTACTACTATTACTCCACTCATCGACCGCTATCCAGCATGCATCTAGAGTATTAAGTTAAAAACAGAGTAACGCCTTAAGCAAGATGACATGATGTAGAGGGATAAACTCATGCAATATGATGAAAACCCCATCTTGTTATCCTCGATGGCAACAATACATTATGTGCCTTGCTGCCCCTAATGTCACTAGGAAAGGACACCGCAAGATTGAACCCAAAGTGTGGTAAAAGGATAGTAACAATGTCCCTTCTCTCTTTTTCTCTCATTTTTTTTATTTGGGCCTTTTCTCTTTTTATGGCCTCTTTTCTTTCTCTTTTTTTATTTTTTGTCCGGAGTCTCATCCCGACTTGTGGGGGAATCATAGTCTCCATCATCCTTTCCTCACTGGGACAATGCTCTAATAATGATGATCATCACACTTTTATTTTTCTTACAACTCAACAATTACAACTCGATACTTAGAACAAAATATGTCTCTATATGAATGCCTCCGGCGGTGTACCGGGATATGCAATGAATCAAGAGTGACATGTATGAAAGAATTATGAATGGTGGCTTTGCCACAAATATGATGTCCACTACATGATCATGCCAAGCAATATGACAATGATGAAGTGTGTCATAATAAACGGAAAGGTGGAAAGTTGCATTGCAATATATGTCGGAATGGGTATGGAAATGCCATAATAGGTAGGAATGGTGGCTGTTTTGAGGAAGGTATATGGTGGGTGTATGATACCGGTGAAAGGTGTGCGGTATTAGAGAGGCTAGCAAAGGTGGAAGGGTGAGAAAAGTGCGTATAATCCATGGACTCAACATTAGTCATAAAGAACTCATATACTTATTGCAAAAATCTACAAGTTATCAAAGCAAAGTATTACGCGCATGCTCCTAGGGGGATATATTGGTAGGAAAAGACCATCGCTCGTCCCTGACCGCCACTCATAAGGAAGACACTCAAAAAATAGATCATGCTCCGACTTCATCACATAAAGGTTCACCATACGTGCATGCTACGGGAATCACAAACTTTAACACAAGTATTTCTCAAATTCACAACTACTCAACTAGCACAACTTTAATATCACCATCTTCATATCTCAAAACAATTATCAAGCATCAAACTTCTCATAGTATTCAACACACTCATAAGAAAGTTTTTATTATTCTTGAATACCAAGCATATTGGGATTATTTAAGTAAATTACCACACTATTTAAGACACTCAAAATATTCTAAGTGAAGCATGAGAGATCAATAGTTTCTATAAAACAAATCCACCACCGTGCTCTAAAAAGATATAAGTGAAGTACTAGAGCAAAACTATATAACTCAAAAGATATAAGCGAAGCACATAGAGTATTCTAACAAATTCCAAATCATGTATGGCTCTCTCAAAAGGTGTGTGCAGCAAGGATGATTGTGTTAAACTAAAAAGCAAAGACTCAAATCATACTAGACGCTCCAAGCAAAACACATATCATGTGGTGAATAAAAATATAGCTCCAAGTAAAGTTACCGATAGAAGTAGACGAAAGAGGGGATGCCTTCCAGGGCATCCCCAAGCTTTGGCTTTTAGGTGTCCTTAGATTATCTTGGGGGTTCCATGGGCATCCCCAAGCTTAGGCTCTTGCCGCTCCTTGTTCCATAATCCATCAAATCTTTACCCAAAACTTAAAGTAGAAAATCTCGTGAGCTCCGTTAGCGAAAGAAAACAAAAGACCACTTCAAGGTACTGTAATGAACTCATTATTTATTTATATTGGTGTTATACCTACTTTATTCCAACTTCTCTATGGTTTATAAACTATTTTACTAGCCATAGATTCATCAAAATAAGCAAACAACACACAAAAAACAGAATCTGTCAAAAACAGAACAGTCTGTAGTAATCTGTAACTAGAGCAAGATATGGAACCCAAAAAATTCTAAAATAAATTTCTGGACGTGAGGAATTTATCTATTAATCATATTCAAAAAGAATTAACTAAATATCACTTTCCAAATAAAAATGGCAGCAGTTCTCGTGAGCGCTAAAGTTTCTGTTTTTTACAGCAAGTGTAACAAGACTTTTCCCAAGTCTTCCCAACGGTTCTACTTGGCACAAACACTAATTAAACACAAAAAGCCCAACCAAAACAGAGGCTAGATAAATTATTTATTACTAAACAGGAGCAAAAAACAAGGAATAAAAATAAAATTGGGATGCCTCCCAACAAGCGCTATCGTTTAACGCCCCTAGCTAGGCATAATAAGCAAGGATAGATATATGTATTGCCATCTTTGGTAGGCAATCCATAAGTGGATCTCATAATAGATTCATAAGGTAATTTAATTTTATTTCTAGGAAAGTGTTCCATGCCTTTCCTTAATGGAAATTGGAATCTAATATTTCCTTCCTTCATATCAATAATTGCACCAATCGTTCTAAGGAAAGGTCTACCAAGAATAATAGGACATGAAGGATTGCAATCTATGTCAAGAACAATAAAATCTATGAGCACATAATTCCTAGTTGCAACAATAAGAAAATCATTAATTCTTCCCATAGGTTTCTTAATACTGGAATCCGCAAGGTGCAAGTTTAAAGAGCAATCATCAAAATCACGGAAACCTAACAAATCACACAAAGTTTTTGGAATCGTGGAAACACTAGCACCCAAATCACATAAAGCATAGCATTCATGATATTTAATTTTAATTTTAATAGTTGGTTCCCACTCACCATAAATCTTTCTAGGGATAGAAACTTCCAATTCAAGTTTTTCTTCATAAGATTGCATCAAGGCATCAACGATATGTTTAGTAAACGCTTTATTTTGACTATAAGCATGAGGAGAATTTAGCACGGATTGCAACAAGGAAATACAATCAATCAAAGAGCAATTTTCATAGTTAAATTCCTTGAAATCCATAATAGTGGGTTTAGCAACATCTAGGGTTTTAATTTCTTCAATCCCACTTTTATCAATTTTAGCATCAAGATCAAAAAATTCCGAATTCTTGGAACGCCTTCTAGGTAAAGGTGGATCATATTCAGTCCCATCATTATCAAGATTCATATTTCAAAACAAAGATTTAATAGGGGACACATCAATAACTTTTAGATCTTCATCTTTATTTTCATAGGAACTAGAAGAACATGCTCTTATAAAGGCATCTTTTTTAGCACGCATCCTAGCGGTTCTTTCTTTGAACTCATCAATGGAAATTCTCATGGCTTTGAGAGACTTATTGATATCATGCTTAGGTGGAATAGATCTAAGTTTCAAAGAATCAATATCAAGAGAAATTATATCAACGTTCCTAGCCAACTCATCAATCTTAAGCAATTTTTCTTCAATCAAAGCATTAAAATTCTTTTGCAAAGTAATAAATTCTTTAATGTTAGATTCAAAATCAGAGAGCATCTTATTATAATTTCCATAAGAATTGTTGTAGGAATTACCATAATTATTAGAGGGATTAATAGGATAAGGCCTAGGATTAAAATTTCCTCTATACGCGTTGTTACCAAATTGTTCCTACCAACAAAATTCAAATCGATAGATTCATTATTATTCTCAATCAAAGTAGACAAGGGCATGTCATTAGGATAATAAGAAACACTCTTATTAGAAAATAATTTCATAAGTTCATCCATCTTTCCACTCAAAACATTAATTTCTTCTATAGCATGCACCTTTTTATTAGTAGATCTTTCAGTATGACATTGAGAATAATTAACCATAATATTATCTAGGAGTTTAGTAGCTTCTCCTAAAATGATTTCCATAAAAGTGCCTCCCGCGGCTGAATCTAAAAGATTTCTAGAAGCAAAATTAAATCCGGCATAAAAATTTTGTATAATCATCCACAAATTTAAACCATGAGTAGGGCAATTACGTATCATTAGTTTCATTCTCTCCCAAGCTTGTGCAACATGTTCATGATCAAGTTGCTTAAAATTAATAATATCGTTTCTAAGAGAGATGATCTTAGCAGGAGGAAAATACTCAGAGATAAAAGCATCTTTGCACTTATTCCATGAATCAATACTATTTTTAGGCAAAGACGAAAACCAAGCTTTAGCACGATCTCTAAGCGAAAAAGGAAATAGCTTCAATTTAACAATATCATTATCCACATATTTCTTCTTTTGAATATCACACAAATCAACGAAGCTATTTAGATGGGTAGCGGCATCTTCACTAGGAAGGCCGGAAAACGTATCTTTCATGACAAGATTCAGCAAAGCAGCATTAATTTCACAAGATTCGGCATCGGTAAGAGGAGCAATCGGAGTGCTAATAAAATCATTGTTGTTGGTATTGGTGAAGTCACACAATTTAGTAATATCTTGAGCCATCGTGACAAGCAAGCAAACTAACACACAAGCAAACAAAAAGCAAGCGGGCAAAAAGAGGCAAATAGAGAAAGAGAGGGAGGATAGAGAGAGAGAGGGAGAATAAAATGGGAAGGGTGAAGTGGGGAGAGGAAAACGAGAGGCAAATGGGAAATAATGTAATGCGGGAGATAAGGGTATGCGATGGGTACTTGGTATATTGACTTTTGCGTAGACCTCCCCGGCAACGGTGCTAGAAATCCTTCTATCTACCTCTTGAGCACTGCGTTGGTTTTCCCCGAAGAGGAAGGGATGATGCAGCAAAGTAGCATAAGTATTTCCCTAAGTTTTTGAGAACCAAGGTATCAATCCAGTAGGAGGCTACGCGCGAGTCCCTCGTACCTGCAGAAAACAAATAAATCCTCACAACCAACGCGAATAGGGGTTGTGAATCCCTACACGGCCACTTACGAGAGTGAGATCTGAAAGATATGATAAGATAATATTTTTGGTATTTTTGTGATAAAGATGCAAAGTAAAATAAAGGCAAAGTAAAAAGAAAAGGAAATAACTAAGTAGTAGGAGATCAATATGATGAAGATAGACCCAGGGGCCATATGTTTCACTAGTGGCTTCTCTCGGGAGCATAAGTATTCTATGGTGGGTGAACAAATTACTGTTGAGCAATTGACAGAATTGAGTATAGTTATGAGAATATCTAGGTATGATCATGTATATATGCATCATGTCCGAGATAAGTAGACCGACTCCTCCCCGCATCTACTACCATTACTCCACTCATCGACCGCTATCTAGCATGCATCTAGAGTATTAAGTTAAAAACAGAGTAACACCTTAAGTAAGATGACATGATGTAGAGGGATAAACTCATGCAATATGATGAAAACCCCATCTTGTTATCCTCCATGGCAACAATACAATATGTGCCTTGCTGCCCCTACTGTCACTGGGAAAGGACACCACAAGATTGAACCCAAAGCTAAGCACTTCTCCCATTGCAAGAAAGATCAATCTAGTAGGCCAAACCAAACTGATAATTCGAAGAGACTTGCAAAGATAACCAATCATACATAAAAGAATTCAGAGAAGATTCAAATATTGTTCATAGATAGACTTGATCATAAACCCACAATTCATCGGTCTCAACAAACACACCGCAAAAAGAAGATTACATCGAATAGTTCTCCACAAGAGAGGGGGAGAACATTGTATTGAGATCCAAAAAGAGAGAAGAAGCCATCTAGCTACTAACTATGGACCCGTAGGTCTGAGGTAAACTACTCACACTTCATCCGAGGGGCTATGGTGTTGATGTAGAAGCCCTCCGTGACCGATGCCTCCTCCGACGGAGCTCCGGAACAGGCCCCAAGATGGGATCTTGTGGATACAGAAAGTCACGGCGGTGGAATTAGGGTTTTGGCTCCGTATCTGATCGTTTGGGGGTACATAGGTATATATAGGAGGAAGGAGTACGTCGGTGGAGCAACAGGGGGCCCACGAGGGTGGAGGGCGTGCCTGGGGGGGGGGGGGTAGGCACGCCCCCTACCCCGTGGCCTCCTCTTTTGTGTCTTGACGTAGGGTCCAAGTCTCCTGGGTCTTATTCATTGAGAAAATCACGTTCCCGAAGGTTTCATTGAGTTTGGACTCCGCTTGGTATTCCTTTTCTTCGAAACCCTAAAACAGGCAAAAAACATCAATTCTAGGCTGGGCATCCGGTTAATAGGTTAGTCCCAAAAATAATATAAAATTGGATAATAAAGGCCAATAATGTCCAAAACAGTAGATAATATAGCATGGAGCAATCAAAAATTATAGATACGTTGGAGACATATCAGTATGTCTTGGCTTGAGTGTAGATCTCCCCGGCAACGGCGCCAGAAATCCTTCCTGCTACCTCTTGAGCATGCGTTAGTTTTCCCTTGAAGAGCAAAGGGTGATGCAGCAAAGTAGCGTAAGTATTTCCCTCAGTTTTTGAGACCCAAGGTGTCAATCCAGTAGGAGACTACACGCAAGTCGCCTAGTACCTGCACAAACAAACAAGAATCCTCGCAACCAACGCGATAAAGGGGTTGTCAATCCCTTCATGGTCACTTACGAAAGCGAGATCTGATGAAGATAATAAGATAAATATTTTTGGTATTTTTGTTGTATAGATTGATAAGTAAAGATTGCAAAATAAATAGCAAACTAGAATTGTAGATCGGAAACTTATATGATGTAAAGTAGACCCGGGGGCCATATGTTTCACTAGTGGCTTCTCTCAAGATAGCATATATTACGGTGGGTGAAAAAATTACTGCCGAGCAATTGATAGAAAAGCGCATAGTTATGATGATATCTAGGCATGATCATGATTATAGGCATCTCGTCTGTGTCAAGTAGACCGAAAAGATTCTACATCTACTACTACTCCACACATCGACCGCTATCCAGCATGCATCTAGAGTATTAAGTTCATAAGAACAGAGTAACGCATTAGGCAAGATGACATGATGTAGAGGGATAAACTCAACCAATATGATATAAACCCCATCTTTTTATCTTCGATGGCAACAATACAATACGTGCCTTGCTGCCCCTACTGTCACTGGGAAAGGACACCGCAAGATTGAACCCAAAGCTAAGCACTTCTCCCATTGCAAGAAAGATCAATCTAGTAGGCCAAACCAAACTGATAATTGGAAGAGACTTGCAAAGATATCAAATCATGCATATAAGAATTCAGAGAAGAATCAAATATTGTTCACAGATAATCTTAATCATGAACCCACAATTCATCGGATCTCGACAAACACACCACCAAAAGAATTAGATCTCCAAGAACATCGAGGAGAACTTTGTATTGAGAACCAAAGAGAGAGAAGAAGCCATATAGCTAATAACTATGGACTCGAAGGTCTATGGTAAACTACTCACACATCATCGGAGAGGCTATGGTGTTGATGTAGAAGCCCTCCGTGATCGAATCCCGCTCCGGCAGATCACCGGAAAGGTCCCCAGATGGGATCTCACGGGTACAGAAGGTTGCGGCGGTGAAAAAGTGGTTCTGTGGCTCTCCTGGACGTTTTCAGGGTATAAGAGTGTATATAGGCGAAGGAAGTAGGTCAGTGGAGCTACGAGGGGCCCACGAGGGTGGGGGGCGTGCCTGACCCCCTGGGTGCACCGCCCTACCTCGTGGCCGCCTTGTTGCTTCCTTGACCTCCAATCCAAGTCTCCTGGATTGATTTTGTTCCAAAAAAGATCCCCGTGAAGGTTTCATTCCGTTTGGATTCCATTTGATATTCCTTTTCTACGAAACACTGAAATAGGCAAAAAACAGCAACTGGCACTGGGGCTTCTGTTAATAGTTAGTCCCAAAAATAATATAAAAGTGCATATTAAAGCCCATTAAACATCCAAAACAGATAATATAATAGCATGGAACAATAAAAAATTATAGATACGTTGGAGACGTATCAGGTGGCCAATTGAATTGGCATGCAGAAGCCGCCGAACACGAAAATTTGTCTGGGGAGAAAAGTTTCCCCCGAAACGACATCGTTGTTAATGATCGAACGAGCCATCGAACCTTCCATCGACAGCACTGTGGAACTCTCGATGAAAGCACCAATGTCGGTGTCAAAACCGGCTAATCTCTGGTAGGGGGTCCTGAACTATGCGTCTGAGGATGGAAGGTAGTAGGAGACAAGGGAGACACGATGTTTACCCTGGTTCGGGCCCTCTTAATGGAGGTAAAACCCTACGTCCTACTTGATTGTATTTGATGAGTATAGGGGTTACAAGAGTTGATCTACCTCAAGATCGTAATGGCTAAACCCTAGATGTCTAGCCTGTATGATTTGTCTTAGCCTCTATGGACTAAACCCTTCGGTTTATATAGACATCGGAGGGGCCTAGGGTTGTACAGAGTCGGTTTATAGAGAAAGGAAATTATACATACAGACGCTAGGCTTGCCATCCACATAAAGGAGAGTCCCATCCGGACACGGGGGAAGGTCTTCTGCCTTGTATCTCACGGCCCATTAGTCTGGCCCATATCAGATAGCCCGGAGACCCGAGGACCCCTTAGTCCAGGACTCCCTCACTCCCCATGATTCGTCTTCCCCGCCCATGTTATTGTTGTCCCTCTCATCCTCGCCGAGTATCTCGATCATCAATGCAATCTTCTTCTTGAGCAGGCTCTGATGCTCCAACAACTGCCTCACTAGCAGGTTGTCACCGTCAGGTTCTTGAGCAACAACGCAATCTTCTTCCTGAGCAGTTACCTACATGAATTAATTCAGTGTAGAATTACACACAAAAAAATGATTCAAACTATTTCAACATATCTGAAAGTAAGAAGATGCATTATTGCAACAAAACAAGGATTTTGATTAGAGACATCCATCACTCAAAGTATCAATCCAGCTATTTTGGCATTGGTGCAATCTTGAGTTTGGTGGCATATAAACATTGTTGAACTCTCGAAATAATCCTGTCCTACATGGACAAGTATATTACTCAAATAACCACTTCCATTCTACGTGCATCCATCCATTAAATCACAAAAATCCGCAAGCAGAGGCTTCCTCATTGCATCAACGACAACATTGTCAGCCTCCTCTAGCAGGTGCTTCCTCAATCCTTCCTGTCGGGGGTACAACAATCTATGGGACTGGCTCGGCCCGTTTCATGGTTCGGCTGGGGAGATCAACAAGCACAAAGAGAAAATCTAGCAGTTCTCACATGCGAGGTTTATCCAGGTTCAGGCCTCCGTGGGGGCGTATGTTGGAAATATGCCCTAGAGGCAATAATAAGGTGGTTATTATTATATTTACTTGTTCATGATAATCATTTATTATCCATGTTATAATTGTATTGATTGGAAACTCAAATACATGTGTGAATGCATAGACAACAACATGTCCCTAGTAACCCTCTGCCGGACTAGCTCATTGATCAATGATGGCTATGGTTTCTGTCGGCGTTCTAGGAACGGGGGTCCTCAGATTTCCTGCCTATGGCCCACGGCGTGGCTTTGCTGGCAGGCCTGTACGACCCATCTTCACCAACAAGGAATCAAGACCCTCGCGAGGGGCCAAGCCTCGCGAGGCGGATGACACAAGACCTCCTCATGAGCGGCCTCGCTAGGCTGGCTCGTGAGGGGCAGAGAGTTCAAGGTCGGGCAAACCTTGCGAGGTTCTCGTGACGTAAGCCATGACGATCGAGACCAGGCGGGCGCCAGCGCGCACAGCGTCCTTGTTTCCTCTTTGGTGCTAAGGGGGCAAGCACTGGCACGGAGCACCGAGGCATCAAGCAAAGGTTTCCATATTGGCGCAACGAGACCAAGACCAGAAGGACGGCAAGACAGAGGTGACCATGGAGCCCAGGACGGCGTCACCACCAGAACCTTTGGCAGGCGAAGACCATCTTTTGTCAGGATAGCTAGTACTAGCTGTCCCCTTTCAAACTGGCCGTTGTTGGCTCCCTTCCCGCTCAATATTTGGGGAGAGGACCAGGGCCTCTATAAATAGAGCTAGCCACCACCGTAGCTAGAGAGAGGGAGAGAGAAGGAGACGGGTCAAGAACAGAACCTTAGACCGCATCCTCACACACACAAGAACACCTCATCCTCAGGAGGCTGTTCTTCCCCTTGTACTGTTCATCCTCAGCCCAAGAGGCAATCCACCACCACCACATTGGAGTAGGGTATTACACCACAATGGTGGCCCGAACCAGTATAAATCTTGTGTTCTTTGTGTAGCGAGTTTGTCGAGTTAGTTCGTGAGATGTAGGATAAGTTAGGACGCGGATCGATAGGAGGGGAGATCTTCGCGCGCACCCCAGTGCTCGAACCTTAAGGTTTTTGCCGGAACCCATGATCCGACATTTGGCACGCCAGGTAGGGGTGCGCCGAAGCTTCCCTTTCATCGCTCTGCATCACGTCGCTTCATCATCTCCATGGAGGACGAGCGTCACGCCCGTGCCGAGCGCCGGGCTGCCCTCGTCACCTGTGTGGCTCAAACGGCCACCGTCGGAGGGCCACCCCGTCGCTCTCTGCCGCCTTCCGCCAACGCCGCCACTGGCCCAACGGGGAACGAGCAGCAAGCATCCTCGCTGCACCCCTCGGTGCGACAGGACGGCCGCACCGCCACTCCATCGCTGACTCCTGATGGTTCGTTGTCTCATGCTCGTCGCGTTCCCACGGACGCATGGGCCGCGCTCCTCATGGCGCACGAGCTCCTGCGCTACCGCCCAGTCGACGACCTCTATGAGGATTGGCTTGACCACATCGCCAAGCTTGTCCGCGCCGCAGGGGGCTCCCCTGCGCCGTCCCACTCTCTGCCTCGCCCTCCGCCAGCCACGGGCGACGCAGCTCATGAAGCACCTCCACCACCTCTGCCCCAAGACGGCACCCTAGCACCAAGGCACGCGGCTCCACGGCACGACCCACCGCGTCCGGTGCCCGCGCGTGAAGAAAGAAGCTGTCAAGAAGTCCCTCGACCGCAAGCGACCGCTCCGCCGCTCCTCGCTCCGCCGCGCTAGGATCATTTGCTACGGCAAGGCCCCGCGCCGCTGGCCGTAGCGGCCCGCGGCCACCAAGGCCAAGCTCCACCTCCAAGGCGGGCCCCGGTGACCACGGCCGGCTGCCGCGCCTTCACTCTGATACGTCTCCGTCCTATCTACTTTTCCAAACACTTTTGCCCTTGTTTTGGACTCTAACTTGTATGATTTGAATGGAACTAACCCGGACTGACGCTGTTTTCAGCAGAATTGCCATGGTGTTGTTTTATGTGCAGAAAACAAATATTCTTGGAATGACCTAAAACTCCACGGAACATCTTAGAAAAAACAATAAAAAATCCTCGCCAACGATGAAGACCAGGGGGCCCACACCCTTCTCACGAGGGTGGGGGGCACCCCCCTAGGGCGCGCCCCCTACCTCATGGGCCCCCTGGAAACCCTCCGACGCCAACTCCAGCTCTATATATTTTCTTTCGGAGAGAAAAAAATCAGGGAGAAGAAATCATCGCGTTTTACGATACGGAGCCTCCGCCAAGCCCTAAAACCTCTCGGGAGGGCTGATCTGGAGTCCGTTCGGGGCTCCGGAGAGGGGGATTCGTCGCCGTCGTCATCATCAACCATCCTCCATCACCAATTTCATGATGCTCACCGCCGTGCGTGAGTAATTGCATCGTAGGCTTGCTGGACGGTGATGGGTTGGATGAGATTTATCATGTAATCGAGTTAGTTTTGTTAGGGTTTGATCCCTAGTATCCATTATGTTCTGCGATTGATGTTGCTATGACTTTTCTATGCTTAATGCTTGTCACTAGGGCCCAAGTGCCATGATTTCAGATCTGAACCTATTATGTTTTCATGAATATATGTGAGTTCTTGATCCTATCTTGCAATTCTATAGTCACCTACTATGTGTTATAATCCAGCAACCCCGAAGTGACAATAATCGGGACCACTCCCGGTGATGACCATAGTTTGAGGAGTTCATGTATTCACTATGTGCTAATGCTTTGTTCCGGTTCTCTATTAAAAGGAGGCCTTAATATCCCTTAGTTTCCAATAGGACCCCGCTGCCACGGGAGGGTTGGACAAAAGATGTCATGCAAGTTCTTTTCCATAAGCACGTATGACTATATACGGAATACATGCCTACATTACATTGATGAATTGGAGCTAGTTCTGTGTCGCCCTATGTTATGACTGTTACATGATGAACCGCATCCGGCATAATTATCCATCACTGATCCGGTGCCTACGAGTTTTCCATATACTGGTTCTCACTTATTTACTTTCCCGCTGCTACTGTTACAATCACTAGAAAATACCAAAAACATGACTTTTTCTGTCTTTACTTTTGTTGCCGCTACCACCACTATCATATTACTTTGCTACTAAACACTTTGCTGCAGATACTAAGTCTCCAGGTGTGGTTGAATTGACAACTCAGCTGCTAATACTTGAGAATATTCTTTGGCTCCCCTTGTGTCAAATCAATAAATTTGGGTTGAATACTCTACCCTCGAAAGCTGTTGCGATCCCCTATACTTGTGGGTTATCAAGACTAATTTCTAGCGCCGTTGCCGAGGAGCATAGCTCTATTCTTTGAGTCACTTGGGATTTATATCTGCTGGACACTATGAAGAACTTAAGAGATCCAAAAACCAAGATCTATCCCTCAACTACGAGGGGAGGTAAGGGACTGCCATCTAGCTCTGCACTTGATTCACCTTCTGTTATGAGTAAGTTTGCGACACCTACACCTGCTTCTGCTATTCGTTCTGATATATCGCATGTTATTGATGATGCCACTTCTGCTATGCATGATACCTATGGTGAAACTCCTTCTATGCCTGATACTACTGTGCCCCTTGGTGAATTTCTTGATGAACAAATTGCTAGGGCTAGAGAAAAAGAAATTATTGAATCTGAATACGATGATGATAGTGATGATGAAAATATGCCTGTTATTCCTGAGGGTTATCTTTTTGATATGGAATCTTCTGCCGCTATTTTAGCTTGCAAAGATAGATATGAGCTTAAGAGGTTATTAATTAAATGGAACAAAGAATCACTTAGAGATAAAATGAAACCCGACCCTGCTTTTGCTACTTCACCTATATGTGTTCCTGATAAGGATTATGAATTCTCTGTTGATCCTGATATAATTACTTTGGTTGAATCTGATCCGTTTTATGGCTATGAATCAGAAACTGTTGTGGCACATCTTACTAAGTTAAATGATATAGCCACCCTATTCACTAATGATGAGAGATCGCGTTACTTCTATATACTCAAAATATTTCCGTTCTCATTAAAGGGTGATGCTAAGATATGGTTTAATTCTCTTGATCCTGGTTGTGTGCATAGTCCCCAGGATATGATTTATTACTTCTCTGCTAAATATTTCCTTGCTCATAAGAAACAAGCTGCTTTGAGGGAAATATACAACTTCATGCAAATTAAAGAAGAGAGTCTCCCACAAGCTTGGGGGAGGCTTCTCAAGTTACTTAATGCTTTGCTTGATCATCCTCTTAAGAAACTCGAAATACTTGATATCTTTTATAATGGACTAACCGATGCTTCCAGAGATTACCTGGATAGTTGTGCTGGTTCTCTTTTCAGGAAAAGAACACCGGATGAAGCTGAAATTCTATTGAATAATATGTTGACAAATGAAAATAATTGGGCACCTCCTGAGCCAGCTCCTGAGCCATCTCCTGCTCCAATTACTGAGCCTATTCTTAAACCAACTCCGAAGAAGAGAGGTGTTTTATTTCTCAGTCCCGAAGATATGCAAGAGGCAAAGAAATCTATGAAAGAAAAAGGTATTAAAGCTGAAGACGTTAAGAATTTACCTCCTATTGAAGAAATACATGGTATAAATATACCGCCTGTTGAAGAAACATATGATCTCAATTCTTTATTTATTGAAGAACCTCCTGATCCCGATATCCCAACACAAGTAGTAAAGGTAAATTCTCTCTATAGATATGATAAAGCTGAAGTCCCTCCTACTAAAATTGCTAGTCAGTGCTTGGATGAGTTTGATAACTTTATGTTTAAGCAAGACGACTTCAATGCTTATTTTGGTAGACAGTTAAAAGAAAATGCTTATATGATAGACGCTTGGGTGATTATATGGCTAATATTAAAGGTGAACTTAAACTTGTTAGCAAACATGCTTCTATGGTTACCACTCAAGTAGGACAAGTACTTAAGGCTCAAAAAGAAGTGCTTAATGAAATGAATAGTAAGAAAAATGATTATGCTGTTAGAGTGGCTACTAGAACTGGTAGAATGACTCAGGAACATTTGTATCCTGAAAGCCACCCTAAGAGAATCGAGCAAGATTCTCAAAGAAATAATATTAATGTTCCTAGTTCTTCTAAAAAGAAGAAGAAGAAAAATGATAGAACTGTGCAAACTTCTAGTGAACCTATTGCTGAACCACCTGATAATCCAAATGATATTTCTATGTCTGATGCTGAAACACAATCTGGTAATGAACATGAACCTAGTAAAAATATTAATGATGATGTTCATGATGATGCTCAACCTAGTAATGACAATGATGTAGAAATTGAACCTGCTGTTGATCTTGATAACCCACAATCAAAGAATCAACGTTATGATAAAAGAGACTTTGTTGCTAGGAAACATGGTAAAGAAAGGGAACCTTGGGTTCAGAAACCCATGCCTTTTCCTCCAAAACCATCCAAGAAAAAGGATGATGAGGATTTTGAGCACTTTGCTGAAATGATTAGGCCTATCTTTTTGCGTATGAGATTAACTGATGTGCTCAAAACAAATCCTTATGCTAAATATATGAAGGATATCATTACTAATAAAAGAAAGATACCGGAAGCTGAAATTTCCACCATGCTTGCTAATTATACTTTTAAGGGTGGAATACCAAAGAAACTTGGAGACCCCGGAGTACCTACTATACCTTGCTCCATTAAAAGAAATTATATTAAAACTGCTTTATGTGATCTTGGAGCCGGTGTTAGTGTTATGCCTCTCTCTTTATATCGTAGACTTGACTTGAATAAGCTGACACCTACTGAAATATCTTTGCAAAGGGCTGATAAATCAACTGCTATACCTGTCGGTATCTGTGAGGATGTGCCTGTTGTGGTTGCAAACGTTATTATTTTAACGGACTTTGTTATACTTGATATTCCCGAGGATGATAGTATGTCTATTATTCTTGGAAGACCTTTTCTTAATACTGCAGGGGCTGTTATTTGATTGCAACAAAGGCAATGTCACTTTTCATGTTAATGAGCATACGGTACACTTTCCGAGGAAACAACCTCAAGTTCATAGTATCAACTCTATTGGAAAAATTCCATCAATTATATTTGGAGGTTTTGAATTTCCTCTACCAACTGTCAAGAAGAAATATGATATACTTATTATTGGGGATGTGCATATCCCTGTTGAGGTAACTTAGTGTTATTCTAAATTTCTCCGGTTTCATGATTATCGGAATGGGTTTGTTAACAAGACTTGATCAACCTTGTTAGTGCATTCTTTTTGATGAGCATGAGATGGATGAAACTAGAAGCACAAACTTCTGTACCCTCTCTATACTTTCTGTTAATTAGTAGAAATAAAGTAAAAATAGTATTTTTTCTATCTGTTTCCTGACTTATCCATGCAATATAAAAATATCCCAAAAATAGAAGTCCTCAGAATGCCATGCCAATTTAATATGATTTTTTCGGGAATATTTGAGGATTTACTGTGCAAAAATTACCGCGGGAGGAGCTGGCACCTGGTCACGAGGGTGGTGGGCGCGCCCCCCCTCTAGGGCGCGCCCCCCTGCCTCGTGGGCCCACGGTGGCCCTCCTCCACTTATCCCAGCACCCATCTTCTTCCTCTATCTCACACAAACCCGGAAAACCAACTCAAGCACGAGTTCCAGCCACTTTTGCTGTGATTTTCGATCTCCTTACTCAAAGCACCTCTCTCAAAACTGCTTGGGGAGATTGTTCCTTGCTATGTGACTCCTCCATTGGTCCAATTAGTTTTTGTTCTAGTGCTTTATTCTTTGCAAATTTGTGCTGCATAGGTGACCATGTTCTTGAGCTTGGATGTCAAATTTATATTGTTCCAAGTAGTTCTAATGCTTGATATAGGCTCTAGGCACTTGTAGGAGTAGTTGCTATCAGCTTTATTGAGTTTGGTTTACTTTTATTTTGAAGTTACTAAAAATTTCAGAATTTTTCAGAGAAAAACAATATGCTTAGGAAGATGTTCCAAGGTGGTTCCTCTAAGAAGCAAGGACCCAGGATTGCTATGCGCGATGCTGACGAGGATCCACCAAGAGACGCTCCAGTACGGCCTTGCGAATGGCCGTCGGAAAATTTTATGGACCGTGCGGGAATTAAAGAAGAATTCAAAGCATATTTGCACAATGCCGGTCTTGAGGATTTTGAGGCTAACAAATGCCCCCAGTATCATGATCTCACAAGTTCATTTGTGAGGAGGTTTGAGTATTCATCTTCGTGTAATTCTTCTTCAGTCATGTTTGATCTCTATGACAAATCTTATACCATGGACTTAGAAGATTTTACTTCTGCTTGCAAACTTCCATCATGGGGTAGTGTTAGGGACCCCCCTAAATCTGAATTTAGAAACTTTCTTGCTAGTATAACTGTGGGGAAATCTAGAGATATAACGCAGGCTACCATAGGGAGCATTCACTTTCCTGCTATACATTATTTTTCTCTCTTCATCGGTAGATGCATAAATTCTAAGGATGAAGCATGTCACATGTGTGTCCCTGATCTTAGCATTCTTAGGTGTGCTGTGTTAGGAGACCAATCTTATCATATGGGAGCCATTGTAGCTCGTAGGTTGCATCATAATAGACATAATGGAGATTTCTTTGGAGGAATTTATGCAACCCGCTTAGCTCATTTTCTTGAGATAGACATTCGTGAGGGTGATATGGAGTTGCCTCCTGCATATTTAGACTATGACTCTATGGCTTCGCACCAGTTTGCCGAGAGGCCTGAATCACCTCTCTTATATCGTTTAATTTTTGATAAACGACGTGTTTTCCGTATTACTCTCCCTGCTCCTGCCTTCTTTGATTCACAGACAAAAGGAAGATATGCTATTATCAGAGAGGAGGCAGAAGAGTACGAGAGGAGAGCGGAGGCAACTCGACTCCACGCTGCAGCTCAGCAGGCGATAATCGCTGCACATGAGTATGATCCCAACTATTCTTCCTCATCACAGTATGACCCCAACAACTATTATTATGGATATCCGCCAGGCCAGCCGTGGCCATAGACCAACTTAGGCCAAAAGCCTAAGCTTGGGGGAGTACGTATTTCTCACCGACATTACATTTATGTTCACACACACTCATTGGTAGATGTCAGTGCTCATACTTTTTCACTGTAATATCCATGCTAGTTTATTTTCTTTTTCCTGCTTTCTTCTTGAGTGCTTGTTAAACCTTAAGAAAAAAACCAAAAAAATTAGTAGTAGTTTATTTCTCTGCTGTAGTAGTAATAATTAAAAAGAAAACCCAAAAATATTCCCCGTTCTTCTTTTGCTTGTTGGGAGCTTTCCCGTGTAAATAGTTTTATTTCTTTTCTTTTCTTTGGGGGTCAGTAGGAGAGGACCATAATTAAATTGTTGAAGTGGCTCTTATATGCATTATTGTTGAATTAACCAAGAGCCCATATTGCCTTGTCTTCTCCTGTTTATTGAATGCTCGCAGATTCCAGCTTAGTCCAATGCACGTGCACTCTTATTATTATTCACACCGTTCGGTCGTGCTAGTGAAAGGCAATTATGATGATATATGATGGACTGACTGAGATGAGAAAAGCTGGTATGAACTCGACCTCTTTTGTTTTTGTAAATATGATGAGTCCCTCGTTCTTGATTCAGCTTATTATGAATAAACATGTTTGCAATGACAATTAGAGATTGTAGTTGCTTGTGCCATGCTTGATTAGCAATGAGTTATAATGATTTACCTTGTATGCCAACATGCTATTGAGATGATTATGATGTGGTATGATGGGGTGGTATCCTCTTTTTAATGATTTAAGTGACTTGACTTGGCACATGTTCACGCATGTAGTTGAAACAAATCAACATAGCCTTCACGATATTTATGTTCATGGTGGATTATATCCTACTCATGCTTGCATCCAATGTTTATTAATTTTAATGCATGTAGATGGCTGTTGTCGCTCTCTAGCTGGTCGCTTCCCAGTCTTTTGCTAGCCTTCACTTGTACTAAGCGGGAATACTGCTTGTGCATCCAATCCTTAAACCCCAAAGTTATTCCAGATGAGTCCACTATACCTTCCTATATGCGGTATCTACCTGCCGTTCCAAGTAAATTTGTATGTGCCAAACTCTAAACCTTCGAATAAACATTCTGTTTTGTATGCTCGAATAGCTCATGTATCAACAAAGGCTGTCCTTATCTTCCATGTTAGGCGGGTTATTCTCAAGAGGAGTGGACTCCGCTCCTCACTCACGAGAAAATGGCTGGTCATAGGGATTCCCGGTCCCATGCTTTATGCAAACTAAATCAAAATTAATTGCAAACAAAACTCCCCCTGGGACCTGATGTATGTTGGAGGCACTCATTGTTTCGAGCAAGCCATGGATTGATGCTTGTTGGTGGAGGGGGAGTATAAACTTTACCATTTTGTTTGGGAACCGCCTATAATGTGTTTAGCATGGAAGATATCGCCATCTCTTAGTTGTTATGTTGACAATGAAAGTATACCGCTCAAATTACAATTTATCTCTATTTCAAAACCGAGCTCTAGCACCTCTACAAATCCCTGCTTCCCTCTGCGAAGGGCCTATCCATTTACTTTTATGTTGAGTCATCACCCTCTTATTAAAAAGAGCTAGCTGGAGAGCACAGCCGTCATTTGCATTCATCACTGTTAATTTATATTGGGTATGACTATGATTGGATCTCTTTTACCATGAATTACAATGTCTAGTCAGTCCTTGATCTTTAAAGGTGCTCTGCATTTATGTTTTGAGGTCTCAGAAAGGGCTAGCGAGATACCATCTTGTTATATCATATTATGATTGTTTTGAGAAAGTGTTGTCATCCGAGATTTATTATTATGACTTGCTAGTTGATTATGCTATTGATATGAGTAATTATGAGACCTGAGAATTATTGCAAATTTGGTTAGTTATGATCTATGCTGAAAACTTGAATACTGGCTTGACATAGTTACAACAACAAGAGCAAACAGAGTTTGTAAAAGTTTTTCTTTCTTTCAGTTTGTCAACTGAATTGCTTGAGGACAAGCAAGGGTGAGGGAGTCCTGGATTAGGGGGTGTCCGGATAGCTGGACTATACCTTCGGCCGGACTCCTGGACTATGAAGATACAAGATTGAAGACTTCGTCCCGTGTCCAGAAGGGACTTTCCTTGGCGTGGAAGGCAAGCTTGGCAATACGGATATGTAGATCTCCTACCATTGTAACCGACTCTGTGTAACCCTAGCCTTCTCCGGTGTCTATATAAACCGGAGGGTTTTAGTCCATAGGACGAACAACAATCATACCATAGGCTAGCTTCTAGGGTTTAGCCTCCTTGATCTCGTGGTAGATCTACTCTTGTACTACCCATATCATCAATATTAATCAAGCAGGACATAGGGTTTTACCTCCATCAAGAGGGCCCGAACCTGGGTAAAACATCGTGTCCCCTGCCTCCTGTTACCATCCGCCTAGACGCACAGTTCGGGACCCCCTACCCGAGATCCGCCGGTTTTGACACCGACATTGGTGCTTTCATTGAGAGTTCCTCTGTGTCGTGACCGTTAGGCTTGATGGCTCCTTCGATCATCGATAGCGATGCAGTCCAGGGTGAGACTTTTCTCCCCGAACTCGGTCTTCCGAACACTAGGGGCTTCGCCAAAATTTAAAATTATAGAATTCTGTGGCTAAGTGAGAGTGTTCAAGCATTATAGTCCGATTGCCTTGTTCGTTGTGTTGAGCGCCTCCCGAAGGACCCAAGAATGGGAAAAAGAGCGCTCATGTTTATCCCGAACACCCCAGCACTCGTGCCATGGGGGCAGAAGCCGATGACTCACCATCTCTCAAATTTGATAAACGGCCGCACAAAAGGTAATATTTTAAATTAAAAAAGCATTGCTTAGCGCACATGAACAAGTTTTCAGCGCACAGGACAAAACGAGCGAGTTTACTGAAAAATTACATTCATGGAACATTCATCCGCCCCAAGGCGGGCACCCTTCAGAACGCCCTCATAATACATCTCGGGCTTGCGATGCTCCTTGCCCGGCGGTGGCCCGTCCTTCACAAGCTTCTCAGCATCCAGCTTGCCCCAGTGCACCTTGGCACGGGCAAGCGCCCTACGGGCACCCTCGATGCATACAGAGCGCTTGATGACTTCGAGCCTTGGACAAGCCTCCACCAGGTGCCTCACCAGCCCGAAGTAGCTCCCAGCATGGCCTCTCCAGGCCACAGCCGGACTATGAGGCCCTTCATGGCCTGTTCGGCCACCTTATGGAGCTCACCCAACTGTTTCAGCTGGTCGCTTAAGGGCACCGGGTGTTCGGCCTCAGCATACCGAGACCAGAACACCTTCTCCGTTGAGCTTCCCTCCTCGGCTCGGTAGAAGGCGGCGGCATCCTACACGCTACGGGGCAAGTCTGCGAAAGCTCCTGGAGAGCTCCGGATTCGGGTAAGTGACAAGTAATTCACTTATACGTGCTTGCTTTGCATAAAGAATGCCTTACCCGCCGCTATCTTTTTTATTGCCTCAACCTCCTGGAGGGCCTTCTGGGCTTCGGCCTTGGCAGACTTGGCATCTTGAATAGCCGCCGTGAGCTCAGACTCTCGCGTCTTCGAGTCAAGCTCCAAACTCTCATGTTTTTTCATGAGAGCCTGGAGCTCTTGCCGCACCTCGCGAACCTGCGTCTCATGCTTGTCCCGCTCGGTGCGCTCCGTGGCCGCCCTCTTCTCGGCCTCGGACAGCGCTTGCTTAAGGGTCGCCACCTCAGTTGTGGCCCCTACAATAGCCGCGCTAATCCTGTCACTTTTTGCAATTGCACCTTTCACATATTTCAATAAGGTATTTCTTCCCTTCCTTCTCCTCGAGCTGCTGCTTGGCCAGGCCGAGCTCTTGCTCGGACCGCTCGAGCTTCTGCTTCAGCGTGCCCACCTCCGCTGTCAGTGCGGCGGATGCTAGCAGAGAAGCCTGCATACGCGTATTGACTTCCTTTTGTTAGACTCCTTCGAATATTATTAGATCCTCTATTTGGCTTTTCTTTCCGAATGCCGAACAGAGTATCAGGGGCTACTGTCTATGCAGTAATATTTCTACATATTATTTACTTACCTCAAAGCCTGTTAGAAGGCTGGCACAGGCTTCAGTCAGTCCGCTCTTGGCGGACTGAACCTTCTGGATCACCGCACTCATAATAGTGCGGTGCTCCTCGTCGATGGAGGCGCCGTTAAGCACCTCCAGCAAATTGTCCGGTGCCTCCAGTTGGACAGAGGTCACCGGCTCGGTAGGCTTGCTCCTCTTGGAAGGAGGCTGCCTACCGGAGTCTGGAACCGTTGAAGGTTCCGGCGCGGTGTCCGGTTCAAAGCCAGACTTAGAGCCCTTGGGGGTTCTACCCCCTTCACGCCTGGAGTCCGGGAGGTCGCCTTGCGGCGCCTCCCAGACCACCACCTCCTGGCTTGGAACCTGTTGGGATAGCACCTCGGCGTCGTCCGTAGGGTGGGGGGAGGTAGTCGTCGGAAGCGAATTTACATCCGACGAATCCAGGGAACCGCTCGACGACACGTCGAGCCGGTCTTTGGGTGGACTGCATAAACATGTTTGACATAAGGAAAAGCTGTGCAATGGAGGAATACTATGAATCACTCTGGTATCCGGACACTTACGATCTCGCCAGGGGCTTGGCCCTGTGCGGCCACTCCTCTTCGCCGTCGTCGGCGTTGGTGGAGCCGTCCGGAGGAAGGGTTTTCCCCTTCTTGGACCCTTCGGCCTCCCAGTTCGGGTGGCCTTCCTTTTCTTCTCCCCCCCGCTGGAGGGGGACAAGTCTCTTCTTCCTCCTCCTCGTCTTCATGGGAGGAGTGCGTCTTGGAGTCGTCGGATGATGAATCCGACACCCCTAGGTGCCGGGCACTCTTTCGAGTCCCCGTGGCCTTCTTCTCCGGCACCACATAAGGTGCCGGAACCAGCAGCTTCGCCAAGCGAGCGTCCGCTGGGCCTTCGGGCAAAGGAGCCGGACAGTTGATTTTTCCGGACGTCTCCTGCCAATCCTGTCAAAGGTAAGGGAGCTTAGATCCTGCATGGAGTCAAACTATGAAAAACTAATACCCAAAAGGTAAAAACATCTTACCGCACGAGCGCGACGCTGCGTGCTGAATCCGCGATCCTCGGTAGCGGATGCGGGGGCCTCGGCGCCCTTGAAAAGCACCTTCCAGGCATCTTCGTACGTCGTGTCGAAGAGCCTGCTCAGAGTTTGGTGCTGCGCCGGGTCGAACTCCCACAGGTTGAAAGCCCGTTGTTGACACGGGAGGATCCGGTGGATGAGCATAACCTGGACTATGTTGACAAGTTTGAGCTTCTTGTCCACCAGGGTTTGGACGCATGTTTGGAGTCCGGTCATCTCTCCTTCTTTACCCCACGATAGGCCTGTCTCTTTTGAGGAGGTGAGCCACGTAGGGGGTCCGGATCGGAACTCGGGGGCTACGACCCATTCAGGGTCACGCGGCTCGATAATGTAAAACCACCCCGATTGCCACCCCTTTAGGGACTCCACGAAGGAGCCCTCGGGCCATAGGACGTTGGGCATCTTGCCCACCATGGCGCCTCCGCACTCCGCCTGGGTGCCACGCACCACCTTCGGCTTGACGTTGAAAGTCTTGAGCCATAGGCCGAAATGGGGGCAGATGCAGAAGAAAGCCTCGCACACGACGATAAACGCCGAGATGTTGAGGACAAAGTTCGGGGCCAGATCGTGGAAATCCGGGCCATAGAGAACATGAGCCCCCGGAAAAATGGGTGGAGAGGCAAGCCCAGTCCGCGGAGGAAATGGGGGAGGAACACCACCCTCTCATGGGGCCTAGGGGTGGGGATGAGCTGCCCCTCTTCGGGAAGCCGGTGCGCAATGTCGTTAGACAAGTATCCGGCCTTCCTCAGTCTTTTGATGTGTCCCTCCGTGACGGAGGAGACCATCCACTTGCCTCCCGCTCCAGACATGGCTGGAGAAGGTTGAGGTGGGGTGTGCGGACTTGGGCGCTGTAGCTCGAGTGCGCGGAAATGGATAGGCAAAGGAGGAAGAAGGCGTGGATGAAAAGGTGGATCCTTATCCCCTTATATGGGTGGACGTGACTATGCGCCCCCACCAGCCTGGTAAAACTCACTTATCTCCTAAGCGCCATCATCAATGGCGCGGTTGGGTTACCCACACCCGTATTGATGAGAATCCCGGAATAAGGGGACACGATCTCTGCTTTGACAAGACGTGCCAAGGAAACCGCCTCGCTAAACGCGCTGAGGTGGGACAGTAAAACGATTCGAATAAAGACTTGGCCGTAGTGTGATGTCACGCTACGGAATACGTTAGCAGATTAGATTTGTGTAAATATTATTCTCTCTATGGCAATATGTGGAAACTTATTTTGCAGAGCCGGACACTACCTTTGTGTTCAAAATCTTCTATGAAGTACTTGGAGGAGGAACCCGCCTTGCAATGCCGAAGACAATCTGCGCGCCGGACTCGTCGTCATTGAAGCCTGGTTCAGGGGCTACTGAGGGAGTCCTGGATTAGGGGGTGTCTGGATAGACGGACTATACCTTCGGCCGGACTCCTGGACTATGAAGATACAAGATTGAAGACTTCGTCCCGTGTCCGGAAGGGACTTTCCTTGGCGTGGAAGGCAAGCTTGGCGTTACGGATATGTAGATCTCCTACCATTGTAACCGACTCTGTGTAACCCTAGCCTTCTCCGGTGTCTATATAAACCGGAGGGTTTTAGTCCATAGGACGAACAACAATCATACGATAGGCTAGCTTCTAGGGTTTAGCCTCCTTGATCTCGTGGTAGATCTACTCTTGTACTACCCATATCATCAATATTAATCAAGCAGGACGTAGGGTTTTACCTCCATCAAGAGGGCCCAAACCTGGGTAAAACATCATGTCCCCTGCCTCCTGTTACCATCCGCCTAGACGCACAGTTCGGGACCCCCTACCCGAGATCCGCCGGTTTTGACACCGACAAGGGGTTTAAGCTTGGGGGAGTTGATACGTCTCCGTCGTATCTACTTTTCCAAACACTTTTGCCCTTGTTTTGGACTCTAACTTGTATGATTTGAATGGAACTAACCCGGACTGACGCTGTTTTCAGCAGAATTGCCATGGTGTTGTTTTATGTGCAGAAAACAAATATTCTTGGAATGACCTGAAACTCCACGGAACATCTTAGAAAAAACAATAAAATATCCTCGCCAAAGATGAAGACCAGGGGGCCCACACCCTTCTCACGAGGGTGGGGGGCGCACCCCCCTACCTCGTGGGATCCCTGGAAACCCTCCGACGCCAACTCCAACTCGATATATTTGCTTTCGGAGAGAGAAAAATCAGGGAGAAGAAATCATCACATTTTATGATACGGAGCCGCCGCCAAGCCCTAAAACCTCTCGGGAGGGCTCCAAAGAGGGGGATTCATCACTGTCGTCATCATCAACCATCCTCCATCACCAATTTCATGATGCTCACCGCCGTCCGTGAGTAATTGCATCGTAGGCTTGCTGGACGGTGATGGGTTGGATGAGAGTTATCATGTAATCAAGTTAGTTTTGTTAGGGTTTGATCCCTAGTATCCATTATGTTTTGAGATTGTTGTTGCTATGACTTTGCTATGCTTAATGCTTGTCACTAGGGCCCGAGTGCCATGATTTCAGATCTGAACCTATTATGTTTTCATGAATATATGTGAGTTCTTGATCCTATCTTGCAAGTCTAAGTCACCTACTATGTGTTATAATCCGGCAACCCCGAAGTGACAATAATCGGGACCACTCCCGATGATGACCATAGTTTGAGGAGTTCATGTATTCACTATGTGCTAATGCTTTGTTCCGGTTCTCTATTAAAAGGAGGCCTTAATATCCCTTAGTTTCCAATAGGACCCCGCTGCCACGGGAGGGTAGGACAAAAGATGTCATGCAAGTTCTTTTCCATAAGCACGTATGACTATATACGGAATACATGCTTACATTACATTGATGAATTGGAGCTAGTTTTGTGTCACCCTATGTTATGACTGTTACATGATGAACCGCATCCGGCATAATTATCCATCACTGATCCGGTGCCTACGAGGTTTCCATATATTGGTTCTCGCTTATTTACTTTCCCGCTGCTACTGTTACAATCACTACAAAATACCAAAAACATTACTTTTGCTGTCTTTACTTTTGTTGCCGCTACCACCACTATCATATTACTTTGCTACTAAGCACTTTGCTGCAGATACTAAGTCTCCAGGTGTGGTTGAATTGACAACTCAGCTGCTAATACTTGAGAATATTCTTTGGCTCCCCTTGTGTCGAATCAATGAATTTGGGTTGAATACTCTACCCTCGAAAGCTATTGCGATCCCCTATACTTGTGGGTTATCACACCCCGAGCTGCATAGCGTCGCCTGGCCGGGCAAGTTCAAGCCAGATCTGCCTCCTCGCTACGACGGCACCCCCGACCCCACGGAGTTCCTGTAGCTCGACGAGCTGAGCATCGAGGAGGCCAACGGCGACGAGAAAGTCATGGTGAACTGGTTTCCCATGGCTCTCAAGGATGGCCCCTGCTCCTAGCTCCTTAACCTGCCTCCAGGATCAATTTCCTCCTGTGACGAAATGCGCAACCGTTTCATCGCCAACTTCCAGGGCACTCGCGACCGCCCCCCGGTCGCGGGCGATCTGCACCGCGTCAAGCAACAACCAGGAGAGACCCTGCAAAAGTACATTCAGCGGTTCAACAGCGTGCGCATCAAAATCCCCAAGGTGACCGACGAGGCCATCATCTCAGTGTTCTCCGATGGTGTCCATGACATCAAGATGAAGGAGGAGCTCGCCATCCATGAAGAGCTGTGCACGACCCTAGAGCTGTTCAACATCGCGACCAAGTGTGGAAGAGCTGAGGAGGGGCGCCTCTCCCTCCTCGAGCTCCCTGCTGCAGACCCAGAGGAGAAAAAGACCAAGGCCAAGGACGTGAAGCGCAAGGGAGCAGCCGTGCTCGCGGCAGAGTCAGACACCAAGCGCGGCAGAGACCATCCTGAGTCATCCAAGGGCAGCTGACCGTTCTGCGCCTTCCATAACCTGCATACCCACAACACCAGCGACTGTCAAAGAGCTCAGAGCCCTTCGAGAAGGACGCTTTGGTCGACGCCCCGAGCGTAGCGACCAGGGCTACGGCCGAGGAGGAGGACGTGGTGGCAGACGCTGGGACGACCGTGGCCCGCGCGAGGAGTGGGACGACCGGCCTTGTGAGGACCGCTCGCAGGATCAGCCTCGCGAGGGCGCCTGGAGGGACCAGCCTCGTGAGGTTCGTCCTCATGGAAACGCAGGCCTTCCTCCACTACCGCCGCCACCCAGAAGGAACGACGACCACCATCAAGACGAGGGGGCTGGGGGCTTCCAGGAGCCACGCGCCATCGCCTGCATCTTGGGCGGAGCTCAAGCCCCAGCCTCGCAGCGTATCTTCAAACAATTTGCTCGTGAAGTGAATGCAGTTCTCCCTAAGCTCGAGGCCACACGCCCACTCACATGGTCCAGGTGCCCCATTACGTTTAGTTCGGCAGACCAGCTCAAGTGCACGGCCACTGCTAGCGTCCTCCCAATGCTCTGTTCGCCAATCATCAGCAACGTGCAAGTTACCAAGACTCTCATCGACGGCGGCGCAGGGCTCAACGTCCTGTCCATCGACACATTCGACAACCTCCAAGTGCCATATGACCAGCTTCAGCCTACCAAGCCTTTCTCAGGAGTGACCGACGGCTCTACTACCCCGATCAGGCAGGCCCGCCTCCCCGTTACCTTCGGAGAGCACAACAACTACCGCACCGAACTCATCGACTTCGACGTCGCCTACATCCACCTGCCATACAACGCCATCCTCGGGTATCCATCCCTGACCAAGTTCATGGCGGTGACCCATCACGGCTACAATGTCCTCAAGATGCCGAGAAGCGGCAGAATCATCACAGTCCCGTGCGAAGAAAGAGATGCGGTGTGCTCCCACGAGTGTGCCTTCCAAGCTGTAGCAATCGACGACCCCGACAGTCAGGGCGAGCGCCCTCCTGAGGCCACTCCCAAGAAGAAGAAGAAGCAGCTGCATGACGCATGGCCTTAGGCAAGCGGCGCCTCATCAGGATCGGCATCCGCGCCTGGGACACCTTCCTCCATCGCATAGGGAGGCGCGCCCAGCGCCCCTCTCGGGCAGGGCTCGAGGGCTCTCTTCTGGAGGGCCTCGGACTTTGCCAGCATAATGAGGGAGGCGCTTGGGCATCACTTGGAGACATGCTTCGTGGCACATTTCCCTCAGGAGAACACAGGGCAAGGAGTGCCCACCACTCAGGAGTTCATCACCAAGACCACTCAGGAACTGCAAGACGCGAGGGCCATGCGCAGTGGCCGCCGCTCACCAGGCGTAGCTCCCCATCCAAGCGAGGATGCCGGGCTACGCGTCTGCATCAACGTCCCAGGGCTCAACCGGGCCGCCTCTCAGCTGCTTCTCTGGCCTTCGCACGTGGGACGCTGCGAGGGCCCACCTCACAGCTACGTTCGCATGCCCTTTGGCCTGCTGAGCGTGGCAGCAGCCTATCAGCGCAACCTGTGGAGCATCCTGGCGGCTCAGGAGGCCAGGCACCATCCGATGCTAGCGGAGATGAAGACGGTCCTCAAGGAACCCCTGGACCCCCAGAGCCTCCCGAGGCTCAGGGCCCCGGTGGCGCATGAGGGGCAGCCCTCTCGCCGCACACCTTCTGCTACCTCAACTCTCCTTCATCAACAGAACCAGGTGACATTTTCCCAAGTTCATTCAGCTGGGAGCGCCCCCAGGGCTGCATCATTCCCAGGCCGCATGGGTCCGTCCCTATGGCATGTATTCCTTTTATGTATTTAGCTTACCCTGTTGGGGGCACCCCTCGGGCTGCATCATCCCCAAGCCACTCGGGCCAGACTCAGTGGCATGCATCTTCACTGCACTTACTTAAGCTAGGTTGCTTTCCATGCTTAATCTATCTATGACTATCGCCTTCTTGATTTTCACCCACCATGGGAGCCGCACGCCGTCCGTCTTTCTTCAGACCCTAAGCGTTGTCTAACCATCTCGCAGGACCAAGACAGCGAACAAGAATCAAGACCAGGCGCAACCCGCCTTGAGGTTGAAGGAAATATGCCCTAGAGTCAATAATAAAGTTATTATTTATTTCCTTATATCATGATAAATGTTTATTATTCATGCTAGAATTGTATTAACTGGAAACATAATACATGTGTGAATACATAGACAAACAAAGTGTCACTAGTATGCCTCTACTTGACTAGCTTGTTGATCAAAGATGGTTATGTTTCCTAGCCATAGACATGAGTTGTCATTTGATTAACGGGATCACATCATTAGGAGAATGATGTGATTGACTTGACCCATTCCGTTAGCTTAGCACTTGATCGTTTAGTATGTTGCTATTGCTTTCTTCATGTCTTACACATGTTCCTATGACTGAGATTATGCAACTCCCATTTACCGGAGGAACACTTTGTGTGCAACCAAATGTCACAATGTAACTGGGTGATTATAAAGGTGCTCTACAGATGTCTCTGAAGGTACTTGTTGAGTTGGCGTATTTCAAGATTAGGATTTGTCACTCCGATTGTCGGAGAGGTATCTCTGGGCCCTCTCGGTAATGCACATCACTATAAGCCTTGCAAGCAATGTGACTAATGAGTTAGTTGTGGGATGATGCATTACAGAACAAGTAAAGAGACTTGCTGGTAGCGAGATTGAACTAGGTATTGAGATACCGACGATCGAATCTCGGGCAAGTAACATACCGATGACAAAGGGAACAACATATGTTGTTATGCGGTTTGACTGATAAAGATCTTTGTAGAATATGTAGGAGCCAATATGAGCATCCAGGTTCCTCTATTGGTTATTTACCGGAGACGTGTCTCGGTCATGTCTACATAGTTCTCGAACCCGTAGGGTCCGCACGCTTAAAGTTTGGTGACGATCGGTACTATGAGTTTTTGTCTTTTGATGTACCGAAGGTAGTTCGAAGTCCCGGATATGATCCCGACATGACGAGGAGTCTCGAAATGGTCAAGACGTAAATATTGATATATTGGACGACTATATTCAGGCACCGGAAGTGTTCCGAGTGGTTTCGGATAAAAACCGGAGTACCGGGGGGTTACCGGAACCCCCGGGGAGTTAATTGGGCCTCATGGGCCTTAGTGGGAGAAGAGGATGGGCGGCCAGGGCAGCCGCGCGCCCCCTCCCCCTCTAGTCCGAATTGGAGAAGGAGGGGGCGGCACCTCCCTTATTCCTTCTCCTCTCTCCCTTCCTTCCCTCTCCTACTCCAACAAGGAAAAGGAGGAGTCCTATTCTCGGTGGTAGTAGGACTCCCTCCCTGGCACGCCCTCCTCCTGGCCGGCTGCCTCCCCCTTGCTCCTTTATATACGGGGGCGGGGGACACCCTAGAACAAACAAGTTGATCTGTTGATCTATTCCAGCCGTGTGCGGTGCCCCCCTCCACCATATTCCACCTCGGTTATATCGTAGCGGTGCTTAGGCGAAGCCCTGCGTCGGTAGCAACATCATCACCGTCACCACGCCGTCGTGCTGATGGAACTCTCCCATGAAGCTCTACTAGATCGGAGTTCGTGGGATGTCATCGAGCTGAACGTGTGCTAAACTCGGAGGTGCCGTACGTTCGGTACTTGGATCGGTCGGATCGTGAAGATGTAAGACTACATCAACCGCGTTGTGCTAACGCTTCTGCTTTCGGTCTACGAGGGTACATGGACACACTCTCCCCTCTCTTTGCTATGCATCACCATGACCCTGAGTGTGCGTAGGAAAATTCTTGAAATTACTACGTTCCCCAACAGTGGCATCCGAGCTAGGTTTTATGCGTAGATGTTATATGCACGAGTAGAACACAAGTGAGTTGTGGGCGATACAAGTCATACTGCTTACCAACATGTCACACTTTGGTTGGGCGCTATTGTTGGATGAAGCGGCCCGGACCGACATTACGCGTACGCTTACGCGAGACTGGTTCTACCGATGCGCTTTGCACATAGGTGGCTGGCGGGTGTCAGTTTCTCCAACTTTAGTTGAACCGAGTGTGGCTACGCCCGGTCCTTGAGAAGGTTAAAACAACACTAACTTGATGAACTATCGTTGTGGTTTTGATGCGTAGGTAAGAACGGTTCTTGCTAAGCCCGTAGCAGCCACGTAAAACTTGCAACAACAAAGTAGAGGACGTCTAACTTGTTTTTGCAGGGCATGTTGTGATGTGATATGGTCAAGGCATGATGCTATATTGTATGAGATGATCATGTTTTGTAACCGAGTTATTGGCAACTGGCAGGAGCCATATGGTTGTTGCTTTATTGTATGCAATGCAATCTCCCTGTAATTGCCTTACTTTACCACTAAGCGGTAGCGATAGTCGTAGAAGCAATAGTTGGCGAGACGACAACGATGCTATGATGGAGATCAAGGTGTCGCGCTGGTGACAATGGTGATCATGACGGTGCTTCAGAGATGGAGATCACAAGCACAAGATGATGATGGCCATGTCATATCACTTATATTGATTGCATGTGATGTTTATCTTTTATGCATCTTATTTTTCTTTGATTGACGGTAGCATTATAAGATGATCTCTCACTAAATTTCAAGATAAAAGTGTTCTCCCTGAGTATGCACCGTTGCCAAAGTTCGTTGTGCCGAGACACCATGTGATGATCGGGTGTGATAAGCTCTACGTTCATCTACAACGGGTGCAAGCCAGTTTTGCACACGCAAAATACTCGGGTTAAACTTTACGAGCCTAGCATATGCAGATATGGCCTCGGAACACTGAGACCGAAAGGTCAAGCGTGAATCATATAGTAGATATGATCAACATAGTGATGTTCACCATTGAAAACTACTCCATCTCACGTGATGATCGGACATGGTTTAGTTGATTTGGATCACGTGATCACTTAGATGATTAGAGGGATGTCTATCTAAGTGGGTGTCGGTGTCAAAACTGGCGGATCTCGGGTAGGGGGTCCCGAACTGTGCGTCTAAGGCGGATGGTAACAGGAGGCAGGGGACACGATGTTTTACCCTGGTTCGGGCCCTCTTGATGGAGGTAAAACCCTACGTCCTGCTTGGTTATTCTTGATAATATGCCAAGAGTTGATCTACCATGAGATCAGAGAGGCTAAACCCTAGAAGCTAGCCTATATTATGATTGTATGTTGTCCTACAGACTAAAACCCTCTGGTTTATATAGACACCAGAGGGGGCTAGGGTTACACAGAGTCGGTTACAAGGAAGGAGATCTACATATCCATATTGCCAAGCTTGCCTTCCACGCCAAGGAGAGTCCCATCCGTACACGAGACGAAGTCTTCAATCTTGTATCTTCATAGTCCAACAGTCCGGCCAAAGGATATAATCCGGCTGTCCGGATACCCCCTAATCCAGGACTCCCTCAGTAGTCCCTGAACCAGGCTTCAATGACGATGAGTCCGGCGCATAGATTGTCTTTGGCATTGCAAGGCGGATTCCTCCTCCGAATACTTCATAGAAGATTTTGAACACGAGGATCGTGTCTGGCTCTACAAAATAATTTCCACATACCACCATAGAGGGAATAATATTTACACAAATCTAATCTGCTGATGTACCTTGTAGTGTGACATCACACCACAACCAGGTCTTTGTTCGAATCGTTTTTCATAACCTATCTCAGCGTGTTTTGCGAGGCGGTTTCATTGGCACATCTTGTCAAAGCAGAGATCGCGTCCCCTTATTACGGGATTCCCATCAATACGGACATGGGTAACCCAACCGCGCCATCAATTACGGTGCTTGGTGGATAAGCGAGTTTTACCAGGCTGGTGGGGGCGCATAGTTTCGTCCGCACTTATAAAGGGATAAGGTTTCACCTTTTTCAACCCACGCCTTCTTCCTCCTTGCTCATCCATTCTCTCGCACTCGAGCTCCAACGCCCAAGTCCACATCCTTCTCCTCAACTCTCTCCAAACATGTCCGGAGCGAGAGGCAAGTGGATGGTCTCCTCCGTCACGGAGGGACACATCAAAAAACTACGTGGGGCCGGATACTTAGCTGCGGATATCGCGCATCGGCTTCCAGCCGCGGGGCAGATTGTCCCTACCCCGATACCTCACGAAAGGGTGGTTTTCCTTCCCCACTTCGTCCGTGGACTGGGGTTTCCCCTCCATCCATTCGTCCACGGCCTTATGTTCTGTTATGGGCTGGACTTTCATGATCTGGCCCCGAATTTCATCCTCAACATCTCGACGTTCATCGTCGTGTGCGAGGCTTTCCTCCGCATCCGGCCCCACTTCGGCCTATGGCTGAAGACCTTCAATATCAAGCCGAAGGTAGTAGGCGGCCAACAAGCGGAGTGCGGTGGAGCCATGGTGGGCAAAATGCCCAACGTTACATGGCTCGAGGGCTCCTTCGTGGAGACCATAAAGGGGTGGCAATCGGGGTGGTTCTACATCACCGAGCCGCGTGACACCAACTAGGTGGCGGCCCTCGAGTTTCGATCCGGAATCCCCACGCGGCTCACTTCCTGGTAGGAGAAGGGCCTGTCCTGGGGCTCATCAGTCGAGCTGGACGGACTCCAGAAGTGTATCAGGAACATGATAAGCAAGAAACTTAAGTTTGTCAACATAGTCCAGGTCATGCTCTTTCGCCGGATCCTCCCGTGTCAACAACGGGCTTTCAATTTATGGGAGTTCGACCCGGCCCAGCACCAAACTCTACACGAGCTCTTCGACACGATGCATAAGGACGTCTGGAAGGTGCTGTTCAAGGGCGCCGAGGTCCCCCCTTCTCTTATCGAGGACCGTGGGCTAAGCACGAAGCACCTTGCGAATCTGGTAAGTTCTGTACATCTGGTAGGGTATTTATTTCCCATAGCTTAACCATGTGCGGGGTCTGAGCTCCCGTGCCTTTGACAGGACTGGGTGGAGACATCGGAGCAGATTAACTGTCTGGCCCCTCTACCCGAAGACCCTGCAGATGCTCTCCTGACGGAGATGCGGACTCCGGCTCCTTATGAGGTGCCGGAGAAGACCAAGAAGAAGGCCAAGGGAACCCGAAAGAGTTCCCTGCGCCAGGTGGTATCAGACTCATCGTCTGATAACTCCGAGACACACTCCTCCCGTGAAAACGAGGAGGAGGAAGATGAAGACTCTCCCCCTCCAGCCGAGGGAGACAAGGAAATGAAGGTCGCCCGAACCGGGGAGGCCGAAGGGTCCAAGAAGGGAAGGACTCTCCTTCCGGACTATTCCACCACCGCCGCCGACGGCGAAGACGAGTGGTTACTTAGGGCCAAGCCACTGGCGAAGTCGTAAGTATTTGGATACCAGAGTAACTCGTAGCATACTTTTATTGCACTACTTCTCCTAACGTCGAATATGATCATGCAGTCCGCCCCGAGCCCGTGTTGACGTATCCTCATCGGACGGCTCCTTGGACTCGTCGGATATGGATAGTGATACACTTCCAACCGCCTCCTCTCCTCGCCCTACGGACGATGTCAAGGTACTGTCTCAAGGGGCACCGAGCTGGGTGGAGATAGTCCCGGAGGCGCCTCAAGGTGACCTTCCGGACTCCAGGCGCGAAGGGAGCAAGACTCCCAAGGGATCCAAGTTCGGCCCCCAGCCGAACGCCGCGCTGGAACCTCCAGTGGTTCCGGACTCCGGCAGGCGGCCCCCTTCCAAGAGGGGCAAGCCGCCCGCGCCGGTGACCTCTGTCCATCCAGAGGCACCGGACAACCTGCTGGGAGCGCTTCGTGGCGCTTCCATCGACGAAGAGCACCGCACTATTATGAGTACGGTGATCGAGAAGGTTCAGTCCGCCAAGAGCGGACTGACTGAAGCCTGTGCGGCTGTGCCAGCCTTCTGACAGCCTTTGAGGTAAGTATTTAAAATATAGGAGAATACTACCGCATAGACAGTAGCCCCTGATGCTCTGTTTGGTGTTCACAAAGAAAAGCCGAATAGAGGACCAAATAATATCTGCAGGAGTCTAATATAATTATGTCTGTATGCGTATGCAGGCTTCGCTGCTGACCTCTGCCGCACTGACTGCGGAGGTTGCCGCACTGAAGCAGGACCTTGAGCGGTCTGAGAAAGAGCTCGGCCTTGCCAAGAGGCAGCTCGAGGAGAATAAAGGTAAGTAATACCTTGTCTATATAAAAAAGAAAATGTGGTTGCGAAATTATAGGATCATCATGAATGTGCCAGGGGCCACGACCGAAGTGGCGACCCTGAAGCAAGCGTTGTCCGAGGCCAAAAACAAAGCGGCCAAGGAGCACACCGAGCGGGTGGAACAAGAGGCACGGGTGGGCGAGGTGCAGCAAGAGCTCCAGGCTCTTGTGAAGAAACACGAGACTTTGGATCTTGACTCAAAGACGCGAGAGTCCGAGCTTGCCGCGGCCCTCGAGAGCACAAAGCATGCCAAGGCTGAGGCCCAAAAGGCCCTCCAGGAAATTGAGGTGATGAGGAAGATAGCGGCGGGTAAGGCATTCAATATGCAAAGCCAGCTTGTGAAAGTAAATTACTTGTTACTTACCCGAGTCCGGAGCTCTCCAAGAGCATTCGTAGATTTGCCTCACAGTGCGTCGGATGTCGTGAAGTATTACCAGGCCGAGGAGGGAAGCTCGACGGAGAAGTTGTTCTGGTCTCAGTATACTGGGACTGAACACCCGATGCCTATGAGCGACCAGCTGAAGCAACTAGTCGAGCTGCACAAGGCGGCCGAACAGGCCATGAAGGGCCTTATAGTTCGGATGTGGCCTAGCGACTCCCTTCCTCACAGCTACTTTGGCCTGGTGAGGTGGCTTGTGGATGCCTGCGCACGGCTGGAAGTCATCAAGCGGTCCGTCTGTATCGAAGGTGCCCGCCGGGCTTTTGCCCGTGCAAAGGTGCACTGGGCCAAGATGGACACCGAGAAGATGGTGAAGGAGGGGCCGCCGCAGGGCAAGGAGCATCGCCACCCCGAAATGTATTATGAGGGTGTCCTGAAGGGTGCCCGTCTTGTGGCGGACGAGTGTGCGAAGGATGTAATATTTGAATGAACTCGCTCGTGTGATCCTGTATTATGAGAACTTGTTCATATGTGCTATGCAACGCTTGTTTGAATTTAAAATATTACCTTCTATGCGGCTGTTTATTAAATCCGAGAGATGGCCAATCGTCGGCTTCTGCCCCCATGCCACGAGTGCTGGGGTGTTCGGGATAAATCCGAGCACTCTTTTTCCCATTGTTGGGTCCTTCGAGGGAGGTCCTCAGCACAACGAACAAGGCAATCAGACTATAATGCTTTATCACTCTCACTTAGCCATAGAAGTCTACAATTTTAAATTTTGGCGAAGCCCCTAGTATTCGGAAGGCCGAATTCGGGGCGCTATACACGCCTTAAGCCGGACAAAGCCGACTCCTCGCTCTAAGCGCCATGAGTCTTTAGGGATTCAAGACCTCTCGAACAGCGACCAGCTCTCGCCTTATCATGACAGTCAGTTTTAGCTTTCTCTACTGAGGTTCTTAGCCCAGATGAACCGGGGCACAATCGCAGTAGTTCTCCCAGTGCTACCTTAGCCGATATAGCGGAACGTAAGGTAGCAAAACATGGGAGCCGGGCAAACCCAACTATTGACCCAGGACATGATTCAGAGCTGATGCATATAATGCTATAAGTTTGGGGTGCCGCACTGTCGAAAGTGTTCGGACTTTTCACGCCGTATTATGGGGTACGCTTAAGCCCCTAGCGTATTGGCCGTACCAGAGTGTACGGTTGCTGAATGTCATGAATGAATATATATATATATATATAAAGAAGAATGCGATAATAGTCTAGTGCTATGCATTGTTTATTCAAAAAGGTGCGTCGAAGCAGAATGATACAAGTAGTGCGATAAGAAAAAAGTAGGACTATTTGACATGTCCCCTCCAAGGGCAAGCTGAGGAATGGTATTTAAAGCAGGTATTTCACTCATTATCAGAGACCACCTGGGAATTCCTTGATGCGACGTAGCTTTCTGCCTCCTTGGTTGTTGTATCGTGTGTCCGGCAATCGTACTGTCGGACGGGGCTTCCAGGGATTAAAGTCATTGAAAATAACAAATTGGGAAGCCCCTAGTGCGGTTGAGCCGCGTCTTGGGGCGTGTCGTAGTCGTACCCCCTCCCCACCTATGCCCATGGTATTTTCAATGCGTAATTATGTATGCGAGCGTGGCACGGATTTTGCCGTTTGGCTGGGACTGGGGTGGGGGCGCATTGCTATGCGAGCTCGGAACGCGCCAGGCAGTCTTGTTGCTGATTACTCCGGGTGCGCTTGAAGGTGTCCGGGTCCTTAATCGCCGAACTGGTGGATTGCCTTAAGAGGCTGCTTTGCGCTTCTACTGCGAGGGCCGCAGTGTGCTCCTCCGTGCGGAGAGAGCGCTCTGTGTTTCCATTGATTGTGATGACCCCCCGAGGTCCTGGCATCTTGAGCTTGAGATATGCATAGTGGGGTACCGCGTTGAATCTCGCAAATGCGGTTCGCCTGAGCAGTGCATGATAGCCACTGCGGAACGGGACTATATCGAAGATTAACTCCTCGCTACGGAAGTTATCCGAGGATCCGAAGACCACTTCCAGTGTGACTGAGCCTGTGCAATGGGCCTCTACACCTGGTATGACGCATTTGAAGGTCGTTTTGGTGGGTTTGATCCTTGAGGGGTCTATACCCATTTTGCGCACTATGTCCTGATAAAGCAGGTTCAGGCTGCTGCCGCCGTCCATAAGGACTCGAGTGAGGTGAAATCCGTCAATGATTGGGTCTACGACCAGTGCGGCGAATCCGCCATGACGGATACTAGTGTGATGGTCCCTGCGATCGAAGGTGATCAGACAGGAGGACCATGGGTTGAACTTTGGGGCGACTGGCTCCAATGCATATACATCCCTTAACGCATGCTTCCGCTCCCTCTTGGGGATGTGGGTTGCGTATATCATGTTCACCGTCCGCACTTGTGGGGGGAACCTCTTCTGCCCTCCGGTGTTCGGCTGCCGGGGCTCCTCCTCGTCATCTCTATGTAGCCCCTTATCTTTGTTTTCGGCGTTTAACTTGCCGGCCTGCTTGAACACCCAACATTCCCTGTTGGTGTGGTTGGCTGGATTTTCGGGGGTGCCATGTATTTGGCATGAGCGATCGAGTATACGGTCCAAACTAGACGGGCCCGGAGTGCTTCTTTTGAATGGCTTTTTCCACTGACCGGGTTTAGAGCCTCTGAATCTAGCATTGACTGTTGTATCCTTGGTATTGTCGTTGTTGATGCGGCGCTTGTGTTTGTTGCGACGTGACCTGCCATTGCCATCCTTGGTATCCGAAGTACCATGGTTCTTTGATATATTATTGCTGCGAGCCAGCCAGCTGTCTTCTCCCGCGCAAAAGCAGGTCATGAGAGTCGTGAGGGCTGCCATAGATTTCGACTTTTCCTGGCCAATGTGATGGGCGAGCCACTCGTCGCGGATGTTGTGCTTAAAAGCTGCTAGGGCCTCTGCATCCGGACAGTCAACGATTTGATTTTTCTTTGTCAGGAACCGTGTCCAGAATTTCCTGGCCGATTCCTTTGGCTACTGAATTATGTGGCTCAAGTCATCGGCATCTGGTGGTCGCACATAAGTGCCCTGGAAGTTGTTGAGGAATGCGGCTTCTAGATCTTCCCAACAGCCGATGGATTCTACTGGCAAGCTGTTGAGCCAATGCCGAGCTGGTCCTTTGAGCTTGAGTGGGAGGTATTTGATGGCATGTAGATCGTCACCACGGGCCATGTGTATGTGTAGGAGGAAGTCCTCGATCCATACCGCAGGATCTGTTGTGCCGTCGTATGATTCAATATTTACAGGTTTGAAACCCTATGGGATTTGGTGATCCATTACTTTGTCTGTGAAGCATATGGGGTGTGCGGTGCCTCTGTAGTGGGCTATGTCGCGACGCAGCTCGAATGAGTCTTGTCCGCTGTGCTCGGCTCGGCCAGATTTACTTTTACTGTATCCGGCGTGACGGTTATCGTCTCGCGTAGTGGCGCGCCCCCGTGATCCGTAGATCTATCTTGCGTGATTTGCTTTGTCCTCCAATACGTCTCGCAGGTCTAGCGTGTTTCCCCATGCCTTGACATTTTTATTTGAGTGGCGTCGGGGTGCGGCTGAGTTTTTGGCTGAAATGCCTCTCTGTCGCGGCCATGAGGTGGCCGATCAGCCGCGTCATATGCTGGAGATGTAGGTTTTAATGCTTCCTCCTCCAGTCGGGGTAGCAACCTGCGCTTTGGGTAACTCTTGGAGGGGCGTTCGAGTTCATATTCCTCGGCCGCAAGGACTTTAGTCCATCTGTCAGCTAGCAAATCTTGATCAGCTTGAAGCTGCAACTGCTTTTTCTTAAGGCTATTTGTCGTGGCTATAAGCCGGCGCTAGAAGCGCTCTTGCTCGACGGGATCCTCCGGCATGACAAACTCGTCATCGTCGAGGCTTGCCTCATCTTCGGAGGGAGGCATGTAATTACCATCCTCCGCCTCTCCATCTGCCGCTCTCTCGGGAGGGCTGGCTTCTCCATCCTCCTGCTCTAAATCTTGCTGGAGGGGATTGTTGTTGTCTTCGGCACTATCCGGAGTGCTATTATCTCATGTGCCAGTGTCACCGCTTTTGCTTTGGCGAGACTTAGAGTGGCGCCGCTGACGTCGGCGCTTGGGTTGCTTCTTGGAGGGGTCATCCTCCAATGTCCTGTCGCCATTGCCTTCTTTAGGTGTGTCCACCATGTATATATCATATGATGAGGTGGTTGTCCAGTGCCCTGTGGGCAGTGATTCCTCTTCGTCTCCCGCATCGTCATCCATACCATCGATGTCTTCGGAGTCGAAGTCGAGCATGTCGGTCAAATTGTCGACAGTGGCTACTAAGTGGGTGGTGGGTGGGCGGCGAATTTCTTCGTCATCCGCATCCCAATCCTGCCGAACATAGTTCGGCCAGGACTCTCCTGACAGGGAGAGAGACCTTAATGAGTTCAGTATGTCGCCGAAGGGCGAGTGCTAAAAGATATCCGCCGAGGTGAACTCCATGATCGGCGCCCAGTCGGATTCGATAGGCACGGGCGCAGGCGGTTCGGAGTCCGTGGCCGGGGAAGAATCTAGTAGTTCGGCGTCACGGATCCCGTGAACGGTAAGGTCGATACTCGGCTCGATCGCCGCTGAGAATATGACCTCTGTGGCGGGGTCTATCCACCCGTCCATGGATGGCGCAATTGGCTCCGAATTGAGGGTCGGAGTGGTTGCCGGTGCGGTCTCCTGAACACTGTTTGATGCTAGAGCTAAATCATGCTCCTCGTGATTGTGCGGCGCACTCTGCAGGGGCTCGAATCCGTCGAAGATCAAGTCTCCGCGGATGTCAGCCGTGTAGTTTAAGCTTCCAAACCTGACCTGGTGACCTGATTATGCGGCGCACTCTGCAGTGCGAAGCCGCCGAATACAAAGATCTGTCCGGGGAGAAAAGTCTCACCCTGGACTGCATCGCTATCGATGATCGAAGGAGCCATCAAGCCTAACGGTCACGACACAGAGGAACTCTCAATGAAAGCACCAATGTCGGTGTCAAAACCGGCGGATCTCGGGTAGGGGGTCCCGAACTGTGTGTGTAAGGCGGATGGTAACAAGAGGCAGGGGACACAATGTTTTACCCAGGTTCTGGACCTCTTGATGGAGGTAAAACCCTACGTCCTGCTTGGTTATTCTTGATAATATGAGTAGTACAAGAGTTGATCTACCATGAGATCAGAGAGGCTAAACCCTAGAAGCTAGCCTATGGTATGATTGTATGTTGTCATATGGACTAAAACCCTCCGGTTTATATAGACACCGGAGGGGGCTAGGGTTACACAGAGTCGGTTACAAGGAAGGAGATCTACATATCCGTATTGCCAAGCTTGCCTTCCACGCCAAGGAGAGTCCCATCCGGTCATGGGACGAAGTCTTCAATCTTGTATCTTCATAGTCCAACAGTCCGGCCAAATGATATAATCCGGCTGTCCGGATACCCTCTAATCCAGGACTCCCTCAGTGGGAGTTCTTAAGTAAAATGATTAATTGAACTTCAATTTATCATGAACTTAGTACCTGATAGTATTTTGCTTGTCTATGTTGATTGTACATAGATGGCCCGTGCTGTTGTTCCGTTGAATATTAATGCGTTCCTTGAGAAAGCAAAGTTGAGAGATGATGATAGCAATTACACGGACTGGGTCCGTAACTTGAGGATTATCCTCATTGCTGCACATAAGAATTATGTCCTGGAAGCACCGCTGGGTGCCCGGCCTGCTGCAGATGCTGCTGATGACTACTCGATAGTTCAGTGTGCCATGCTTTACGGCTTAGAACCGGGACTTAAACGATGTTTTGAACGTCATGGAGCATATGAGATGTTCCAGGAGTTGAAGTTAATATTTCAAGCTAATGCCCGGTTTGAGAGATATGAAGTCTCCAATAAGTTCTATAGGTGCAAGATGGCAGAGAATAGTTTTGTCAGTGAACATATACTCAAATGTCTGAGTATCATAATCACTTGACTCAACTGGGAGTTAATCTTCCTGTTGATAGTGTCATTGACAGAGTTCTTCAATCACTGCCACCAAGCTACAAGAGCTTCGTGATGAACAATAATATGCAAGGGATGAATAAGACAATTCCCGAGCTCTTTGCAATGCTAAAGGCAGCGGAGGTAGAAATCAAGAAGGAGCATCAAGTGTTGATGGTCAACAAGACCACCAGTTTCAAGAAAAAGGGTAAAGGGAAGAAGAAGGGGAACTTCAAGAAGAACAGCAAACAAGTTGCTGCTCAAGAGAAGAAACCCAAATCTGGACCTAAACCTGAGACTGAGTGCTTCTACTGCAAAGGGACTGGTCACTGGAAGTGGAATTGCCCCAAGTATTTGGTGGATAAGAAGGATGGCAAGGTGAACAAAGGTATATGTGACATACATGTTATTGATGTGTACCTTACCAGAGCTCGCAGTAGCACCTGGGTATTTGATACTGGTTCTGTTGCTAAAATTTGCAACTCGAAACAGGGACTACGGAGTAAGCTTAGACTGGCTAAATACGAGGTGACAATGCGCGTGGGAAATGGTTCCAAAGTTGATGTGATCACCGTCGGCACGCTACCTCTACATCTGCCTTCGTGATTAGTTTTAGACCTAAATAATTGTTATTTGGTGCCAGCGTTAAGCATGAACATTATATCTGGATCTTGTTTGATGCAAGACGGTTATTCATTTAAATCTGAGAATAAAGGTTGTTCTATTTGTATGAGTAATATCTTTTATGGTCCTGCACCCTTGAAGAATGGTCTATTTTTGTTGAATCTCGATAGTAGTGATACACATATTCATAATGTTGAAGCCAAAAGATGCAGAGTTGATAATGATAGTGCAACTTATTTGTGGCACTGCCGTTTGGGTCATATTGGTGTAAAGCGCATGAAGAAACTCCATACTGATAGACTTTTGGAATCACTTGATTATGAATCACTTGGTACTTGCGAACCATGCCTTATGGGCAAGATGACTAAGACGTCGTTCTCCAGAACAATGGAGCGAGCAACAGATATGTTGGAGATCATACATATTGATGTATGTGGTCCAATGAATATTGAGGCTCGCGGTAGGTATCATTATTTTCTCACCTTCACATATGATTTGAGCAGATATGGGTATATCTACTTAATGAAACATAAGTCTGAAACATTTGAAAAGTTCAAATAATTTCAGAGTGAAGTGGAAAATCATCATAACAAGAAAATAAAGTTTCTATGATCTGATCGTGGAGGAGAATATTTGAGTTACGAGTTTGGTCTACATTTGAAACAATGCGGAATAGTTTCGCAACTTACGCCAGCTGGAACACCACAGTGTAATGGTGTGTCCGAACGTCGTAATCGTACTTTACTAGATATGGTGCGATCTATGATGTCTCTTACTGATTTACCGCTATCGTTTTGCGGTTATGCTTTAGAGACGGCTGCATTCATGTTAAATAGGGCACCATCAAAATCCGTTGAGACGACGCCTTATGAACTACGGTTTGGCAAGAAACCAAAGTTGCCATTTCTTAAAGTTTGGGGCTGCGATGCTTATGTGAAAAAGCTTCAACCTGATAAGCTCGAACCCAAATCGGAGAAATGTGTCTTCATAGGATACCCAAATGAAACTTTTGGGTACACCTTCTATCATAGATCCGAAGGAAATACATTCATTGCTAAGAATGGATCCTTTCTAGAGAAGGACTTTCTCTTGAAAGAAGTGAGTGGGAGGAAAGTAGAACTTGATGAGGTAACTGTACCAGCTCCCTTATTGGAACGTAGTTCGTCACAGAAACCAGTTCCTGTGACACCTACACCAATTAGTGAGGAAGCTAATGATGATAATCATGAAACTTCATATCAAGTTACTACCGAACCTCGTAGGTCAACCAGAGTAAGATCCGCACCCGAGTGGTATGGTAATCCTATTCTGGAGGTCATGTTGCTAGACCATGATGAACCTACGAACTATGAGGAAGCGATGATGATCCCAGACTCCGCAAAATGGCTTGAGGCCATGAAATGTGAGATGGGATCCATGTATGAGAACAAAGTGTGGACTTTGGTTGACTTGCCCGATGATCGGCAAGCCATCGAGAATAAATGGATCTTCAAGAAGAAGACATACGCTGATGGTAATGTTACTGTCTACAAAGCTCGACTTGTTGCGAAAGGTTTTCAACAAGTTCAAGGAGTTAACTACGATGAGACCTTCTCACCCGTAGCGATGCTTAAGTCCGTCTGAATCATGTTAGCTATTGCCGCATTTTATGATTATGAAATTTGGCAAATGGATGTAAAGACTGCATTCCTGAATGGATTTCTGGAAGAAGAGTTGTATATGATGCAACTGGAAGGTTTTATCGATCCAAAAGGTACTAACAAAGTGTGCAAGCTCCATCGATCCATTTATGGACTGGTGCAAACCTCTCGGTGTTGGAATAAACATTTTGATAGTGTGATCAAATCATATGGTTTTATGCAGACTTTTGGAGAAGCCTGTATTTACAAGAAAGTGAGTGGGAGCTCTGTAGTATTTCTAATATTATATGTGGATGACATATTGTTGATTGGAAATGATATAGAATTTCTGGATAGCATAAAAGGATACTTGAATAAGAGTTTTTCAATGAAAGACCTCGGTGAAGCTGCTTACATATTGGGCATCAAGATCTATAGAGATAGATCAAGACGCTTAATTGGACTTTCACAAAGCACATACCTTGACAAAGTTTTGGAAAAACTCAAAATGGATCAGGCAAAGAAAGGGTTCTTGCCTGTATTACAAGGTGTGAAGTTGAGTAAGACTCAATGCCCGACCACTGTAGAAGATAGAGAGAAAATGAAAGATGTTCCCTATGCTTCAGCCATAGGCTCTATCATGTATGCAATGTTGTGTACCAGACCTGATGTGTGCCTTGCTATTAGTTTAGCTGGGAGGTACCAAAGTAATCCATGAGTGGATCACTTGACAGCGGTCAAGAACATCCTGAAGTACCTGAAAAGGACTAACGATATGTTTCTCGTTTATGGAGGTGACAAAGAGCTCATCATAAATGGTTACGTTGATGCAAGCTTTGACACTGATCCGGACGATTCTAAATAGCAAACCAGATACGTGTTTATATTAAACGGTGGAGCTGTCAGTTGGAGCAGTTCTAAACAGAGCGTCGTGGCGGGATCTACATGTGAACTGGAGTACATTGCTGCTTCGGAAGCAGCAAATGAAGTAGTCTGGATGAAGTAATTCATATCCGATCTAGGTGTCATACCTAGTGCATCGGGTCCAATGAAAATCTTTTGTGACAATACTGGTGCAATTGCCTTGGCAAAGGAATCCAGATTTCACAAGAGAACCAAGCACATCAAGAGATGCTTCAACTCTCCATCCGGGATCAAGTCCAGGTGGGAGACATAGAGATTTGCAAGATACATACGGATCTGAATGTTGCAGACCCGTTGACTAAGCCTCTTCCACGAGAAAAACATGATCATCACCAAGGCTCCATGGGTGTTAGAATCATTACTGTGTAATCTAGATTATTGACTCTAGTGCAAGTGGGAGACTGAAGGAAATATGCCCTAGCGGCAATAATAAAGTTATTATTTATTTCCTTATATCATGATAAATTTTTATCATTCATGCTAGAATTGTATTAACCGGAGACATAATACATGTGTGAATACATAGACAAACAAAGTGTCACTAGTATGCCTCTACTTGACTAGCTCGTTGATCAAAGATGGTTATGTTTCCTAGCCATAGACATGAGTTGTCATTTGATTAACGGGATCACATCATTAGGAGAATGATGTGATTGACTTGACCCATTCCGTTAGCTTAGCACTTGATCGTTTAGTATGTTGCTATTGCTTTCTTTATGAATTATACATGTTCCTATGACTATGAGATTATGCAACTCCTGTTTACCGGAGGAACACTTTGTGTGCTACCAAACGTCACAACGTAACTGGGTGATTATAAATGTGCTCTACAGGTGTCTCCGAAGGTACTTGTTGAATTGGCGTATTTCGAGATTAGGATTTGTTACTCTGATTGTCGGAGAGGTATCTCTGGGCCCTCTCGGTAATGCACATCACTATAAGCCTTGCAAGCAATGTGACTAATGAGTTAGTTGCGGGATGATGCATTACAAAATGAGTAAAGAGACTTGCTGGTAACGAGATTGAACTAGGTATTGAGATACCGACGATCTAATCTCGGGCAAGTAACATACCGATTACGAAGGGAACAACGTATGTTGTTATGCGGTTTGACAGATAAATATCTTCGTAGAATATGTAGGAACCAATATGAGCATCCAGGTTCTGCTATTGGTTATTGACCAGAGACGTGTCTCGGTCATGTCTACATAGTTCTCGAACTCGTAGTGTCCGCACGCTTAAAGTTTGGTGACGATCGATATTATGAGTTTTTGTGTTCTGATGTACCGAAGGTAGTTTGGAGTCCCGGATATGATCACGGACATGACAAGGAGTCTCGAAATGGTCGATACGTAAAGATCGATATATTGGACGACTATATTCAGACACCAGAAGTGTTCCGAGTGGTTTCGAATAAAACCGGAGTACCGGGGGGTTACCGGAACCCCCCGGGGAGTTAATTGGGCCTCATGGGCCTTAGTGGGAGAAAAGGAGGGGTGGCCAGGGCAGCCGTACGCCCCCTCCCCCTCTAGTTCGAATTGGACAAGGAGGGGGGCGACGCCCCTCTTTTTCCTTCTCCTCCTCTCTCCCTTCCTTCCCTCTCCTACTCCAACAAGGAAAAGGAGGAGTCCTACTTCCAGTAGGAGTAGGACTCCCTCCCTGGCGCGCCCTCCTCCTAGCCGGCCGCCTCCCCCTTGCTCCTTTATATACGGGGGCAGGGGCACCCTAGAACACACAAGTTGATCTGTTGATCTATTCCAGCCATGTGTGGTGCCCCCCTCCACCATATTCCACCTCGGTTATATCGTAACGGTGCTTAGGCGAAGGCCTGCGTCGGTAGCAACATCATCACCGTCATCGCACCATCGTGCTGACAGAACTCACCCATGAAGCTCTGCTGGATCGGAGTTTGTGGGACGTCATCAAGCTGAACGTGTGCTGAACTCAGAGGTGCCGTACGTTCGGTACTTGGATCTGTTGGATCGTGAAGACGTACAACTACATCAACTAGGTTGTGCTAACGCTTCCGCTTTCGGTCTACGAGGGTACGTGGACACACTCTCCCCTCTTGTTGCTATGCATCACCATGATCCTGAGTGTGTGTAGGATTTTTTTTGAAATTACTACGTTCCCCAATAGAGGTAGGGCCTCATGAGTCCTGCGCTGGTTCACGAGTGCCTAGATACACCTCGTCTAGCCCTGCCGTGCAAGCCACGTGTCAGGGCAGGGCTGTACACGCCTCGGGGGCTCTCCGTAGCAGGGAATCCCCACTCACGCACCAAAAGCAAACTAGCAATCACCACTGCGCCCGGTGCCCTTCCTTGTGCTAGCTTGGAGGAACTTCATGAGAGCCACAACAGGCGGTACCACGGACTCTCTCTCTCCTCTCATGCCATTCGCTTGCGCTTTAAAAGGGGGGCTCCTGAGCATCGTGCCTCACGAGCTCTTACTGGCTCTCCAGCCCTCACCCCATGGCCTTGACCACGGCACGCGACCTGGCATACCAGCGACGACTGAGCTTGCTTGAGGGCTGGGACTTGAGGACGCAAGGCACGAATAAGAACATGGAGGGGAGGGTGAGGCCCGCACAGGCCAGACCTAGCCACACTACAGCCACCGGCATGCGAGTCCGGCACGACCCGAGGAGCAGACCCCAGACAGCCAAAGATAAGTTCTCTCTCTGGATGCACCAGTCGCTTGCTGCACAAGACCCTCCCTCGCTCCCTTTGCTGTCCTGCTACGACAACGTTTTCTTCCTTTCCCATCCTAAGACAGCTGCTTGCGCGCTAAGGGGGACCTCTTGAGCATCGCGCCTCAGGAGCTCTTACTAGACCCCGGGCCGCTCGCTTCCTGGCCTTGACCACGGCACGCGACCTGGCATACCAGCGACGGCTGCAGCCTGCCTGGGGACCGGGACCTGTCAGCGTAGAGCACCAAGCTTCCGCAGGATTGTAAAGGGGAGGCCCAGCCTCGGCAGGATAAGTGCACACAAATTTTCATAACGGGGGCTATATTGACAAAAGGCATTACAGACGCTTTACACACCCCCACGGGGTCCGTTTCATGATTCCTCACAGGGAACAAAAGGGAAGGAATTCCTAGGGGTTCTATCTACGCACACCAGGTGTCGCCGTCGCCATCATCAATAGTAGGCCACGTGTGGCCGGCTCCAGCCCCATCCAGATCAGTGGCGACGGCGGCTGGACACCGCGGCCCCGCTCTGGGCTTGGTGGGAGCTCCGGGGCATGTAACTATCGTCGCTCGTCTCCGGAGACTCCAAGAGCTCAGGAGAGTCGCTGGACCACCAGGAGTCGTTGCTGTCGTGGGAGGAGCTGCAGCCGAGACCGGTGGCGGGCCCCGTGCCCGCCCCAGTATCGTCCTGGCGACCTCCGTCCGGGCAGCACTCCAGGCGGCGGCCTTCCTCATCGAAGACCTTGAAGAACAGCACGGAGGCGCCGTTGTACTCGAAATGGATCGCGAGGGCGCGCTCCGCATGGCAGACTCGGGCAATCTCACCCCAGCCTCGGGTCATGAAGATCTCCCCGAAGGCAACGGTTCCAATCTCCGCTCCAGTCGCCGGGGCGTCGCAGTCTGCGTGCTGCAGCCAAAGTTCGTGAAGGCCCCTCGGCGGCATCTCGGCGGCGAAGAACGGCGGGAGGCATATCCAGGTGCTCGGGGGCATCGCCGCCCACAGCACGAACTCGCGCGAAGAGTCCGCAGCATGGACCCCTGGGGCAACAGCGTGTGCCACCGTGGCACGACGACCATGGCCCTGGTGCAGGCGGCGCCGCTCACCGCTCCTCCCTCCAGAATCGTTAGCGTGAGAGTACAAGGGCAGCGGGTACCCAGGAGGCGACCTCTCATACCAAGGCCTCGACACCACCGGCTTCACGACCACCTTGCGGAGATGAGACCTCCTTTTCTTCGGCGGGAGCAGCTCGGGCACGTTGAGGGGAGCCTTGCCCTTCTCCGCGGCCGAGAACCTCCGGATCGGCTCCATGTCTACACAAGCAAGAAGAGAAGCTAGGAAGAAGAAGAAGCAGGAGAGGCAGAGGAAAGATGGGAGACGGGGGCTCTGCCCCCTCCCATTTATATGAGGAGAAGGCCAACATGCACCCCCCACGATCACAGGTAATGATGGTCTTCCTTGCATGTCGCAAGGACTTCTCACATCGGGCAGTTGCCGAGGCAGCATGCGGGAGCGGAGACACCCACATCCAATCAACCGCCATGCGTCGATCGAGGCCGCAGGCTATTGGGGCCAGCGACGCTCCGCACTTGACCCTGGGCTTCGCCTCGAAGCCAAGCCCGAGCGCGCCTTGGGCCCGGGGGCTACTGTTGGCGTTCTGGGAACGGGGGTCCCCGGACTTGCCTGCCTGCGGCCCACGGCGTGGCTTTGCTGGCAGGCCTGTACGACCCATCTTCACCAACAAGGAATCAAGTCCCTCGCAAGGGGCCAAGCCTCGCGAGGCAGACGACAGAAGACCTCCTCAGGAGCGGCCTCGCCAGGCTAGCTCGTGAGGGGCGGAGAGTTCAAGGTCAGGAAAACCTCGCGAGGTTCTCGTGATGTAAGCCATGACGATCGAGACCAGGCGGGCGCCAGGCCGGCACCAGCGCACGCAGCATCCTTGTTTCCTCTTTGGTGCTAAGGGGGCAAGCGCAGGCGCGGAGTACCGAGGCATCAAGTAAAGGTTTCCATATTGGTGCAACGAGACCAAGACCAGAAGTACGACAAGACGGAGGTCACCATCGAGCCCAGGACGGCGTCACCACCAGAACCTTTGGCAGGCGAAGACCATGTTTTGTCAGGATAGCTTATACTAGCTGTCCCCTTTCAAACTGGCTGTTGTTGGCTCCCTTCCCGCTCAGCATTTGGGGAGAGGACCAGGGCCTCTATAAATAGATCTAGCCACCACCGTAGCTAGAGAGAGAGAGAAGGAGACGGGTCAAGAACAGAACCCTAGACCGCATCCTCACACACACACAAGAACACCTCAACCTGAGGAGGCTGTTCTTCCCCTTGTACTGTTCATCCTTAGCCCAAGAGGCAATCCAGCACGACCACACTGGAGTAGGGTATTACACCACAACGGTGGCCCAAACCAGTATAATTCTTGTGTTCATTGTGCAACGAGTTCCTCGAGTTAGTTCGTGAGATCTAGGCTAAGTTAGGACGCGGATCGATAGGAGGGGAGATCTTCGCGCGCACCCCAGTGTTTGAACCTTAAGGGTTTTGCCGGAACCCGTGATCCAATAGTTTCCTAGCCATAGACATGAGTTGTCATTTGATAATGGGATCACATCATTAGGAGAATGATGTGATGGATAAGACCCAAACTATAAACGTAACATACGATCGTATCAAGTTTATTGCGATCGTTTTTTGGATGTCAAGTATCTCTTCCTATGATCATGAGATCATGAAACTCACTGATACTGAAGGAGTACCTTCTGCGTATCAAATGTCACAACGTAACTGGGTGACTATAAAGATGCTCTATAGGTATCTCCGAGGGTGCATGTTGAGTTGGCATGCATCAAGACTGGGATTTGTCACTCCGTATGACAGAGAGGTTGTAACAACCATGATTTTTGCCCTTTTCTTTTTCCTTTGATTTACTTGGATTTCCTGTTTTGTTTTGCTTTTCCGTGGCTATGTGGTTTTGAAACTTGGGAATATCATGTCTTCCTAGGTTTTATAGTGGCTTGTCACCCTCATCATCATCCCAAGATCATGTCATCCTTGACCTAACCCAAAATTCTTTTGTTGGGAATATTCCTTTTCTGATAAAGGAATAACTCTTAAAACCCTAGGTTGTGAAGCAACCTATATTCATGTCACTCCTAAAATTCCCAAATAATTCTCATAAATTGTTTGGGTAATATCTTCCTCAAATATGGCAAAATATATCATTGGCCATATTTCACATCATGCTCAATAAATTCATTTCCTATTCTGTCCTAAATGGTACATTGTGAAGCAAGTGCTATTTATCTTTGCCCATTTCAACCCAAACTTCTTGGACCTTTTTTTGTCCAAATAAGTGCCTCATGACAAAATCCAACTCAATTTGCCTAGTAAATATTCCGGAGCAATTTTTCAAAGTTCCTGTTTGAGGGAAGTGATTGTGAAGGAAGTATAAGCTAGGCATATCCAAATGAGTTGAAATTTTGCAAGGTCCTTCCTATGGTCAAATAATGACTCTCTACCAAATATGAGCTCATTTAACTCATCTATGTGAGCCCAGCCCCAAATCTTAGTTTCTGGTCAGATTTTCAGTTTGTGAAGCAACTATATTTTATATTGCTTCAATTGAGCTGAAACTTTACCAGGACATGCTCCTACCTATATCAACTCCTTCCACCACGTTTTAGCTCATTTAGTTAATCCAATTGCCCTGTGCAATTTTTCCAAGTTTCTGTCCAGAATGAAGCTTTGTGAAGCAAGTGCCACTTTGGTATTTCCAAATGGCATGAAACTTTTACAGCAGCTTCATATCATCATATAACCTCTCTATGCCAAATTTGAGCTCACATAAATCAAGTATGTGAGTGTATCATCCAAATCCCTAATTCTGGCCAGTTTTGCACTTTCTACAGCAACCCGCATCTAAACTCCTCCCCTTAGTCTGATTTTTGGTGATCAACATCACCTTAGTATGTGATCATCATCAGACAAACTCTTTACCACGTTACCAAGCTGGTTTAACCACAGAGAGTTACAAACACCTTCTTACTGATTTACTTTGGAGCTGTGTGCAAATCTCTTCTTTGCCCCTGGACCGATTTATTTCTTCAGTTGGACTAAGGGCACCAAGGTCCATCTACTGGACATGGTCGGCCACGCTTGCGTCATGGCTGAACGCGTGCCCTGGCTTGTTCTGGCCACTGTTCTCGTCTCCTCCCTCCGCGTCTCGACCACCATTCATGTCCTGGAGCTCGCCCGTGCTCGACTGCATCGCCCTGCATCGCTGCTTCGTCGTGGTTCGCCATCAATGCGCCACTAGGAACAGTGCCCGTGCCGTGCGCAGCCTCTGACCTCCATTAGAGCACTGCTCAAGCTCGCTAGTGTGCTCTAGAGCCCTCCCCTCGGCTATATAAGCGTGCCCCGAGCCCTCCCGCAGCTCATCCACTCCTCACTCGCCTCCCTAGCCTACCGGAGTCCTCGGCCCTCTCTTCTTTTTGCCGGAGGATGCCATGGCCGCCTCGGTTCCGACGAACGTAGCCCCTCCCCTCTCCTCCCGAGCTGTCCACCAGAGCCTCCTCATCCCCGTTGTTCACCCCACCACCTTGCCCCTCGCCGGAGTGCACCGTGGCCGCTTGCACTGAGTTCGGCCGCCGCCTCCACCATTCGGTCGCCTCGTCATCCCGGCCATTCGGTGCTCTTCTCTCCCTCTAGTAGCCACACCAGCTTCCTCCCACTCCGGCGACTCTCCCCATGCCCTTCTCCTGCCGCCGGAGCCACCAGGGCCGTCGTCCCTGCGTGCAACGGCCGCCGCCCACTCCTCTGTTCTCCTCGAAGCTCGGCTTCTTCTCCTCCTCCATGGCATCTGCTAGCCCTTAGGATGGATGCGGGAGACCTGGCCATAGCCGCCGGTGCCCTCGCCGTTGCCTGAGGTGGCCGGAGTCACCCGCCACGTCGCTGGCAGCGCCCCTGGTCGGGTCCTTCTCTGCTTCCGTCGGGGCAGGAAGCAGGAGGAAGAAGACGAGGCCAGGTGGGCCCCGCACTTTCCCGACCCCACCTGGCAGTGTCTCGGTGTTGAACCCGCCCCAGGCCCGCGTCTGTAAGTGGAAACGTTTTCTTGAAATACATTTTCATTTTATGAAAGCGCATTTCCTTCCCCTTTTATCCGTAACGTGCTTTCTCCATTATGAAAGCGTATTCACTTTGCACTTCGGCTCAAAATACGTTTCTCTGTGCAAAAAGCGTATTCGGACCAAAGGCGCATTCAGTTTTTCTACCAGAGGCCTGTTTGCTGAAGTTTATTCACAGATTGGTCCCTGATCTTCTACACTTCACAACTTTTCAATCGTAACTCCGATCGAGGTGAAACCAATGCTCACTTCTTCGTATCATCGAGCTCTATATTTTGGTAACATTTTCAGTAGGTGGTTTCATATTGAAAATGACCATTTTGCCCTTGCATCTAATCAGCCCCCTCTGAGAAAGAACTGTCCGACGTTTTGTTCAGCGGCTTCACCACACTTCTTCCTGGAGTCTCCGTCACCCCAGGCAAGCCAAAATACCACTTGCATGATAATCATGTAGTAGCCATGGTTTTCAACTTGAATATTTATTAAATGTCTGCTTGTTTAAAAATATGGTTATCGTTGTTTCGGTAAAGATTCTTGGTTAGTGCTTACTTTCTTGCTATGTTGTTATGCACCTGGTTGTCATGCCTTGCTAGTTGCTAGTATTCCTTTCATATGCTTATGCTTGCCAGTAGTACATGTTGATGTTGGTAATGGTCTTCGGTGCATGACTGCCATCTGTCCCGAGTACCATTGTTATGCATGTTCCATTGCATCCAGTTGGTTAAGTGCTTGCATGATGGCATCGTTGATATGTTCTTGCATGATATTTATTGTTGATGCTAGTGGTCATGCTATGTTTCGGAGAAGTATGTACTTATGATGTTCATGCTAGTCAATATGCCATGCTTAGTTGTATATGATTCATTGTTGATATGGTGGGTAGTTATGTGGTTCTCTCATGATTATGTTGATATCATGCTCATGCATTGTAATTGCATCATGTATTTTATCATGGCTCAGCATATTTGCATTCAAGTTTAACCGGATTAACTTGAACTTGAAAAACTTTTGGCTGAGTCATGGTGCCACCATATCGAACTGACCAGTGCAACCACGCTTACCTTTATGGGAAGGTCCTAACTGGGTCTATTGTCGTGCCTCTCGCTGGTGCCTCCAACGAGGGAAGGTTATGGGCGTGCGGTACCCTGGCCCGATAAGCAGACATAACCTTGTGTGCCCATTGTTGTTGTTATGGATCCAGGTCCCTATTTGGGACCATTTATGTTTGGCCACGACGGTGGTCGTTGTGTCTTTGGTAGACACGGGGCCACCCAGGACTATCCCAGTGGGGAGTGAGTCAGAGTGGCCGAGAGAGTGTCATGCACTAGTAGAAAACAGGGCTTTGGTCCAGGCCGGGTCAGCCCATTAGTCCCGGTTCAGTCCAGAACCGGGACCAATGGGGGCATTGGTCCCGGTTCGTGAGCCCAGGGGGCCGGCCGGGCCACATGGGCCATTGGTCCCGGTTCATCTGGACCTTTTGGTCCTGGTTGGTGGGATGAACCGGGACCAATGGGCCTCGCTCCTGGCCCACCACCATTGGTCCCGGTTGGTGGCTTGAACCGGGACCAATGGCTCCCCTTTAGTCCCGGTTCATGCCACCAACCGGGACCAATGAAGTGCCTATATATACCTCCTCGCGTAAGAGCAGAGCACACTACTCTGTTTTTTTCTGGCCGAGGGGGAGAGGGCTTGGTGGTGCTCTAGCTCACCTCCTATGCACACAAGGTGTTCGATGGAATGCCTGAGCCACACTACTTAAGCTTTCTCCTCTCCAAGCTCGACCTCCAAGCTCCATTTTCCACAATATTTGTCTAGGTTTAGCGGCCCGTCACGCCCCGTCCCCGTCTTCACCGCCGTTGATCACCCGTGCCGAGCTCATCGACGGCACCACCGTGGTGAGCCTCTTGTTCTTATCTTCTTTCTGAAAGGAAAAATATTCTTACTTGTATGTTTACATAGATACTTGTATTATTTTCTTACTTTTATTATTACATCTTATATAATGCGATGGTTTTGGTATCCGCCCCCGTCGGCCATCGTCCTATCTATGATTCGGATGTGGTATATATATTATCTTTACTAGCACATACGCCCGTGCGTTGCAACGGGGTAATAAAGATTGACATTATTCTATTGACAAACTCAATCACAATACCTATATGAATTTCATAGAAATTTTGTTAAAAAAATTCCAACTAAGTGAACCATATAATACCCATTTGTGAAAAATTTCCAGCTAGGTTGACCATGTTTATAATACACACATCCTGATCTTTTATCAAAACCACAGAGGTAAGTAAATTCCTATAACTGTAGATAAAACTGCAATATATCCACCTAGATGAAATTGTATTACATCAATTTGTGCACACTCATTGCTCCAAAAAGATTGAGATGTAGTTACCTAACAGAAGTTGACTTCCAACATGAATTCAGTCAATTGCTTGGTATCACCTATACATACAAAAAGAGAAAAGGTCATCAGTCATTTTCCTACATCTTTATATGTCATCTTTGTAGCACAGATGCCCGTGCGCTGCAATGGGAGTAACTTTTGTGTGGATTCAAATTTAGCGAGAATTGTTCGATTTTGTTCATTTCACCAACTTGCTCGACGCGCACCTTCTTCTAGTCAACTTTGACAAATCCCCCCTTCTTCTGCGCAACTGTGACAAATTATATATCTATATCGATAGAGGAAGGTAAAAAAAATTGAAAAAAATCCAGTTCACTCCATACCTTAAAAAGTCACAAATATGGTTTCTCATCCCGCCAAAAAAGGTTACTTTCCTCTCTAATGATTGTTCTTGTGATAGTGTAAACATAATGTAATTGTCGTCGTGTCTGCCAGAGTTTCACTAAAAGGAAAAAAAGAAAATTAGCTAAAATCAGGAACCGAGGAAGAAAATTATGGAACTTAGAAACTTTTGTTCAAAATTGTACAATTAAAAATCTTGATTTTATCTAAAAATCAGATTAATAACAGAAAGTTCAAGTATAAAATAAAATAATTTAATGTTGGATTTCCTATAATTAATTTTATGACATGCATATATATGCCCGCTTTTTAAGTAGGAAGGCAATCAGCGACAATAATTATCCCCGCATGCATGTTGCTTTTTTAGATATGCATCTCCACTTTTAAGTAGGAAAGCAATCAAGTTGCACTAATTAAATCATTGCCTTCCCATGGAGTCAACTTCTTCATTTGCCTTTTTTTTCTTGGCGTTATTCCTTCCTTTCTTGTCTTTCTAATTGCCGATAATCATTAATTTCTTAGATTCTCGGGGCAGCCATGCTTATTTTTCAATAAATTCATAACCTAACACATTCACGTCTTTAGCCCAGTCGGTTGTGCACGTTGAGATGAAACAGCAAGTCATGAGTTCGCTCCCCATGAAATCAACTAATAATTAAAAAAATCAACTAATTTTTGCGCTGCGCTCCTCTACAATCTCGACCCATATGCAAGGGCAAAGTTGTTCCTCACAATCTACGCCCATGTAGGGCAAAGCCCATAACGATAGGAAAACATACAAGAAATTCATAACCTAATACGTGCATGGCTTTAGCCTGTTGGTTTTGTACGTTGAGATGAAAACAGCAGGTCGTGAGTTCGATCCCCATGAAAATCAACTAATTTTTGCGCTGCGCTGTCGTTGCTCACAATCTCGGCCCATGTGGGGCAAAGCCCATGACGGTAGAAAAACGTAATTTATCGAATCTATATCGATGGCAATATTAGTACCACCTCGTGTATATGTCACAAATACCCGTAAGTTGAAACGAAAAAAAACAATGGTTCCTATGGATGGGCCAGGTCGAGCAACTATGCCATAAGACAATGAATGGATCGTTGATCATGACATGCATGGGTATGATTCCCAGTAAATTAATTTGACTGAAGAGCGTAACTTTATTGTTAATTCATTCTTTAGATGACTATCGGTACATTCTAAAATTTAAAAGTAGAAGATGAAATAAATAGCAATATCAACAAATCTGAAGTAATAGCAGCAGCAAGCTAACCAATCGAGTGTGATAGTTGCAGTAAGCATCTATTCAAAAATAATAATGCAGCAAAGCATGATCTGCTCATATTTTTTTAGTTAAGAATTTTTTTTTGTGTGGAACTCGCATCGAAACGTATTTTATCAGAAAAAATTATACACTTATTAACTTGTTTGATGCTTCCTGGGATTGAATTGAATCTGTAATTTTTTCCATAAAAAAAAGATTTTGTAAAATATATGCTCGATACCCTGAACCGAAGCTATGACTCTGAATTCTCTCTCATGTTACTTCCTATGTTTATTATCTATATCTACTATGTGCTTCTTTTAACTAAAAGAAATATAGCAATTTAGTTCACAAATGACACCACGATGACCAGATCATATGTTCAAGTCACAGCCCACCCCTCGTCTCCTACTATGCAACCACACAATTAGAGATGCATACCAGAGCACTGAAGCAAACAAAAAAAAATCCAGGGATGCTTCCTTCCCGATGCATGTTGTTCTTGATGCCGAAGGACCGTGGCTTGTGTAGAGAGTAGACCATCAGATAATTACGCACACCAAGCCCAGCACGCTGTACACACGCCACGCACATGATGACAGAGAAGCATGCAACTAGCCAGCATGCTTTGCCGCCCGAGTGGTGCACATGAGCGCGCATCGCACGTCACGCTAGCCGGACACAGTTACTGGACGCACGCGGCACACCAGCACAGACGTTGTCCTCGTCAAACCCACCGTCTGCTGCTAGACAACGGGTGTCTCAGTTGTCTCGTCCTCGTGTTTCCTTCTTGCTCCTCTCCAATCGGAAACTGCTAATTCCCTCGATAGATTAGGCGGGCTTAGGCGACGGACGGTCTCGAGCGTTGCCAGAAAGCGTCACGGGGCTCTGGGACTCGCTTCTCAACTGGTTCCAAAGTTTTGCCGCCTAGCCCTCCTCTTCCATCATTTTCGCTCATGGTCGGCAGGAGGGACGAAGCACCCTGTGGAATTTGCCTCATCGTATGCCTCCTCTCATTCATGGCTCCATCTGCTAGTTTGCCTCTACCACCGGATCCACCTTTTGCCTTCTCTTTCATGAGCCAGTATTTATTGGAGGGTTAGAGGCGGCAGCCAGGGTTGCAGAGATTGGTGTCTCGTGTAGGAAACAAACACGAGCAGGGAGACTGGGAGTGCTTGCGAACGAAAACACTCCAAGTGGGCAACATATAGGACAAAAAAAATCACCTAAACAGGGCGGACGAAAACAACAACACAGCGGGGGATATATAGATAGATTAGTACCACCTTGGATATAGAGAATAAATATAGAGGTGTTGAAGAAAAAAAAACTGAAAGCGTAAATTCACGGGAAGAAACGTAAGGGCCCGTGCGTTGCAACGGAATAAAAAAATGTCCACGTACTTTCTTAATGACAAAACACAGCGTGCAAGCCACAATAATCAAGCTCTCCTTTTTTAGTGAGAGACTCATGCATTCATGGTAAAAACTAATGTATATTTTAAGGTAGATGCATGATGTTTATATCATATAGTATGATTTATATAACCATGAATGCAACTATATCGTAGATAAAAAATCTATCAAATGAGATACTTTTAGTTTATGAAATATCATAAATTTTGTGAATACTTCAAATGATATTAGTAGGAACCGTAAAATTTCCAGAAATTTAAAAAATCAAATAACATACTTAGAGTTTGAACCAACTTGACTTTAAATTTAGTTTGAATTTGAACAGGAAATATTAACTATATGTAATACTCCTATGTCAATATTTTATTTGGATCTTTAGTGGTCCATATAAGCAAACATAAATTTTACAAGGCATTTGAATGAATTTTGGTTCAAACAATCCAATTTTTGTTTGAAATAAAATGAAAGTATAAAAGGAAAATAGACAGAACCCATCCCATGAGTAGATGCATCCTCTCTCTGTTTATTGGATCGGATCTCTTTCTTATTGGCACCTGCAACCAGCTATCTCATGTAAGCCCTTCTCTCTCGATCCATTTGATCTCGTACGATAAACTGAACCCACACCTCACCCCATTTTTCTTTCTTTCAGAGAGACTTGTTGATTGTCTACTTACGGACATATAAAAATCGGTGGGATTCGATGTAAAGTAGCAAGGTGGTACTATCAATTAACATAAGCAAATTTTGTCTTCTAAAAGAAACTGAAAGGCAGCTCTGCTGATTGCATCCTTTACTACGTAATAACGTAGAGGTTCTTGGGTTGATCCAAAAAAGAGCAATATTTTTTCCTTATTCAAGATGCCTGGCAGTTATTTTTGCCTAGATGGACTAAGACCCGATAGCGGCTTGGTGAGGAGGGCGGAGCGCAGCAAGTCGTTACGCATCAGCTTCGTCGCCGCGCCGCCAGGCTGCCAGGCGTAAAAGAAGTAGTCGTCCGTGGGACTGAAGAAGAGCTTTGGCCGTCCGGCGGCGACGGAGTGTGGTTTGCCCGCCGGAGGTGGAGCTCGAAGAAGCGCAGCGACGAGAGCGTGGCCTGCCACGAACGTGAGACGCAGCGGAAGCGCCCCGTGGACTTGGCAAGGATTTCCGTGACGACTTTGTGTGGCAACAACGACCTCTGTGCCGAGGCATCATCGTCCTGCTGCTTCTCCTGCTCATGTGCCGTCATCGATCCTTGTGCTTAATTGTTCTCGGCTGTGGTGGCTCCCGATGATGCCTCGATCGATGATCTCTTGCGTGGCTGCCCATGATGGCTCGATCTTATTTAAAACGGCAAGAGATCCAGGTTGGCTACGTGAAACAAGAATCATGCTTGTGAACGTAGACGTCGCAAGTTGGTGTTTGAGTTTGATTCGGTTTGGGCGCGTCCCGTGTCTTGTTTCCTAACTAGTGTCTACGTGTTTGAGTAGTAACACGTGACCAAAACTAACGTCGTGCGTGACGGGCCACATGATTACATGAATAGTATCACCTCAGATGTAGAAAATAATATAGGTGAAAAAAACTGAAAGCGTAAATTCACGAAAAGAAAGCGTATTGTGACGGTGAACCCACGGAGTCAATCCGTGCTTTATTATTAGGGATAGATAACTATTGGTTCATTTATTGTTTATGAAAATTATGCCGACCAACGTGACATAGATTTTATTTATGTAGGATGTATGTGAATCGGAAATGCCAACCGACCCTATTGTTGAGAGGTTAAATTTAGTTGAAGAAGAAAACAATTTGTTGAAGGAAAAAAAAAATTGAGGAGGAGAAGATGATATTGGAGTTGCATGTTGCGGATGTCGTCGATGATCACAAGATCAAGATGGATGCAATGCGCTTGAAGATTAGAAAGATTAGAAAATATGCCATTCATACCGAGGCTTGGTATCATTATGCCGTTGGATCAATTGTTACCTTGGTTGCGATTATGATCGCATTTGTTTTCGCATTGAAATGTTTTACATAGTTTCAATGTATGGTTTAATTAATTAGATGCTCTGGAGAGCTATATGTTGTTAGATGAGAACTATGTATGCATTTTGGTTTTAATGTGATGATGGACTTCTATTAATTTGGACACTTAATTATATATAATGCACGCAGATGAACCGGTAATGGATGTACGGTGACAGACACACCTGCGAGTACGTTAAGGGCGTGCATGAGTTTCTCGATGCGACTGAGGCAAACAAGCAGAATGGTTTTATCTGTTGTCCATGCACTGAATGTGGGAATACGAGGTCTTATTCTAACCGGAAAATCCTTCACTGCCACCTGCTTTACAAGGGTTTCATGCCACACTATAATGTTTGGATGAGGCACGGAGAAATAGCGGTTATGTTGGAAGACGGCGAAGAAGAAGAGTACGATGACAACTATGTGCCCCCTGAATACGGTGATGCTGCAACGGGGGGAGCTGGTGAAGATCAAGAGGAACCAGACGATGTCCCCAATGATGTTGCAATGGGTGAAGCTGCTGAAGATCAAGAGGAACCAGACGATGTGCCCGATGATGATGATCTCCGCCGGGTCATTGTCGATGCAAGGACGCAATGCGAAAGTCAAAAGGAGAAGCTGAAGTTCGATCGCATGTTAGAGGATCACAAAAAAGGGTTGTACCCCAATTGCGAAGATGGCAACACAAAGCTCGATACCATACTGGAATTGCTGCAGTGGAAGACAGAGAATGCTGTGGCTGACAAAGGATTTGAGAAGCTACTGAAAATATTGAAGAAGAAGCTTCCAAAGGATAACGAATTACCCGACAGTACATACGCAGCAAAGAAGGTCGTATGCCCTCTAGGATTGGAGGTGGAGAAGATACATGCATGCCCTAATGACTGCATTCTCTACCGCGGTGCATACAAGGATCTAAACGCATGCCCGGTATGCGGTGCATTGCGGTATAAGATCAGACGAGATGACCCTGGTGATGTTGACGGCGAGCCCCCCAGGAAGAGGGTTCCTAAGAAGGTGATGTGGTATGCTCCTATAATACCACGGTTGAAACGTCTGTTCAGAAACGAAGAGCATGCCAAGTTGATGCGATGGCACAGTGAGAACCGAAAGAAAGATGGGAAGTTGAGAGCACCCGCTGACGGGTCGCAGTGGAGAAAAATCGAGAGAAAGTACTGGGATGAGTTTGCAAAGGACCCAAGGAGTGTATGGTTTGCTTTAAGAGCGGATGGCATTAATCCTTTCGGGGAGCAGAGCAACAATTATAGCACCTGGCCCGTGACTCTATGTATGTATAACCTTCCTCCTTGGATGTGCATGCAGCGGAAGTTCATTATGATGCCAGTTCTCATCCAAGGCCCTAAGCAACCCGGCAACGACATTGATGTGTACCTAAGGCCATTAGTTGAAGAACTTTTACAGCTGTGGAATGGAAACGGTGTACGTACGTGGGATGAGCACAGACAGGAGGAATTTAACCTTAAGGCGTTGCTGTTCGTGACCATCAACGATTGGCCTGCTCTCAGTAACCTTTCAGGACAGGCAAACAAAGGATACCACGCATGCACGCACTGTTTAGATGACACTGAAAGTATATACCAGGACAAATGCAGGAAGAATGTGTACCTGAGCCATCGTCGATTTCTTCCGACCAACCATCAATGTCGAAAGAAAGGCAAGCATTTCAAAGGCGAGGCAGATCACTGGAAGAAGCCCGCCATGCGTACCGGTGATCACGTACTTGCTATGGTCAATGATTTACACGTAATCTTTGGAAAGGGTCCCGGTGGACTAGCTGTTCCAAATGACGCTGAGGGACACGCACCCATGTGGAAGAAGAAACCTATATTTTGGGACCTACCCTACTGGAAAGACCTAGAGGTCCGCTCTTCAATCGACGTGATGCACGTGACGAAGAACCTTTGCGTGAACCTGCTAGGCTTCTTTCGCGTGTATGGGAAGACAAAAGATACACCTGAGGCACGGGAGGACCTGCAACGTTTGCACGAAAAAGACGGCATGCCTCCGAAGCAGTATAAAGGTCCTGCCAGCTACGCTCTTACGAAAGAAGAGAAAGAAATCTTCTTTGAATGCCTGCTCAGTATGAAGGTCACGAATGGCTTCTCGTCGAATATAAAGGGAATAATAAATATGCCAGAGAAAAAGTTTCAGAACCTAAAGTCTCATGACTGCAACGTGATTATGACGCAACTGCTTCCGGTTGCATTGAGGGGGCTTCTATCGGAAAACGTCCGATTAGTCATTGTGAAGCTATGTGCATTGCTCAATGCAATCTCTCAGAAGGTGATCGATCCAGAAATCGTACCAAGGCTAAGGAGTGATGTGGCGCAATGTCTTGTCAGTTTCGAGCTGGTGTTCCCATCATCCTTCTTCAATATCATGACGCACGTCCTAGTTCATCTAGTCGACGAGATTGTCATCCTGGGGTCCGTATTTCTACACAATATGTTCCCCTTTGAGAGGTTCATGGGAGTCCTAAAGAAATATGTCCATAACTGCGCTAGGCCAGAAGGAAGCATCTCCATGGGCCATCAAACAGAGGATGTTATCGGGTTTTGTGTTGACTTCATTCCTGGCCTTAAGAAGATAGGTCTCCCTAAATCGCGGTATGAGGGGAGACTGACTGGAAAAGGCACTCTTGGAAGAGACTCAATAATATGCTGGGACGGATATTCTTGGTCTCAAGCACACTACACAGTTCTATAGAACTCTACCTTGGTGACCCCGTATGTCGGTGAACACAAGAATAGTCTACGCTCCAAACACCCGGAGCAGTGCGACGACTGGATTACATGTGAACACATCAGGACTTTCAGCAGTTGGTTGGTAACACGTCTCAGAGGTGACAACACTGTTTGTGATGAGTTGTACTTGTTGTCCAGGGGACCATCTTTGACTGTATTGACTTACAAAGGATACGAGATAAATGGGAATACATTTTACACGATCGCCCAAGATCAAAAGAGCACCAACCAAAACAGCGGTGTCCGCTTTGATGCAGCAACCGAGAGCGGAAAGGACACATATTATGGTTACATAGTGGACATATGGGAACTTGACTACGGACCTGATTTTAAGGTCCCTTTGTTTAAGTGCAAATGGGTCAATCTGTCAGGCGGCGGGGTACAGGTAGACCCACAGTACGGAATGACAACAGTGGATCTGAAAAATCTTGGGTACACTAACAAACCGTTCGTCCTAGCCAATGATGTGGCACAGGTTATCTATGTGAAGGACATGTCTATCAAACCGAGAAAAAGAAAAGATAAGGAAGCAAATACATCATACGATGAGCCAAAGTGCCAAATAGTTCTTTCAGGAAAAAGGGACATCCTGGGAGTGGACGGCAAGACAGACATGTCTGAAGATTATGAAAACTTTCATGAAATTCCTCCCATCAATGTCAAGGCTGACCCAAGCATCCTGATAAACAATGAAGATTATCCATGGTTACAGCGCATTAAGCAAATGACACAAGCGAAGAAAAAGTGAAGACTTTCTCCCGCAACTATTATGATGATACCATGCCAACTTTGTAACACACGAACATGCTACCATTGTCCGTTTTGTACATGCACATGCTATGTGGGTGAAATTATGATACCATGCCAACTTTCAACTTTTTCAGAGTTCATTTGAAATGCTTTAATGTCTTATGGTTCGGCCCTCGTAATACCATTATTCAAATTTTAACTATTCAAATTTGAAAATTAATGGCACTAACAGAAAGTTTATAATTTTTTCTAAAACTGATGGCACTAACAGAAAGTTTATAATTTTTCTGACCCAAAAGAAAAAAGAATTAAAAAATGCAAAAAACAAAAGAAAATAAATAATGCAAAAAACAAAAAAAACTGGAAAAAGTAAAGTTAATCACAAACTTGTGATTCAAACAATTTTCAAAGAATTCAAATTTTAACTATTCAAATTTGAAAACTAATGGCACTAACAGAAAGTTTATAATTTTTCTAAAACTAATGGCACTAACAGAAAGTTTATAATTTTGCTCCTCGCCCCTGGCCCATGACCATTAGTCCCGGTTTGTGCCACAAACCGGGACTAAAGGGTTGGTCCTCGTTGCGGGCAGAGTTTAGTCCCACCTCGCCAACCGAAGGGGGCTCACACCGGTTTATAAGCCCTTCCCTCTCTGCCTTGTTGAGCTCCTCTCAAAGTGAAAATAGATTCCCTAATAGAGAAAAGTTTAACCTAAATTCATAGTGAATTTCTCTGAAATTCATAGAAATTTAGTATGAATTTAGGTTGAATTTTCTCTATAAGCGCATCTATTCTTATTTTTTTAGTAAGTTAATCACAAACTTGTGATTCACACAAATTTCAAAGAATTCAAATTTGAAAACTAATGGCACTAACAGAAAGTTTATAATTTTTCTAAAACTAATGGCACTAACAGAAAGTTTATAATTTTGCTAACCTAAAAGCAAACATAATTAAAAATTAAAGCAAAAAACAAAAGAAAATAAATAATGCAAAAAACAAATCAAATAAACAGGAAAAACTATTTTTATAGTAAAGTTAATCACAAAATAAAATAAATAAAGCAACAAAGAAAACAAAAAAACTAAAAAAGTGTTTTCAAATTTGAAAACTAATGGCACTAACAGAAAGTTTATAATTTTTCTAAAACTAAAAGCAAAAAGAATAAAAAAATAAAGCAAAAAACAAAAGAAAATAAATAAATAATGCAGAAAACAAAACAAAAAAACTGGAAAAATAGCAACAATAAGTATTTTGTTGTAAGTAGAAACAAAATATAATAAATAAAGCAACAAAGAAAACAAAAAACAAAAAAAAAGTGTTTTCAAATTTGAAAACTTATGTCATTAACAAAAAGTCTATAATTTTTCTAAAACTAAAAGCATAAAGAATTAAAAAATAAAGCAAAAAACAAAATAAAATAAAATAAATAAAGCAACAAAAAAACAAAAAAATGCGACCTACTGGGCCCCATGGCCTGAATACGACTAGAAACCCATCCAAGGGCCAGGATTCAGGCCCGCAGGAGGCCCAGTAGGCCCACAAGCATAGCAGTGACAATTAGGCCCGTAAGCCTGCAATGGAGAGAAGCTTGAGAGGGGTGCGGTAGTGGGGCTTATAAACCACTTCGCACCCCTCTCAACTAGCGAGGTGGGACTAAACTTTCGACGCCGCAGCCGCACAAGGCCTTTGGTCCCGGTTGGTGGCACCAACCGGGACTAAAGGGTGCATTGGTCACGGTTCGTGGCACAAACCGTGAACAATGCCCTCCTTTAGTCCCGGTTGGTGCCACCAACCGAGACCAAAGGCCGCCGCTTCCCGCCCTTTGGGCTGCTGAAAAGAGGCCTTTGGTCCCGATTGGTGGCACCAACCGGGAATAAAGGGGGGCATTGGTCACGGTTTGTGCCACGAACCGTGACCAATGCTCCGTCTATATAAGCCATCCTTGTGAAAATTTTGGGTCAGTTCTTCGATCCCGCCCCGACGACGCCGCCAGGCTGCCCATGCTCGCCGTCGCCGCCACGAGGTCGCCGTCGCCGTCACTGGCCGCTCCTCGTCGCCGCCGCTGATGAAGACATGTACCTAGGGTAGGGACACGGACCTGACCAAAGAGTCCTACCCTAGGACATCCCTAGGAGAAGTCACCTTTCAATCGACTTAAAGGTATCCCACTCGACGGATTCAAGACACTCGACCAGAAAGCTATCACTCGACCATGAAGCCAACCACTCGACCGCCAGGAGACCTACAGTCACTCCGCAGGCAGTGGTCAGCTGTTAAGTAGTCTTTATGGTCATCATAGCACTTTATTAGGGGCGTTACCAGTAACGCCCAACCTTAAATGTACCTTAAACCCTGCATTACTGAGGGCAGGAGGGGGCCGGCGAACTCTATATAAGCCACCCCCCTCCTCAGTATGAAGGGTTCGCACCCCTGTTATTCACACGCCAGTAATCCAATCGACCGCCTCCGGGCACCGAGACGTAGGGCTGTTACTTCCTCCACGAAGGGCCTGAACTCGTACATATTGGTGTGTTTACAACTTCCCAATAGCTGAGATCTAGCCTCTCCATACTTACCCCCCTACATCGCTATCAGAGTTAGAACCACGACAGTTGGCGCCCACCGTGGGGCCGGAATCTTAGCGCCTAATTGGAGGAGTTGCGGTTTTTCCGATCCCTTTGATCATGGTTTCGTGCGGAGTTTTGGTGGAGGGCCGCGAGATCCGTCTCGGCGCGCTCACGTTCATCGTCGACGACTCCGCCTGGCTTCAGGAGGCGCTACTCGACATCGACGCGCTCCCCGTCCGCGGTGCGACGCATTTCCGCGCATGCGTTCGTGGCGTCCTCCTGCGGCAGCCGTCGACCCAATATCGGTCGGCCCCCGTATCGTCTCCCCGCTCTGTCTCCCACCGGCGCAAGCGCTCCGGTCGCTCGAGACTCCAGAGGTGGGTCAGACATGCCGTGGCTCGCCAGTCGGCCGCCCCGCAAGTCACGGCAATCGAGCCCGACGAATCCCTCTGCGGCCTGTTCGACCTGTCGACTGGCTCCACGGAGACGCATCCGAATGCGACAGCAGCGACCCAGCGGTTGAAGTTCTGGCGGTCGATGGGGCGCACGGTCCTCCCGGTTTCCCTCGCGCTGATGGAGGCGCAGGTGGGGGCGACCCGTCGCATTCTCACGATGAGTATCTCCCCGAACCTCTCACGTCATTGCAGCGAGAGGAGCTTCGCCGCTGGAACATGGACGCGCTCCACACTCCTATTGTCGGAGAAACCCCCGAGGCCCGGGCATTGTAGGACGCGCGCTTGGCTAACCTGGCCGAGCGCACTCGACTGGAGAATCTCCAACAAATACTCGACGAGCAAGCGCGTCAGCGGGCTCCTGAGTCCAGTCGACGTCAGCAAGCTCCCGAGTCCAGTCGGCGTCAGCTCTTCCCGCCGCCACAGGTATACGGAACCCCAATTCAGAATTTGGCCGCTGCGGCCCGTATAGCAGAATCAATTCAGCCCTCCCAGTCGGAGGCTAGCAGGGGCTTGTTGCAGATCAGAGCGTTGCTCCGGGCGGTGGGAGACCAGAATTCCGCCGTCTCTCAGTCGCGGAACAGGATCCACAGTCGACCCGTCGCAACTGATACAGTCGAGTCGGCTCACAGCCCGAGATCGCCCCCGAGGCGTGAGGGACGTGGTGACCGACATGATCGGTACAGGAGGAATGAGCAGTATGATCGCCGGCTCGATCGTGATGATCGACGTCGAGTGCCAACCCCTCCCCCGAGGAGTGGGTCATATGCGCCCCGACGGCAAGATGACAGACGCCCTCATAGTGTTGGGCAGAGGATTCCAGTCGACCCCAGGGACCCAGGCTTTGACGCGAGATCTGTCCTCGTTCAAGGCTTGGTTGACAGGAACAGGGCTCATCGGGAAGGCCAGAACAGAGATACGCCCGCCAGCAGCAGAGCACGTGTTTCAGGGCCAGAGTGTTTCAGTCGAGCCATCAGGGCCGCAGTGATTCCTCCCAACTTCAGGCTGGCGACTGGGGTCAGCAAGTTCACCGGTGAATCTAAGCCTGACACTTGGCTCGAAGATTACCGAGTGGCTGTACAGATTGGCGGCGGCAATGATGAGGTGTCCATGAAGCATTTGCCTCTCATGTTAGAGGGCTCAGCCAGAGCGTGGCTGAATCAGTTGGCACCCAGCAGCATCTACACTTGGGAGGACCTCTCCCGAGTGTTTGTCACAACCTTTGAAGGAACCTGCAAGCGACCTGCAGGCCTTACAGAGTTGAGGTCCTGCGTACAGAAGCCGAATGAAACACTGAGGGATTACATCCAGAGGTGGATCACACTGCATCACACGGTTGAGAATGTGCCAGACCATCAAGCAGTTTGTGCCTTCAAGGAAGGCATTAAATACAGAGAGTTGAGTCTGGAGTTCGGTCGAACTGGAGAGATGTCTCTGAATCGGATGATGGAGATTGCCACCAAGTACGCTAATGGCGAAGACGAAGATCGACTCCGAAGCGGCAAGCTCAAGGCAGTCGCCCAAGAAACCGGAGGAAACTCCAGTCGGAAACAGAAGCGGAAGGCCGAGCCAGCCGCTCCTGGGGAGGCCCTGGCCGTAGCCCAGGGAAACTTCAAGGGAAAACCCAAAGGCCCTGGAAGCCCAAGAAAGTCAAGGATCAAGATGGAAATGATGTTTTGGATCTGCCATGCCACATCCACACCAAGAAAGATGAAGAGGGTAATTTTATTTACCCAAAGCATACCACTCGACAGTGTCGACTCCTGATCCAGCAGTTTCAGGGCAAACAACCCAAAGACAAGGAAAAAGAGGCGGACAGAGTTGAGGACAAGGAAGACAGTGACGATGGATACCCCCAAGTCTATTCCACCATGATGATTTTTGCCGATGTCGAGAGCAAAAGTCGACTGAAAGTCATTAACAGTGAGGTGAACATGGTTGCCCCAGCAACACCCAGTTACCTGAAGTGGTCTCAGACTGCCATCACATTCGACCAGTCCGATCACCCGACGCACATTGCCACCCCTGGGAGGCAAGCTTTGGTGGTCGACCCAATTGTCGAAGGCACTCGACTGACCAAAGTCCTGATGGATGGCGGCAGTGGCTTAAACATACTATATGCTGAAATATTGAAAGGGATGGGCATTCCGATGTCCAGACTCAGTACCAGTAACATGAGCTTCCACGGAGTCATTCCCGGGAAGAAAGCCATGTCACTCGGCCAGATTGCTCTTGATGTGGTTTTTGGATATTCAAAGAATTACCGCAAGGAAAAGTTGACATTCGAGGTTGTGGACTTCCAAAGTGCCTATCATGCCATTCTGGGCAGGCCAGCTTATGCACGCTTCATGGCTCGACCATGTTACGTGTATCTCAAATTGAAGATGCCTGGTCCCAAAGGTGTGATCACCATTACAGGCAATCGGAAGAAGGCAGAAGAGTGCTTTTAGAAAGGCTCAAAGATTGCAGATGCTCAGATGGCAGTGGTCGAGCTGCAAGAGTACCAAAAGATTGCCGATCCGAGTGAATTGCTACGGGCCAAGAAGCCTGCTTCAGAGTCAGCTTTTCAGTCATCCGGTGAAACAAGGACAGCTCACATTCACCCGACCGACCCCGACGCTACTCCGACTCACATCTCGACGACGCTCGACTCCAAATAGGAAGAAGCGCTCATCCAGTTCCTCCGTGAGAACTGGGACGTCTTCGCATGGAAGCCTTCTGACATGCCTGGAGTTCCCAGGGGGCTGGCTGAGCACCGTCTACGAGTCGACCCGAAGTTCAAGCCTGTGAAAGAACATCTTCGACGGTCCGCCGTCCAGAAGAGGAAAGCCATTGGCGAGGAGGTGGCTCGGCTCTTAGCAGCGGAGTTCATCCGAGAGATTTACCACTCCGAGTGGCTCGCCAATGTCATCATGGTCCCCAAGAAGGACAAGTCACTTCGCATGTGCATTGATTTCAAACATATCAATCGGGCCTGCCCAAAAGATCATTTCCCTCTCCCCCGCATCGACCAGATGGTGGACTCGACCGCGGGATGTGAGCGTTTGTCTTTTCTAGATGCTTATTCAGGGTACCATCAGATCCGTCTGTATGGACCCGACGAGATCAAAACGGCTTTCATCACGCCATTTGGGTGCTTCTGTTATGTCACCATGCCTTTCGGCCTCAAGAATGCTGGAGCCACGTTCATGAGGATGATTCAGAAGTGTTTGCTCACTCAGATCAGTCGGAACGTAGAAGCATACATGGATGATATTGTGGTTAAGTCACGGAAAGGTTCCGACCTACTGACTGACCTTGCCGAAACCTTTGCTAACCTCAGGAGATATGATATCAAGCTCAACCCATCAAAGTGCACATTCGGAGTCCCAGATGGAAAGTTACTCGGTTTTATCGTTTCTGAACGAGGAATCGATGCTAACCCCGAGAAAGTTGGCACCATACTCTGGATGAAGCGCCCCGTGCATATACACGATGTCCAAAAGCTTACAGGTTGCTTGGCCGCTCTAAGTCGATTCATTTTTCGACTCGGTGAGAAGGCGTTGCCTCTTTACCGACTGATGAAGAAGTCTGACAAGTTCGAGTGGACTCCAGAAGCTGACGCAGCGTTTGCAGAGCTCAAAGCTCTGCTCTCCACCCAGCCGGTGCTTGCTGCCCCAATCAGCAAAGAGCCTCTGCTGCTGTACATTGCGGCCATGGGACAAGTTGTCAGTACAGTGCTCACGGTCGAGCGGGAAGAAGAAGGAAAGGCCTTCAGAGTTCAGCGCCCAGTATATTATGTGTCTGAAGTTTTGACCCCTTCGAAGCAAAGATATCCCCATTACCAGAAGCTTGTATACGGGATTTATATGACCACGAAGAAGGTTGCACATTACTTCTCTGACCACTCCATTACAGTCGTCAGCGACGCCCCATTGTCAGAAATGCTGCACAACAGAGATGCAACTGGTCGAGTGGCTAAGTGGGCGATTGAACTCCTTCCCTTAGATATCAGGTTTGAAGCAAAGAAGGCTATCAAGACCCAAGCAATCGCAGATTTCGTCGCCGAGTGGATTGAACAGCAACTTCTGACTCAAGTCCACTCGGAGCACTGGACCATGTTCTTTGATGGATCTAAGATGCTGAATGGTTCCGGTGCTGGGGTAGTATTAGTCTCCCCCCGAGGGGATAAGCTCAGATACGTTCTCCAGATTCACTTCAATTCCTCCAATAATGAAGCAGAATATGAAGCATTTTTATATGGGTTGCGCATGGCCATTTCACTTGGCGTCCGTCGCCTCATGGTCTATGGCGACTCAGATTTGGTGGTCAACCAGGTGATGAAGGAGTGGGACGTCAGAAGTCCGGCTATGACTGGTTATTGCAATGCAGTGAGAAAGCTAGAAAATAAATTCGAGGGGTTGGAGCTTCATCACATTCCCCGACTGAAAAATCAGGCAGCTGACGACTTGGCAAAGATAGGCTCCAAGAGAGAAGCCATTCCCAGCAACGTGTTCCTGGAACACATTCACTCACCGTCAGTCCAAGAAGATCCTTTTACAGAAGAAGCCCCGCAGCCGAAAAGCGCCACAGATCCGACTGAAGTCGAAGTTCCTGCTGTGGTCGACCTAATCATGGAAATCTTGGCAATCACTCCCGACTGGACGATACCGTACATCGCGTATATCCGAAGGAAAGAACTCCCAGAGGACGAGGAAGAGGCTCGACAGATCGTCCGTCGATCCAAGGCCTTCACAGTCATAAAGGGACAGTTGTATAGGGAAAGCGCGACTGGAATTGGTCAGAAATGCATAACACCAGAAGAAGGTCAGATGATCCTTAATGATATCCACTCGGGGACCTGCGGTCACCATGCGTCCTCTCGGACCATTGTGGCTAAAGCATACCGAGCAGGATTTTACTGGCCAAGAGCAAATGAGATGGCAAAAGAGATAGTCAACAAGTGTGGAGGGTGCCAGTTCTACTCCAACATGTCACACAAGCCTGCATCGGCCCTGAAGACCATTCCACTCGTCTGGCCCTTTGCTGTCTGGGGACTAGACATGGTTGGTCCATTGAGAACAGGAAGAAGTGGTTTCACTCACGTGCTTGTGGCAGTCGACAAGTTCACCAAATGGATTGAAGCTAAGCCTATCAAGAATCTTGATGCTTGCACTGCTATCAGTTTCGTCAGAGGGCTAACATTCAGATATGGAGTCCCGCATAGCATTATCACTGACAATGGGTCAAACTTCGATCCGGATAAGTTCAGAGCTTTCTGCGCCTCTCAAGGCACCCGAGTCGACTACGCTTCGGTCTCCCATCCCCAGTCGAATGGACAAGCTGAAAGAGCAAATGGTCTGATTCTCAAAGGACTAAAGCCTCGACTGATGCGTGATCTCAAGCATGCGGCAGGCGCTTGGGTCGATGAGCTTCCGTCAGTTCTGTGGGGATTGAGGACCACCCCTAACCGGTCGACTAGAAGAACTCCATTCTTTCTGGTTTATGGAGCCGAAGCAGTTCTGCCAAGCGATCTTCTTCACAACGCGCCCCGAGTCGAGCTTTACACTGAAGATGAAGCAGAACAGGCCCGGCAAGACACAGTCGACCTCCTAGAAGAAGAGAGGGAGATGGCCATGATCAGATCGACCATTTATCAGCAAGACTTACGTCGATTCCACGCCCGGAATGTGAAGAGTCGAGCCTTCCAAGAAGGAGATTTGGTCCTCCGAGTGGATCAACAGAAACCACACAAACTTGCTCCTACTTGGGAAGGCCCCTTCATCGTTACCAGAGTCCTCCACAATGGAGCATATCACCTCTACAATGTTGATCACCAGATCGACGAGCCACGAGCTTGGAATGCGGAACTACTCCGCCCCTTTTACACTTGAGTTCTCCCTTGGCAGAGATGTAATAAGAAAAATTTCTGCAGTTCGTTTTTATCAAAGGCAAGAGTGTTCCAATAATTGTTGTCACTTTTGTTTACATACGAAATCCCCCAGTGGGTGGCTTAGCTGCGAATCCGTTTCGCCTAAGTTTGAAAAAATCCTACCAAGTGGAGAGCAATCCTCCCACTCGAGGGCTTAGCTGCAGCCCAGCGCTCGCCTAAGTGTTTAAAAATCCTACCGAGTGGAGAGCAAACCTCCCACTCGGGGGCTTAGCTGCAGTCCAGGACTCGCCTAAGTTCTCCCACTAAGAGACTTAGCTGCAGTCAGTGCTCGCCTAAGTGTTTAAAAATCCTACCGAGTGGAGAGCAAACCTCCCACTCGGGGGCTTAGCTGCAGCCCAGCGCTCGCCTAAGTGTTTAAAAATCCTACCGAGTGGAGAGCAAACCTCCCACTCGGGGGCTTAGCTGCAGTCCAGGACTCGCCTAAGTTCTCCCACTAAGAGACTTAGCCGCAGTCAGTGCTCGCCTAAGTGTTTAAAAATCCTACCGAGTGGAGAGCAAACCTCCCACTCGGGGGCTTAGCTGCCCAGCGCTCGCCTAAGTGTTTAAAAATCCTACCGAGTGGAGAGCAAACCTCCCACTCGGGGGCTTAGCTGCAGTCCAGGACTCGCCTGAGTTCTCCCACTAAGAGACTTAGCTGCAGTCAGTGCTCGCCTAAGTGTTTAAAAATCCTACCGAGTGGAGAGCAAACCTCCCACTCGGGGGCTTAGCTGCAGCCCAGCGCTCGCCTAAGTGTTTAAAAATCCTACCGAATGGAGAGCAAACCTCCCACTCGGGGGCTTAGGTGCAGCACGACGCTCGCCTAAGTATAGGACACAGCCCAATTCGTGAGTCGACTGCTACCTTCTCCCTCGGAGCTGCGTCGCAAATACAAGATTATTCCGAGTGAAGATCAAGTTCCACTCGACGAATCAAACCATGAAGATATCCAACGAGAAATCAAGTTCAGAAAAAGCCCAAAAGGTCCCAGACCTCAAAGTACTCGAGCCCTCGGCTCGGCGGAGTTTAAACGGTTACAAATCCACTCGGCATCCCGAGGTAAATTCGAAGTTTTTCACTCCTCGGGAGGAGGACTGGAAGGGGCGATGAACTCATCCAAGTCGATCCCGTCGGCAATGCGGGTGGCAGCAGCGATGAAAGTCTCCACGAACTCTTGAAAGTTGTGCTTCCTAGTATTGGCAACTTGGATGGCCGCCAGCTTTTCTTCTCGCGCCTCCTTGCAATGGACGTGGACCAGAGACATGGCGACATCAGCACCACATCTAGCAGAAGATTTCTTCCATTCCGCCACTCGACCTGGGACTTCGTTAAGTCGAGCCATCAGAGACTCGAGGTCGTTCTGAAGCGTCGTCCCAGGCCAGAGTGATGTGTTGATCCGCGACATCGCCACTTTCAGCCGAGCCAGATAGTCAATGACGCTGGCCGTACGAGACTCCAGACGGAGCACGTTCATTGCAGCCCCGTCCTTCACAAGAGAGTTAACAGGGTC